>NW_027514713.1:20490000-21090000 GCF_048772815.1 Callospermophilus lateralis | reverse complement strand
GTTTTCCTTTTTATAGTAATTAATGTATGCATTTTAGTGTGCAAAATGTTTCAAGGAGCACCCTTATTATTTTACTAAAAATAAACACCACTTAACACATTGAAGCTACAAATCTTTATGTTCTTTCTATACACTCTGGACTGTTTTAGCTGAGGATATAGCTGAGTTGGTAGAGTGCTTGCCTCACATTCACAAGGCTATGGATTCAATCCCAGCACCAAAAACAAATTCTAAGAGAAAAAAGCACCCTCTTCTTCTCCTGGGGTTGTGTTAAACTTGAAATATTTAGATGGGAACTGGTCTATGTGTACTCATATTGCAGCATATTGGAAGTCATATCACCTGATTTCTAATGTTTAGTGGTCAGTTGAATAAGATGTGGACCTCAGATGACCCCTTTCAAAATGTATGATTTTCTTCTTTAATCTACAAATTATCAGTGGGATAACATTCTAGCATCATGGGAATGTATGCTTCCCCTCAAATCTTTCACTTAATAGTTTTAGCAAATATTAATGATCATAATTCTGAATTAAACATTTCATTACACTTTCCAAAGGGTAAATTCCTAACTCCATCATTCTTTACCTAAAGTATGAAATTCTTCTGTAAGAGTTTCTGTTTCTCATTTGGGAAACACTATATTTCCCCATCTGAATGTATAATCAAAACTTAACTCTCACTAATATTCAGAGTAGAGAGTTGATGGAATAATAACTTCTAGTAGATCCAAGTTGAATGTTTTCCCAAGTTTTTAAACAAAGATTCAATCAATTACATTCAAAAGATCTTACAGCACTGAAATCGTCTCTTTTTCCAAGGAACCCTAACCTTATTGGTTAAAAACATTACTTAAAAATGAGGATCTGTGTCCTTGCTTGCAGTTTTTGTTTCTATGAGATGATTAGTGAACTATTTCATGGACAAAAGTAGAAGATAAGGGGAAATCATTTGTATCTTACAAGAATTATTTGTTTTCATGTAGAGAATAGAAACAGAATAGAGAAATAAAAAATTTGTACAAATTTATTGCCAGTGAGGATGGAAAGAAATAGACAGATTGGACATATGTGAAAATGGAGAATTTACCACTTTTTTTGTCGTTCACTGGTTTGAGACAATGAAATTCTTGGAATACTCAAGGATTTTTTTCCAGAATACTAGTTAATGAATATAGGTGAATAGTGTTGTCATAGTGAAATTGGATGTCTTTAAGGTATATTACTATTGAGTTTCACAAAATCTGTATCAATAAGTAGTCCACTACGCATACAAATAATACACTTTTGAATCTAATGAAATAAGAATATTAATTTACATTACAGTATTTAAGACTATGTTTATACTTAATCATGCTCCAAAAAATCCTCCTTAATCATATCAGATTGAAAGTGAATATTTTAAGTGTTTGGTGGCATAATTTGTATGTCAGTACAGGGAAAGTTTAAACTTTTTTGTCCAATCAAATCTTTCATTGCTTAGAGAAAGCTCGTGTTCAGACATACATTTTAATATGATAAAATCCTTTTTAGAGGACATTTAGAGTACATCTAACTATGCTCAGTTCAGCCTGTTCTGTTCTATTATGGTTTTGACATGCTTTACTTGTAGAAATGATTGCTAGTTTATGAAGTAATTCCTTACAAATAAATTATACAGAATCTAAAGAGTATGAACATTTATAAATCAGAACTCTAATGTGAATTAAAATGTTACTAAAATTATAAAATTGTCTTTAAACAAAATAAATAAAACCTGTGAAGATTTTTAAAATGTATACTCTACTAATATGTGAAGCATATCAAAAGGAATCATTTGGGAAGTATATGCCAAAACTACTTATGTTAGATTGAGAAATGAGATGAAAACACAATTTATTTTATATTTTTGCATACAACTAAGTAAATTATTCTATATTTTTTTGCTGACAGGCTAGTAGTTCTCTTATTTAATGTATTGACTTCATATATCTTCCTAAGGTATTAATTTATGTATCTCTTTGTCCATTAATATATCTTATACACTGCAAATGAAAAGATGTGCAATACTCAAGGAGTATTCTTCAAGACATTATTCTAAAGGAGAAAGATATGCATAGACAAAATATAACAGAGAGCTATGGGGGACAGTGAAAGAAACTATCAGGAACTTAGGAGAGTCAGAAAAGGCTTAAAAGTAAGGTGTTGAATAATAAATAAGGCTTGAGTGACTGTGACAGAGACAGATAGTTCCCACAATTTTTCATTACCCATTCTCTTTTTATTCTTTAGTAAAACAAGTTTAAGCTTATTATATGGTTGTTCAGTTACAGATTGTTTGGGGGCTCTCTTGCAGCCCACTGTAGCCATATTTTAGGTACAGGCCAGTAGACTTGAGGTTAGTACTGTGGCAACCTCCAGGCTGTGCCTGTCAGAACTGGTCATGCCTTCCACTACTTTCCCCGTGCAGCAGACTATGATGGAAGAAACCACAGTAGTCACTGTGCTCTGTCTACCCAGTGACAGTAAGGCGCAAAAGAACAGAATCTAGGCAATGAGTCTGGGTTCCAGTCTTCATCTAGTTGCCATAACAATACAAATGCAACTTCAATATGTGTTTGTGAAATGAATATCTACCTTGTATGGCCCACTATATATGTTTTTTCTTCTTTTAGTTATAGGAGCTAACTCTATGTCGTTTCTCTTGGAAAAATGGAAAGACTTTTATCACCAAACACTTTAATGAAGGAAAAACATAAAAATTTGGAAGTATGATAAATAATGCTAGTAATTTTTCACTATCTCAGAGCACAACAATTTATTAGAGAAGTATTAAATAAAATAGGAAAAAGTTAAATTTATCATATATGAATAAAATCCATGATTATACTCTTTTGGAAAGCCTGTTTTACACATGGTACTTAGGTCCTACAAAGGCTGTGGAACTTAAGATTTATGGATCAGAACACCAACATTTCTACAAGAAAATGTATTCAAAAGCAAAGCAGGCATGACAGTGTATAGACATGAAGCCCTCCCAGGAGGGCTGAGCCTCCTGTCATGCAGGCTTGGCAAAGGATCAGGCCACTTCTTCCCATTGTGATCAGGCCTTTGCTGAAGAGTGGTGTTGAATGATATTGTGCAAAGTGGGAAAAGATTGCAGAAGGAAAATGAGAAAAGCCAAGAGGCAGGAGAGCACAGGATGCTGGAGGAATGGCAGGGCATCCTCACCGGGGGAGGACAGGCAGGTGGAGTTGATGAGGCTCAGGGCACAGGTCTCAGCTTGGGAGGTGGCTAGTGACACAGATGGTCACTCATACTCAGGCCTTCCCCTTTCCAACTCCATTGCTTTCCTGCAGCGAGGGCTCCCTTTTTCTCCTTGCAATTCACTTTTGTGCATCTCCAGCTTTCTTTAGTCATCATTCTTCTACTCTTGTTCTCTTCCCTGAATCTTAAAAAGTCAGACAGAAAGAAAGGTTCCTATGCATAGCCCTTTCTCAAAAGCCCCGCCCTTGTCCCTGAAATCTGAACTCTCCATGATTGCTAATCCCTGTCTCCTAGTTCTTAGATCATGTTTTGCTTCTTTTTCCCCACTTAGATGGACACTCGAGATAATACTCTTTGGAAATTTAGATTCCTTTGAAAACAAACACTTCAGTTCCTGGGTACTGGAGAGGAAAGCCTTGCCAACCACAAGGCCCAGCTCCCCAGGGAGTCACTTGGCGTCCTCTCGAGGTGAGAATGCCCAGCAGATGGATGTGGGATGCAGAGTCCAGCTGGGAATGGACATACTCCCATTTACAGGTATCTGTGAGAAATCCAAGGTGTCAAGACACAAAGAACCCCAGAGGAATATAGAGCCGCCCTCTTATTTTTCTTTGTGGTGCCAGGGTACAAACCCAGGGCCTCATGCCTGCTCAGCAAGGGCTCTTCCATTAAACTACACTGCAGGCCCAAAGCCACACTTTTGATAAAGAAGGCAGACAGCTGAATGGTCACTACTCAGTAGGCTGGACAATTTTAGGTACTTGTGACTGCCTTTAGTATAAATGGCAGCAATAGTAGAAATAATCACAGTAACAATAATTATATGAAGGAAAAATAATCCTGAAGCAGAACTTTGCTTCATTTCTCTATCATCCTTTTGGCAAATAAAATAATTACTTTAGATACCAAAACAGAGCAACAACTAAGAAGGGGAAAGCAAGGGGTTATGAAAAAAAATAACACAGACTGAAAAATCAGTTCCTGAATTACTCAGAGTTGACTGTATTGGCAGCTCACAGGGCTCTGAAAAGAACAAAGAGTTTGGGATTAAAAAAAAAATCCTATTTATTTTAAGAAAAGAATGTTTGATTTTTTCTACTAATTGTTTTTAGATGAATTCTTAAGAGAGAAAGGGTACAAAAAATTTCATGCATCCTGCAAAACAGGTTGCTCTGTTAATTTAAAACGCACATGTGTGAAAACAGGGGCAGGTGGGGTGAGCAGGGTGCCACTGCCCTAAGGGACCAGAGGCCCTTTTCCTTTCTGCTTCTTGCAGGAAGTGAGCCGCATTCCACGCCCCTCTGGCTTAGCTGTCACATCCTTCAAGGTCATCCCAACTTCTGATCATGTTTCCCTTTGCCTCAGCACAGCGTCTGTGTACTTCTCCTACCAGCACCTGGCCACCATCATCAGCATTCAGACAAAAATACGAAAGTTATTCCTCTTTCCTGTCTGAATCAACAGTAATAGGAAAGAACTATGACTCAGGCAAGCAACCTCCAATGCCTCCCCACCTCCATCTTTGGGGCATTTCTCTGCTGCCCACCAGGGAAAGAAGATAATTATTTCACTGTACTCAAACACTGGACAACCAAATTGGGCCCTGAGCTTCACACTTTAGAAGGGACAAAGGCCACCTGGAACATGTTCCTACAAGTTCTAAGGAGGGCAGCTGGGAACACATGAGAAGAAGTGGAAAGAATACTATAACAGCTTAATGAAAACTAATAGAGAGGGAAAATTAATCCTTAGGGATCTAAAGGATTCATTTAATCGTAATGGAAAAGGGATTAACTTCTTCTGGGAGGCCCTAGGGTTACTAAGCAGAAACTACAAGGAAACCGACTGTTTCTTGAAAGATGGAGTGGGCTGCTAGGAGCATAAGCTGAGGATCTTTGTAGGAGAGGAGCAGTTCCCTGGAACCCCCCATACTGCAGGAAGGGTGGTATTCACCCTCTTTACAAAAGCACTATCACTGCTAATTTACATACATATGGTTCCATGTCACATTCCCTCATGAACACTCACAGACTTCCCTGGAAAAAGCTTTCTGTTTGAACACGGCTATGCTTTACTAATACAGCGATGACCGCCAACCTTTGGTATCAGAAACACGAAAGTATTGCTACAATGTGGGCATTCGTGCCAATCCTTCTGCAAACCTCTGTAGGAGGGTTTCTCTAAATCAGAAAAAGAATTTCAAAACTCGGGGGGGGGGGAGCATAGTATTAGAAATTTGACATTAAACTGAACTGAAAATCCAAGACAGAAATCAGTGTAACCAGAGAACACCCAGTCAACAGCATCCTACAGGACATGCTTTTCATACTTCTAGTCTGTTCCACTCCGCCCGTTTGGAAAGATAAGATGGCTTTTCTATTTTTAGATTCTTATCCTCTCCCCAAAGCATCTAAACTGAGGACAGACCTATGTGTTCAAAACTGTGAAGCTCCATTAACTGAGTTCCCAGCACTGAGCCCCGCCATGCAGATCTCAGGGTGAGCAGGATGTATTTCACGGACCCTCTCAGAAAGCCTGATACATCTCACCTTCAACTATTCAAAAATGGACAGATGTTGATGATTCAGCTACAGCTAGTATTTACTTTCCTTTTACAACCCTGACTCTATAGAGACCCACGAATACCATATGGGAGACTCACTGCTGATGAGTACACTCCTCACGTTTATAGGATCTAATTGTACTATTTGAAAGAACTTGTAGAAGCAAAATTGGATGACAGAACGTCCACCTCTCAAAGTACCAACACTTTTTGAAGAGAGGCCATTAGAGCCTTTTTGCCTATAAAAAATGAGTTATTGGGGAGGACTCAAAAGGGACATTGATCCCTGACAGTTATAATGAGGCAGGCGTAGGGCAGGTTCTTTCATGCTGGGTTCTTTGTGCATGACTGGCTTTACATGGGACTCTGCCTCAGGGCTGGTCAGAAGTGCCGAGACAAGTGCTCCAGGCTTTTGTTTGGTGGGTAGGAATCTACTAAAGTCACTGCTGTGAAATGCTTCTGTGCTTTCCTAACTGATGGATCCTATTTGGTCCAGTGCCACTAAAAAGTCAATATCAATACAGGAATAACCTTGTTCACTCTAAACTGCTCAAAAGCAAAAAACTTTGGAAGCTGCTTAGTTGCTCATATAAAAACAGACATTTAAGTCAGCAATCATTCTGTGCAAAATTCCACTTCTAACAATAGTAACGTCAAATGATCCAAAATGACAAGTTGACAAATTCAGAGTATGGTCTCTTGGTCCGTGCCACCTGAGATAGCCATGTTCCTAGTCCTTTGCCTTTATGCACATTCTCAGATTTTGACCCTCTGAACACTCTTATTTCCCTACTGGGATGAGGGACAGATATGGGATTTCCATGCTCTTCCCCCCATCCTGGTAGGGTCCTCTACGATCATCCATGCTTCTTAGATGGGCTGAAACATGGTTTCTTTCTCTGCATTACACCAGCGCCAGGTGTCTTTGTAATTTGGTGGTGATCATCGTATTCTAAACCACTTCCATGACAGACCTCCCTGTGTTAGCTGTATACATATCCATACACACATATTTCTAGCTAGGCCAAAAGCTCTTCTGTAAGCATGGACTGGGTCTTTCTCCTCCTTTTGCCTCCCACAACACACGGCATGCAGTGAAGTTCAAATTTGGAATTGTTAAACCCATCATGTTAGCTCTTCCATCACAAGACGCAGGTTGATTTGCTCCCAATACAGATCTATAGAGGCTCCCTAAAAAGCAAATTCGAAATACTTGGTTCTGTAAAGAATCTCCATATGTGAAGAGTAATGGCTAAAATTTGAGTGCTTCCTCCAGGTCAGGCAGGTATTATCTCTTGCTATACAGAAAAGAGACTTCTAAGGAAATAGTTTCAGATTAAGCCCACATCTCAGGTTCATCAGACAAAATGTGGGGGAGCTAGGATTTCAGCCACAGCTGCACTTTAACCACTGCAGGCCTGATAATCTGAAAACTGCCAACGAAGAAAACCTATTCTGAAATCTGGCCGTGTGAAGAGGAACAATGCATTCATATCTCAACATCAAGGAGAGACAGAGGTGCTAACCTGACCTCCCCAGAAACCAGAAGCAAGTAAAAAGGGTCCTAGACACTTGCTGCTCCAGCCTCCACTCACTAGGACTTCTCAGTATTTTTGCTATTGTCAAAAACAATCTCAGAAGGAATTTGACTTTGTGTTAAAGGTCAAAAGATTAAAATTTTAAACCAATAAAAAGCCCTCTGAGCCTCAAGGAAAAAAAAAAAACATCCTGTTCTTAGAAAATATTGTTAAGTGCTATTAATTTTTTTCCCAGAGGAAGCACATGCATGTGACAGAGTGCGATCAATCACACAGCTTTGACCAGGAACAATGACTCCCTTCCCTCACTTTGGACACTTCCCTCCTAACTTTCTAAAACTAAGAACCCTGTGTTCCTTATAGGGAATGTCCTCCTGCCTTCTTACCATCCGCCACTACACACAACATCTTCCAGGACCTGCTTCGCTCACTTCCTTCCTGAAGTCTCTAATTCCCCTAGGGACACCAGGCTTGCTGATGCCTTGCTTGGAGGTTTTCTTGGGCTATGTAACACTTACGTGATTTGTTATTTTCCTGTTTTGTGATTTTTATGTCTAGTATGTCTAGGTAGATGGGAGGGACTGAAAGAAAAGGGTAAGCAACGGTGCCGTTCATGACAGCTTCTGTTGATACAAACCGCCCCTAGCACTTTTTGGGTTTGGAATACAGAAGACTCTCAAATTTAACTGAATAAGCCTTTTTAGGTTTCCTTCTGCCCTCTCTTAAGTCAAGGATGCATAAACAACAGTGGGCAAGTCAAGTCTGGCCCCTTGCCTGTTTTTGTAAGTAGCTTTATTAGAACATATTCATAGCCATTCATTTATGGATTGTCTGTCGCTTGGTGGTTCTCAACTGAGCATGATTCCCACATCCCTTCCCCGGTGACATCTGGTAATGTCTGGAGACATTTTTGATTCCATGACAGGAGGCGCTTCTGGCATTTTGTGGGTACATTTTGTAGGAATGTTGCTAAACATTCCTGCAATGCCTAGGATGGTCCCTAGAACAGTAATCTGGGGTCAAATCTCAGTGGTGCTGAGACTGAGAAGTTCCAGCATAGTTGCTTTTGCCCTACAAGGTCAAAGTTGAGTATCTGGGATATGGATTGCATGTGGCTCTCCAAACCTAAATATTGACCAATTACAAAAAAAAAAAAGTTTAAGCCCTGCTTTAGATGTTGGTATTTTTTTCATAAAAATGAGTTGGAGGGCTATCCATCTTCCTGCAATCATAGCCAGCATGTGTATTCAACTACCACTTCTAATGGTGACTTCCAAATTCGAACTTCAGCCCACACATGTCTGCTTCAGTCTAGACCAGTGCTACTCAAAGTGCGTCCATGGACTAGGGCCAGACCATGACAACATAAGTAAAAATACCTATATAAACTTTTGACATTGCCTAACAATCAAACGTCATCAGTAAACTGCCCCCTCCACTCACTGAAGAGGCTACTGGCAAACCTGGGAGCTAAGTGTTGTTGGGCTTGTGTGGGAAGTACCTGTGGCCCACACTGTACACTCAACTGTGCACAGTATCATTATACAATAGATTGGAAATTGAAACAAACAACAAAATGAAAAATAGTGGCCCTTCTCAGACAGTTTGAGAAGCTCTGGACTTTCCCCCTTTGGTGTTTTAGACTCTTCCAGTTTGCTTCCCTTAGACACTCCATTTTTATCCTTTCTGCCTGCCTCCAACACTTTCGTCTCTTGAACAATGGCGGAAATCATCCAACTGCAAAACCTAGTTGTCATTCCAACTCTTTCCCCCGCCTCATTTTCCCAATCAAGTCCTGTCATCTGTGTCTTCAGTTTAGCTGGACTGCTGTCTCTCCTTGTCCATCCTCCCTGTCTCTACCTGCCTCCTGGCCCTCACCATCTGCTGCACGAGGATATTTGCCTCCCTGCCTGTCTCCCTGTACCCAGCCCCCCACTACTTTATCTTCCAAACTACACCAGGTGAGCTATGTAGAATTCTCAAGTCACCTTGTCACTGTCTACTTAGAACCCTTCAGGGACAGACCTGCCCTGAAAATCTGGGGCACTGGCCACCCAGCAGCAATACCTCCTGCCAGCCCACAAGGCCTCCTGAACTCCCAGCACCAAGTGCATACCTTACACCTACCAATTACCACACGGTTCTGACTGTTCACCTGACCATCTCCTCCGCTCAGCTGTCATCTGGGAGAGAGAACTAGAACTTCATAGTAGGTGTTAAATAAATGTTTGTGGAATGAACGAGCAGGTCAGAAAGCATGAAACAGATGCTGTGATTCTCTTCCTCATCAACCCTCTCTGACCTGCTGAAAACGTAAGGTGAAGTTTATCTGTAACTTCTACAGGGAAAAAAAGTTGTTTAACAAAGCACTCCCACCTCTTTTGTTATGGCAAAAGCTCTTGTTCATTTTTACTCTCTTGTAAGACATTTTAAGTCTTCTTCTGTCATGCAAGGTAATAATTTAACAGTGTATCAATGCAAGCCAGAGTATTTCTACATGATGGTACAGATCTTTGGGATTAGGGCAAATATTTGTGGACATGCTGTTTAAATGGGAAATGACTTTATCCATGACTGCAATGTGAAAACAGTGTCTTAGTCAAGACTCAAGGAAAATCTGAAAAAACAGTCCCCTGCATGATTCTGATCCCCTGGTTATAGTCAAGTCATACTTGAAGAATGACACCCTGGAGAAACAATGGGCTTGCTCTCCTGCCATTTCCTTTCAAAAGGAAGTGGGTTGGGGGGAACTTGGCTAATGCAGCCTAAAATGTATTAGGAAATCTCAAGAAACTACAATGGACATTGTATAGAAAAGGGAAGCCCAAGGCAGAGCAATAATCACAGGAAAGGACTTCACACTGTAGGAGTCCAGATTTCCAGAGCCTGAGGAGTAAGTACCATCCTAAGATCTTACAAATCTTTGCCTGCTGATCATAGAAACATTTTCTAGAACCTCTGGAAATCTATAGTTATTTAAGCAATACACATAGACAAATGATTTGATTTCTAGAGAGACAATTGCCAGGTATCACATTCATCTTCAGTGAAACTGTGTGGTTCCAGCAGAGGAAATAAATGTTATGTAGGCACTGATAAGAAGTTCACTCAGCATGCAGGGAACTGCTAGAGGGTAGATTACATAGCAAATGCTGAGTTTAGCAAAGCATGAGAAGAATCTTATCCATAGGTCAACTGACTTGAAAGACACAGCAGATGCTCTTATCATGGATAACATGGGACTCCTGGGGAGCCTCCATGTGCTAGTGATAAAAGGGGGTCCAAAATTACCTTGATGGACTTGAGTAGGGCAAGATGAAGTCCACGAGAATAAACTGAGCTAACAACAAGTCAGAAATCCTGTGACTGGGTTGAAGTTAATTCTATAATCACACAAATGTGGCAGGATGTGGCTGGCAGTTCTTATGAAAACCGACCTGGGCATTCTGTTCACTGCAAGCTGTGAACCAACAGTGTGAGGTGGTGGCTGGAAGCTGCAGCCCTCTGAGCGTCCCTGCACAGACCACACAGCACGGATCCTGCCACACCCAGCACGTCTGAAACTCATAAGGAACCCACCTTACAAGGAGCTCTGGAAGCCAGTACCCACCAGAGGAAGGCAGCTAGGTGGCACAAGTAGAGTGACAGCAGATGGAACTGGTGGTGGGTGAGAAGAAAGAAAACTGATAACACCTGACAAGCTGTTAGGTGACAGTTACAGCTACAGAGTCCCAAAGAAGGAACTAGTCATGTGATTAGGATGATCAGGAAGCCAGGTGGGGCTCAGTAAGGAAGCAGTGTGAAGCAGCATGAGTTAGCAGCCCAAGGAGTGAGAGAGAGGCCATCTCAGGAAGTTGTGGCTAAGTCTCAGATGGCAGCTGGGATCCCTGAGGTGAGGGGTGGAGGGAGGGAAGGAGGAGCTTGAGAGAGCACTCCTGGGGACATCCTCTGGCCCAGGGTCTTCATTTAAAGGGGCAGCCCCTGGTCTGCACATGCTTACACAAAGAGAATGGTAAAAACTATATATTCATTTGTGCTCAAGATTTATTTATATTTAATATCAGAGACAAAGTATTTTAGGATAGTGGTTCTTCACACTCTATTCAGTGTCCCTTGGACTCAAGGCAAGCACTTCTGGAACAGTGGTGAAGGGATGGAAGAGCGAGGAGGGTGGGGCTGACCTCTGTTGCCTTTAGCCAAAGACAAGTTACTATTTGCTGGAACAGTGGGCTGAACACTTTCTTTCTTTCCTTGCCTAAAAAAATGTTGGAAAGAGAACCAGGTTAAGAAAAGATTCTTGCTTCATGCTTCATGTCAGTAAAACTCTTAGGGCCTCAATTTTTTCATGTCAAAATGGAAGAGTAGGGCTGAGATAAAGTCCCTTTCAGCTATGAAATGTTAGGATCCTGTAGTTCTAAACATGTGTAGAAACATCAGGCTTCTAAGGAATTTCAAAGAAAAAAATATAATCTATTTAATGAAAGTAAGACTATCCTAAGTATCAAAATATTTTTTTCTAGCTATAATTTTCATCATCCCTTCTCATGCTTCCTGGTAGTAACCTAAGGGTGCCAAGTGGTGGCAGGGACTTCCTCTGGGAACCTCAGGCTCCTCATCTGTAAAGTAGAAAGATGAATGGCAGACATCTTCTTAGGAACAGAAAATAAGGTGCTTGGCAAAAAGCCCAAATCAATGGGGGTGGGGGATAGTTATTATTAGTAACTACTAAAAAAAAAAATCAAAAACAACAAAAAACACAAAACACTGGAGCTGTTGAAGGAATAAGAGGAGCTGGAAACTCGCTGTGGAAGTTTCTTCTAAACTTCTTTCTTTTAGACCTTGGGGTCTGTTCACCTACTGGACTGTTTAATTATAATGTGAACAACTCCCAAATGTTCTGGTTCTAATTCTATACCTCAGGAAAAAAAAAATATCGAACTCGAAGAAGTCCTTGCTTTATTCTACCTGCCTTGGCCCTGAGATCTGCCTGCAGGATGGCATCAGAAGCAGCACCTTCCCCCAGGTGAGCCCCTGGCCTAACACTCTCACCAGGAATACAGAGCAGAACCACTGACATCCATGCATGCTAAACTTACTAGGAGGCCAAAACGCAACTATATTTCAGAAGACATTTCATTTCTTGTGAGCAAGAACTGTTTCCCAGTGCTGTGACATGTATACAGGGAGTCATGTGCCTCTAGCTGGTTCACCCAGTGAGATGTGGCTTCCATGTCCCTTCACCCACCCCAGCCTGGTCACCCATGTATTCATTTGACAACAAACTCACTGAGGGCCTATGAAGCACTGGAAGTATGGAAAGACAGAGGGCAAATAAGCACACCCACAGGTAAATGCTCATAGTGGAGACTGGTGAGAGGTCTAGGCCAGCACTAGGAAATACAATCACAATCACCCCTGGGGCACAGGAAACCCTGATAGAGATGGCAACTGCTCAGTTGTGAAGATGAGAAGGAAACAATTTCCACAGTACCCTTGGATGACCGTTACCAGAAGAACCAAATGAGGGGGGGTTCCTGCCCTCGAATATTTTGTAGCCTAGGAAGAAATGATTTTACTACAGCGCAAATTAAATAAGCCAGGTAAAGGATAACAATTCTTGACTTAACTAAGAGAAGATGATGAGATATGAAGGATTGAATAAATGGGTAGGACTAGACTGTCTACTTTTTCATTAGGTTCTTTTGTAAAACAGAAGAATACCAAGATAAAGTAGGTTCAGTCCCTGTTTCCCAGGTGCTCCAATTAGGCAGCTACATGAGTCAACCAGTGACCACTGTAAACATAATAAGTGTCACAATAGAAGGCATGAGATCCTATAGCAATGCCACAGATAATGAAAAAGAGAATTTGAAGTATAGAAATTGAGAGCTTGGGGCATAGAGAATCCTGAGATACTCCATCTCTTCTCTCCCATTTCACAGATGAGAAGATGGAGCTGACCCAGACAAGGAGAGGGATTTGCCTATGACTAGCTGGTCACTCAAAAGCATGGAGCCTCATCTCCTGCTGGGATGAAATCAATGTTTTGAGTCTGAATTGACCTGAGGCAAAGAGAAGTTTTAAAATAAATAAATAAAATAATTAAAAGGGTAAGAAATCAAACACATTCCAAAAAAGTAAAACCACATTTTACCAAATGTGCCTTTGCTTGTTTTAAAAATGTGTGTAGCCTAAATGATGATGATGTGTTTGAATAGGTCTCTTTCAACTAAATACATGACAGTGATCTATCATTGGCATGATGGTGTCTACAAGTCTGACCTTCAAGTTGTCACCAGAACATGACTGATTCCCAAATGTGTAGGCTGTCTAAATAGAGGTCTGCCTTTGAAGTTCCCTGCCTTCCAGTCTGCTCAGGCTGCTCTGCAGAGAACTCCACTGGTCTGTTTTCCAAGCTTTCACATTATTATTAGTAATGATAGTGCTGCTAAGAGGTACCGCAGATCCTGGCTGATTGGATTCTAGAGCACCAAATGCCTCAAGTTAAAGGTGAAGAAAGACTCTGAAAGGTCAATTACACCATTTGGGTCAAACTAAGACTACTATCAGAAAGCTACGTTTTCTGATTTTCATGTCTTTTGATTGTTCTCAGACCAGCCTACAGTTGCTCTGGGGGCAAAACAACTGGAGAAACTTTGGATGCCATCTCCATGTTGAGATTCACAGTGCATACTGCCATGATAAATGCTTTGAAAACTCTTGCAGAAAAGGGCCTTCACCAAACTGGTTTCCCACAGAACCCACTTCTGATGCTAGTCGAGTCTCAATTTATTCAAGCAGTGGTGCCCCATTATCTAAATGCAGGCTGGTGACCACTGCCACACTTACAACAAAGAGCTAAAAGCTAGAAAGCAAATCCTATCTTTCTCAAAATAGCAAATCATTTCCAAATCACTGACAATCCTTTATTTTTAACATTTTAAGTTTGGGATTCAAGAGTTCTACTATTAATGCATGACTTAGGCAAGCAGTAAGAACCAAGTGAACACTAGTTTGGAACTCACTGACTTGACTACTTAGAAACAGTAATTTTTAAAATATTGAGTGTCATGCTTCATAGTAGAAAACTGTAGAGTTAAATTTTTAAAACTGCCTCTCCAAAAGAAGTTCTGTCAGACTCAGTTCATTTTCATGCAACTCTGGTAAAACTTGGCATTGAACTATATGAAAAGGCCAAAGAAGGAATTTTCTTAAGAAAGGATCTACCTGATTATTGCTATAGAACTGTTTGGCTACTTATTCATTAGAATTTTGGGGGGTGTAGTTTTCTTTTATAGACTAAAGGGAAGGGGAAGGAAAAGAGAAGGTTCTAAATAGAAGAGGATAGCTCCAGACCTATTGCTTTTGGTTTGGGGGCAACCTGTCCCTTCCAGAACCTCTACTGCAGTCTGCACAAGCCCCTGCGCAGGTTTTCAGTTCATCACAAACTCAGAGCATCAAAGGTGATGAAGGCCAGGGGGCTGTACAAGGCACACTCCTCCCAAAGCCTCCTTGCTCTATCTTCCACACCAGAAGTTTATCTAGCAGCACGCAGGGCATGTGCAGAACTGTTACCAATCCCCCTTCCGCCCAGAATGGAGACCAGTGCCTTCCTGCCCAGCCTCCTTGTGGTTCCTGCCTTGTCCTTAGCTCCAGGACAATATCATGACCACACATGCGCTCAGCATCCCAAGTGCTGGGGACTGCAGGGTCAGGCCTCATGGATATGGTGGCTGTCCAGACTTGGCCATTGGACCTCCAACCCCCAACTCTGAAGCAAAGACAGAGACCTACTTTTTTCCTGGCTGCTGAAATTCCCTGTCCCTGGCTGTGGCCTGGCTTGCTTTCTCATTCCAGAGTCCTACATTTTTTACCTAGTAAATCTCTTCATTCATTGTATAAACTGCTTGTGTCCACTTTGGCATTTTTGTGCTGTATCTGCAGTAGACCACTGTTGTCTTATGTATGGGACTGGAGCATCTCTAATAAAATACTTTATGCTGTATTCCCTGAGGATGGCAATTATTGTCATTTTCCTTTGTGGGGTGACACTGTGAGATAGAAAGTAATATAAAATGAGTTCCTTGCCAGAGGCCAAAAGCTATAGCAATAATCAGATTTAGTAGCTTCCCTGGTGCCGGGGATATGGTATCAATACAAGGTCAAATCTACATGATTTCAAACTTGACTTTGCTACTTACTTAGCTGTGTGACCTTGGCTAAGTTACTGAACTGTCCTGAGCCTGTAGTCTCATCAGGAAAAGAAGCACTATACCATCTATTTCGAAAAATGTTAAATGGGAGAAACAGTGTCAAGTCCTTAGTAAAACAACAGAAACAACAATGAAACATCATGGTTGTGCCCCTACTCTAGGCCTGACACTGTTCTGATTACATTATGTAATTCAACTCCTTTAATCCTCAGGGTGATATTATCATAATTTTTACTACTGATAAACTGAGATACACAAGCTAAGGAGCTTGCCCAAAGACACATAAATATTAAGTATCAGAAACAGGCCCTCTACCCAGGCAGTCTTACCTACATTATCTAATAACTTCATGGTTCTTTCCCATCCCTTTAACTCAAAGAGCTGTGGACTTTCATGTAGAATTACCCACTCATGCAAGCACACAATGTGTTGTTAAACTGCATGTACATGTGTAGCTATGTTCCTTGCTGTATAACTTTAGGCAGTTATGTACCCCATCTGTTCTCAGTCTCTACAATGTAAAATTGGAATATTAACAGTTCTTTTTTTATAGAATGATTGTTGGCAATAAATGAGTTCGTCAAAGTAAAGGGCTAAGATGACCTCTTGGCACTTAGGATGAGCCTCATCGAGAAAGTACTTTTAACATCAAAAGCAATGAACAAAGTGGTGTATTAGGAGAATATTCTGGCTTCCAAGGTTGGTAGAGATTTTGTGGCTGCTGAATCTACTAGTTTCAGATGGCTATACTTGTTCTCTGATAAACATACTGCACTTAAAATAGATTTTAAGCTCTTATTCAATCAATAAAAAGAAAAACAGATCCACAGGATTCTGGTTAAAAAAAATAGATGGGGCCTATATGAAATCAACTGAAAGAACAAGCCTATGTAATTGTTTTTTTTTTAAAAAAAAATCAGAGCAGTCTTCCCAGAGGCTTTTAGGTTGTGAATTGTGTTCCACCCACAGGATAAATGCTATGGCTAATGGGCAAAGAGCTTGTGAAAATTTTATGGCTTGCTAAAAATCTTTGGGTGATATAGGTTAAAGTATCTTTATCCCCAACACTGTTGAATACCAGGAATTTTATAAGTGAAAAAGGGCAGCTTTTGTGAACATGTTGGACATAAAACAAAACACCACATTAAAGGAAAAGCTGGAGAGCAGACAGGGCAAACTAGCTCAGGGGAGCCTTTGTGCATTTGTTGTACGGCTTTGTATTTATGCATCTTGCATCACATTTAAATTTGCAATAAAAAGCAAAAAGAAAAAAAAGTATTTCGTATTACTCTAGCTGCCTTTACATGTCCTACTGAGATACAAAACAGAATTTTAGTGCTCAGAATGATTCAGGGGGGAGTTCATCTTAATTCATGTCTGTTGGGGCTGCCACAGCCTCAGCACCATGTTCCAATCATGGAATTCATAATGTAAATCTCTAGCAGATGACACCACTGCAAAACAGAAACTGCCATGGACCCAGAAATGCATTCAAAATTTTCCTCTAAAGTTCTTATCTGTGAGCCAGGGGGCAGTGACTTTGGTAGTCCAGTTTTATGTGATGGATAGATAAAGCCTACCTTGGAAGACTTGGTGAAGGACTTTTAACTGTTTTTTTAAATACAGAAAATGATCTTTATCAGGCCAGGGATGTAGCTAAGTACTGGAGTGTTTGCCTGGCATGTGCCAGGCCCTGGGTTCCACCCTTAGCACTATAAAAAGAAATGATCTTTATCATTTATTTCACATGTGACAGTGCTAAACATTTCACAACTGCCCCACCTTATTTATGAGTGCTTTATTTGGGAAAGGGTTTAGCTGCCAGTAAAAGCCCATACAAATTACAGGTGGTCTCAAAGGGATTTCTGGAACTATCCAGAAAAAGAAGTTACATTTCCTAGTTGTTAGATTGAAGGATCTTTTATAAGTTAGTATATTCCATGTATTTTAAATCAACTTAGGGATACCTCTGATACATCCTGGATGCTTCCTGGTGAGGCTTTTCTTCCCTATGATGTTTAGGTTAAGTCTCTCAGGCTGTCTTTGCCATTAAAGCAGGGACATCTGCTTCACTCCTCATTTTTTTTTCCCTTTTTTCAAAGGCAGCACCTCCAAGAAACTCTGGGATACTGTGAGAACTAAGAGCTGGGGGATGGGGAAGGAATCTGTCTCCCTAACACATTCATCAGCTCCCTCCCCAGAGCCCCCTACACACTCAGCACACAGCAGCCCACTCTCCCAAATACCCAGGACTGGAAAGATTCATGTTGCAGTACCCTCCTGACATTCCTCTTCCCGCCTTCATTTTAATTCACTCACTTAAAAAAAAAAAAAAAAGGAAAATGTAATTACTTGACTGTCAGCCTGGGCTGCACTCTGGGGCTTTTACTCCTTTCAACACAGCTGTGCTCCCGGCTTTGATGCTGCTGTCCACGAAGCCTGTCCCAGCCATAGCCCAGCTCTCGGTAATGTAACATTCAAGTGCATATTTATTTTTAAACTGACCTCTCCTAGACTGTACTGTATAAAGGAGATCCTGCCAAAAAAATATGCTACTTTCTATTTATAAGATGAAACACATGCCTCCCAAAGGCGAGAGGGGGATGGAGTATAATAATTCATAACGAAAAACTGACTGGCCAGATCCATTCGTCCTCACATGTCTGATACTTGTCTGTGTCAAGACAGTTTCAAGGAGAAAGAAAAAAAAATCTTGTAAACGCTTCAGCTGTTCAGAAACCACAGTCAGGGGGAAAAAAAAAATCAACTGCCAGATCGACAGGTTGGAGCCCCAGCAACAATGCCCTCCGTAAAGAGTGGGGAGCGCAACCGGGAGAGGGGTGGCGATGCCACAGCAGGTCTGCACAGTGCACCCATGTGGGGCCCTGATGCAAATCCACAACGCGAGGGGCGCGATAGCCAAGTACGGTTTATTCTCAGATGGAAAAATGCAACGCACGCCCAGAACGGTTCTGTCAATAGCTTGGAGGGTGCAGTGAAGCCGCACAGCCCCACCCTGAAAAGTGATAGGCATAAATGGTGGAGCCCAGCGTCCTGTTTGCGCTGCCCGACCCCCCTCCAGGTTTGCCTTCTGTCCCCTTTGGTACCTCGGACACCAGATCAGCAAGCGAAGCCCTTGATATTCCCGCTCCCTGCAGGTTTCCAAGTCTAACACCAGTGCGTGCCGGTAGCAACCACGGCAGCGGGTCGGAAAGACTCAGGTAGAGAAGGAGCCCAGGGCTGGCACCGACTCACCAGCAGCCGCCAAGGATCCAGCCGCTACCACCGGGCCAGCCGGCCGGCACCGACGCCCGCCGCGGCGCACGCAGTGCCTGCCGGTGCGCGCAGATCCAGTGGGTCGGCCCTCTCGGCGCCGGCTCACAGCATTATCCGCTCGGGGACGTTGTGAAGACTCCCCAGGTTGGCGTCCAGGCTGGCCCTGCCGGGGCCCCGCCGCTCCTCTACGCAGCTCCGCGCCGCTGGGCCGCGGTCGAAGAAGGTGCGAACCAGACTGAGCACTCGGCAGCCAGCCCCAGCCCCGAACCTGCAGGAGGCGGGGCGGCGCGGGGCGGGGCCGGGAGCGCGGGGCGGACCGGCGGGGCGGGGCGGAGGGCGCGGGCGCCGGCTGGCCCTCCCGCCGCAGTACCTGTACCACGGCCCCCCGGCCGCCTGGCGCAAGCACAGGGGTCAGCAGCGGCGGCGGGGCCGGTGGGCCCTCGGAGGACAATGGGAGCCCATTGTTCTCTTTCCTCTGCCACCTCCCGAGATGTGGCTTTCTCGGAGGAGAAGCCTCTTTCTGCTCCCCGGGCACAAAGAAAGATCGTGGGACGCTCAGTTCCAAGAGGGTCCCGAGGTGATGCGGTCCATATTGTGCTCGAAGACAAAAGGACTCCCCCCGCCCGCGGGACACTCGCGCTAAACCTCGTGTTCCCACCTCTGCGGATCCCACCAAGTCAATCTAGCCGTGTCAGGCTTCGGCGCGGTGGGCGGGCAGCCGAGGCTGGGGGAAGGGGAGCGGTGCCACCTGACTGCGCCGCTCTAGCGGGCCACAGTTCCCGGGGCCTTTCGCTGCCGGGGCTCCTGGGAGAAGGGGAGGGTCGCGTTCTGTCAATTTCCACTTTGCTCCCCTCGCAGCTGCAGCTAAAACCCGGAGAGCGGATCTGGCTCCCTGGAGACGCCAGGGCTCCGGGCTGGAATAGTGGGCGCGCGAAGAAACGCAGACGCTGCAGGTTTTTCCTGTCCAGAGGGCCGCGTTTCCTCTTTCCCTCAAAGAGGTTTACCTAAAGCTGAGGAGGCGGGTGGCATCTGCCCCAGATGCACCGTGGGGCGCAAGTGGCGCAGCTGCGGGGCCGCGAGCATAGAATTCCGCCTACGGAGACACCTGCGCCCGAAGGTCATTCCGGCCGCCCGCGCAGCACGTCCCGCCCCTCCGCCCTGGGACGGGAGGGTGAACCCGGTGAATTAATGTTAATTTTCTTAATCGGCCTCCGTCTTTTCCTCTGCGATTCGTCCGCCTAGGGAAGGACTCAGAGGCAGGAAAGGGAGGCGTTTCCGGTTGTGAAGTCGCAGCCCTTAGGGTTGGCTTGGAGAGGTGGCTGGGACTCCCCGGAGAAGACGCTTTGGGTCGGGCCTTAGCCCTGGGACTCTCAGGTTGCATGGAAATCCTGGCACAAAGCTGAGACCCTCTGGGAGACTTTGGCTTTCCCAAGCAGTATCAACTTCAGGTCATCACCGCGATGCCCCGGGCCTGTCTGAAACCTTAGAGGGTACACGTTAAGCCAGCGTTGTAAACCACAGCCCACGAAAAGGTGAAGTTGAAAAGGAAGCGGACACAACTGCTGGAAAGCAAAATACTTGGGTGGAGTGTTAAAAGCCTCAAAGAAAATAATAGTTGGCGGGTCAAATGGCCATGAGGCCTGAAGTCAAATACAAAAATCTGCTGAAGTGATGTTAGAAATTTAACAAGCAAAACAGTCCATGTAGATAAGAGACCTGGCATTGTTTCCTTTCTTCAAATGACAAGGGCTCGAAGTTTCCTTTGGCAGTTACCTGTGTTCTACTCCAGATTCCTGAGTTTTACATAGTGATCATATTTCAAAATATATGTTCCATTTGGCACTCTTGTATATGTTTTACATATGAATTTATTGAAAAATATTAAATGTTACAGGCCTACTTAGATAAAGGTATTTTTGTAAATATTTATGCATAGCTTTCGTTACATATGGTATTTTTAAAAGTACAAATATGTATGTGTATATGTATATACATATATATAATTCTACTTGAAAAATTTCTTTATACACACAAGCATTCCCTACACATGTCTTGTATGTGAATATTTTTCATTTGCTGTATTGTTAGCTTGATAAAAGCACTATATTTCCATATGACTAGATAAATAACTTTTTTACAATTTCTGCAAAATATAGAGTCCAGGTGTTGCATTTTTTTCCCCCTGAAACCCTATTTTCACTCTTCCACTCCATTCTAGAGGGTTTGTTTTGTTTTTAATGAAACTTCACTTCTAGACTCTAATTTACTCAGAACCTACCCCTTCAAGGGCCTGGTGGTACTGGTGGGTCTGACTTCTTTGATGGATGCCTAATTATTTATTTGTACTGAACATCTTCTGTGAGAAAACATGCCCTCATATAGTGAATTGGTCTTACAAATTAGTGAATTTCCTGTACAGCTTAGAGGGCTTTTAGGTTTGATGGATTTAGATTTCAGTATGTTAGGGGCTCTACTACTAGATTAGAGGAAAGTTTTGCTTCAGGAAGATTTTAGTGATTCTAAGATTTCTCCTCTGAATTTTGGAAAGGGTTAGCCTTGAAAAAAATTGGTGGTAACCTTAGAAACCTAACTGAGACTAACACTTGTAGAACACATGTCAGGCCCAATTCAGGAGAAGAGCCAAGGAGTATTAGCAGTGTCCTTAATATCCAGAAAGCAATCCACTTGCAGGGTGGAGAGCAACTAGTGGCTGTATACAAGCAAGTACTGACTAGACTTTAGCCACTTGTTACCAAGTGTGGTGCAGAGACCAACCATACCAAGTCCACCAGATGCCTGCTCCATTGGAATCTTCATTTTAATGAGCTGTAAATGGTTTGCATGCCATTTAATGTTCAAGAAGCACTGACCATGAGTAGGGGTCTCAACCTCTTAATGCACAAACTCATTTTAAAAGCTCACAGGATTCATGAACCCCCTTCAGGGAAAACCAACAATTACACAGAAGCTTTCTCAAACAATTTTAGCCTTCCCCTGAAGACCTATCTATTCAGGGCAAGGAAGTCCTACGTTAGATCTCCAGTAACAAATCAAGGAGAGTCACTCAACTGTAGTCAGAGAAGTTAGGGGAGGATTCTTAGAGGAAACAACTTTAAGTGAGCCTTGAGACACGGAACAATTGGGTAGGGAGAGGAGTAGTGGAGGGTATTTCAGGCAGGTGGAATGCATAGGTGAATGGCCTAGAAGAGAAAAGGGTATACCCACGTATCCATTTTATGCGGGTTAATGTGAAAATTAACAAGGAAATTGTAATTCCACAGCAGATTCACCTTGCAATTCATTATCATCTCTTGAACCTTCAAAAAATGAAGCCAGACTGTAGTAGACCAGTGGTCATTTCGTTTTGGGGGATGAGAAAGAACCCTGTGATATGGGGTTTTATGTAAGACCTCATTTCCCATTACTTTCTCTTCTTGCTCACTCAGCCCTGGCCATATTGGCCTTCAAGTGGTTCCATACTCAATCTATCTGCTGGGGCACTTCCCCAAATCACCCAGTCCTCTCTTCCCAGTTCATTAAGGTCTTTATTCAATGAGATTGCAAAGGAATGGCTTTCCCTTCCCTATAGCAGCAGCCCTACCCACATTCCCTTTCCCTGAGTAAAGCAGGAGGAACAATTTCTTCATGACCTGACCGTGGCATCATATTTATTTATAGACTCAATTCTGTCCTGTGTTCCATAATGTGTGGACTTGATGTGCTGTTATAGCTTCTGTACCTAAAATAGGGCCTGAGCACATAGTAGGTACTCAAATAGTTATTAAATAAATAAACCCTTAACTACCATAAGCAATGAGTGTAAAAGCCTGTTTACAAACTCCATAGCTACAGAGTAATATTATATTAAACATTCCTAGGTTACACCGCATGTATGCTGAGGCTGAAATTTCAATCACTTCTCTTTAATCTAACTGAAAAAGAAATATAAAACACATGGAACATTTTAAGTTCTAAAATTCAAACATTTTAAAGTGAGGCTTACAAAAAATGTCTTTATAGTCTATGTATAATGCAAAACTATTTTTCTTCTGGCAAAGCTGAAACATACTCGTGTGTGTGCTCAGCTGGGGTTTTCCTCCCAAATGCCACATTCAGGCTGAACTTGCATGTGTATGTTCTCCATTATCCCCTGAGTTAGAATTAAGAAAAAATGTAAGAGAATCTGGAAGATTATAACTTTTTTCCCAGTGTTGTGGTTGGAACTCAGGTCCTTGCACATGCTAGGCACATGCTCTACCAATGAACTATATCCCGCCTTGTTGAAACTTTTAAGTGAAATTTAAGTAGGACCCTCCTCTCCTTGGTATCCAATTAGAATTTCCCCATAGAGAAAATGTGTTAACCTGTGCTAATTTGGCTGATTAGTTGCCAAAGTCCAAGGAATTTTCTAACCAGTGATTTCCTTATAAATAAAGAAGTTCAAGTCACATCCTGGTTAGGAGATTTGAGTTTCACCTAATCAAATGCAGCCAGAAATAGTGTACTATAAGACTATGTTTGCTTGCAGACTTAGTCTAGCATGTAATTCTGAGCAGGTCAGAGTCACTCACCATAACCACCAAATCCTAGGACATTTTGGCATTCATATTAGCTCTTCAACCCAGGACAGCGCCAATTTAATTGGTGGATAAGGCCTTCAAATATCAATGCACACATGATCTGATTGCTAATAGAGATCAGTGACTAATAAATAGAATTACCTGAGATTTATATAGCCTGCCATGCTTTTAAAAATCCTTTCACGTTTATCTCATTTCATCCTCATATTAGGTCATATTGAGTAAGTAAAGCACTTATTGTTAAATTGTACTTTTCTTCTTTCCAGATGGGCTATGAGGCAACGTAGAAGGCCTGCTCACAGCTTACTGGAGTGGAATTGATTCATTCTTATACTCTTTTTTTCAGATACCTGTACATCTCCCCCTGAGCTTTCTTCAGGTTTCTACTTGAGTGTTGGCTCTCTAGAGACCTTCTAAGTCATCTCATGTAAGGCATCACCCATGATACTTCTTATTCCTTTGCTTTCTTTATTCACAGCACTTACTACCTGACATATTTATTGCATATTTATTTATTTTTCCTCTTGCCCCACACCACTGGAATATAAGCTCTGTAGGATAGAAATCTTGTCTATTTTGTGCACTCCTATATCCCAACCTCTTGAACAGTGATTGGCACATAACAGGAATTTTTTTAAAAAATATTTTTTAGTTGTTAATGGACTTTTAATTTATTTATTTTTATGTGTTGCTGAGAATCAAAATCAATGCCTCACACATGCTAAGCAAGCGCTCTTCCGCTGAGCTACAACTCCAGGCCCCATAACAGGGATTTAAATACTTGTTGAATGAATGAATGAATCCCTAATGCTTAGTACAAGTATTTGTTGCATAAAACAATGCTTTGATAAATTAACTAGAGAAAGGTCTGTGAATCATCTAAAAATCATATGGATAATGATAGTTTATTTTATTTACATTTCAATCCCCACTAATTCTTTCTCTGAGCCCTCTTAATTTGTATACCTGAGGGCAAATCCTGACTGTTATATTGTCAGAATTCTTTGTTCACCCTATTTGGTACCTGACAAATGAAGGTAATAAAGCTATGACAGTGATTATGAGGTGAGAAGGAAGATATGATTATTTAAGTTCATGTTCTGGGTTAGTGAGAAACAAGATAAAGAAGAGAGAGGGGAAAAGAAAAGTCTGCCATGATAGTCCTGCCCTCGTTTATCCTGCCCTCCCCAAAGGCTTTCATACACATGCACAGATGCACACAGGCCCATCAGCCTTCCCCTGACATCCACATTAAACTCACCCTTACACCTGAGGGTACTTGATGCCCCATGGTCTCTCTGCCATCAGAGTCACCTTTCTTGATACCCAGTTTGAGAAGTCCCTGTGCACAAAGGACTAATTACAGGTGACTTAATTTGGACTTCCATGAAGAAAAGCAGGAAATTCACAATAGGGGACACCCAGGACTTTCCTTGCATTTATATCACATACACACACACACACACACACACACACACACACACACCAAAGATATGGGCCATGTCTGACAATGGCCTACACCTCCTTTTAGGCCCTTGGTGGCTTTTGTTCAGGGCCAGGATCCTTTGCTGTAGCTCACCTTGCTGATGTGCTGGGCTCTCGAGTGTGGCTCTCCCACCTGGTGGAGTGGTTGCTTGAAGCCACTCTGCTAGATTTTTGCTGGTCATCAACTCTCTAGAAACAATAGTTTCAGTGTTTTCCTCAAGAAGGTTGACAACAGATAGAGTTTGAGGCCTTGACAATACTTTGTGCTACCTAGCCACTGACTGGACAGGTTGGAGCAGAAGAAGGACTCATGTCTCACATTCTACAACCTACTTGTAGGTTTATTTATTGGGTACCTACTTTGTGCCAAGGAATTGGGCTAAATTGCTGGCACTGTCCTTGGGCTGCCCTATGTTTCTCTCATCTCTCCAACCCCGCTTGACTGAATGTAGAAACTGTTCTCAAAAGCCTAAAGCAAAACCTTCCAGGGACATCTTGGTGCTCCTGGCTAGTCTGAGTCAGGATATGTCATTTAAATTTGGCTCTATATAAGAGTCAGCATTTGGAAAGTCTGTGTTTTACATCAGCCCAGAAATGCTGTGAGACTTAAGAAATGAATGCTGAGCTGCTTCGAAGGTAGTTGGTTTCCTCTGTGGCCCGATATTAAAAATCTTTGTTCCTAAGAGTGGCCTAGGACCTTCTTTATGGCTTGTAAAATCTTATCTTTAATTTGTTTCTAATTGTGATCTGTCTAGAAAGCAGAGATAAGAATCTTGCAAGTTTGTTCCGTTATATTGTAACCGTTGTGATTTACTGGTTAAATCTGCTTGCTAGTGAACATGACCAACATTCTTACTGTCATTCAACTTGTATTTGCTAAACACCAGAGTGTAAGGCACTGTGACAGGTATTCTAAAGGACACAAAGGTGAATACACTTCCTCCACATAAGCTATTTAAATTTGTAGAGATGATAAAACAAGCACTCAAATACCTTTAATGCAGGGCGGTATGTGATAAATGTCATAAACTTCTTATGTTCCAAATGCCAAGTGATGACACATATTCTGATATGTTATCTGACAATGGGACATTGTGTATTGAATTTGGAACTATATGGATCATTTGAGATCTATGGCCCACTAATACTGATGTTTTGTTGTGCATTAATGGTTTTGAAGGCTTTTTTCCTTTAAAATTGAGATATATATTATAAGCAAAAATGCAGCTGCTCTGGTTGATCTCTAGTGGGGAGCCCTTCCCTCTTAGCACCTTTCACTAGAGGGTTCTTGAAACTCCTTTCTGACTCTCTGGGCTCTGTTGTGAGCTAAATATTTGTGTTTCTCCCAAATTAATATTTTGAATACCCTAACTCCCAAGGTATTAAGTGTATAAGAAGCTCAGACCTTTGAGAGGTGATGAGGTCATGAGGCTGGAGCCCTGGTGATAAGGATTAGTGCCCTCATCAATGGATCATGAGAGTTGCTCCTTCTGCCCTGTGAAAACCTTCTGCCCGTTGAACCAGGAGCGGGCCCTTGCCAGACACTGCTGTTAGCCTTACTACTGGACTTCTCAGCCAAGATTCTTCAGAATTTATTTCTCCAAATTCTTTAAGACTGTGAGAAATAAATGTTTGTTGATTAAATTACCAAATTTGTGGTGCAGTGTTTTTGGTATAGCAGACCAAACAGACCAAGATAGACTCCAAGAAACACATTTGAAACCACATTGAGATGATCGACAAGTGGAGAGATGAAATTTAGTTAGAGTGATCAGGATGACCTGATTAACATGGGATAATAGACTTTTCATTGTACAGGGCTGGGGCCTGTCATCTGAGTGCATCGCTACGTGATCCAGATCTTCACATGCAGGTAAATGGCCAACATGGAGTGTGTCTGCAAGGATTCAGGACTTGATTAGTTTCATGGCCTATATGGGTTCCAGGTACAGTGATGAAGGATCTGAGGTTCATTTCTGGCCTCTTCTTCCATGCTCCTCTCTAGCCCACTACAAGTGACTTCCTGCCCTCCCTGTCTCAGCTCACAAGGCTGGCTTCCTTGGATACTTTTCTTTTGTCAGCAGCAGCACTAGTAGAGGATCCTAACATCTCTTTCTTTAGCGTTGGACCCTGGAAGCACACATTCCAATCACTGCAATGATGGGTGGACAGTGCCATCCTCAAAGAACACTGTGTTTGCTTCCAAGAAAGTCAGATTTGGAAAGAGGATAGGCTCCAGACCCACAGCGCCAATGGACTGGAATCTCTTCCCTTTGTGTAGCTACTCTGCACTGCTATTCTGGCTGCTCATGATGTCACCATGGTGTACAGTTAATAAGCTTCACACGTACTGGGAAGATGGCTTCCGATTCTCAGGTTCCTGCTGTCCTGAAATCTGCATATGTTAGAATTATGATGGAGGAAGACTGTGTCTCAGACACCATTCTTGTCCTTAATTGCTTTGTCATATCTTATCAGGCTAGTGACCTAGGTAGCTATAAAAGAAAGGAGGGCTTATGAAAAACCCAAAGATGGAAGTCAGACCCAAATTTCTTAAAATTTGAGGGCTGTGCAAAGCATCCAACTCAATTAAAAAGTATGTTTGTTGATTTTCCCTTTTTAAAAATTTTTCATTCGGGGGAGTCAATTTTAGGTTCACAGCAAAATAGAGCAGGAAGAATAGTTTCCAAATATTTCCTGTTGCTACATATGTGCAGCCTCCCACACTAAGGCACTAAGCTACATGCCATTTAGAGATATAAAAGACATTGCTCATTAAACAAGACATTGTTTAGTAGACATTTACGGAGCTTACTCTCTCTTAGGTCCTTAGTTAAGTGGTGGGATTATAAGGAAGAAGAGATTACAACTAGTTAAACTTCAGAGTTCTGGAAGGAAAAATGTATTTGAGGAGGACTTAGAAGTATAGATAGGATTTCAACCTTATTATTACTGTGCTCCCCCATCTCAAATTCATATGTTGAAGTTCTAACCCCTAATACTTCATAATGACTGCTTTTGGTGACAGTCTTTAAAGAGGTAATTAACATTAAATGAGATCCTGTAAACAAACTTGAGTCTAATCTAACTGTTGTCCTTATAAGAAGAGGAAATTTGGACACACCATGAGACACCAGAATACCTGTGCAGGACACTCTGTGCAGGATCATGTGAAAACCCAGTAAGATGTTGGCTATCTGTAAGGCAGGAAGAGAGGACTCAGAGAAACCGTCTCTGCTGGCATCTTGATGGTGGACTTCCAGGAAGTCCATGAAGGTGTCAGGATGGGTTGGGCCCCTAGGATTGCCCTTCTGAGTTCAGGCAGCTTTGGAGGAGGTGGCTTGGTCAGAGTAGGTGCTTGTATATACTTTCTGGTAATGAAAGTTGGTCTTCTTTAAAAGATGTTGGCTTTCTGTTTATTCCTGATGCCATCATACAATGGTTTTGGTGCACTGAGTTTGCAATGCTGAAAGATACATATTGACGAGGAAACACCAGGTAGGAGGATTTTGAGGTGTTTCTCATCCGAGGTGAGCACCATGTCTTCCTTGGATATCTGTCTGTATCTCTCAACTTCAAAGCAAAATGGGTCTCCAAAACAGAGGTACAGATGCAGATACATCTGATTGTCATCATCAGAGCTTAATGATACCTTAGAGGTCATCTTGTCCTGCCTTCTCACTTTACATCAGAGAAAACTAAAGCCAAAAGAAAATGAGTTCTGAAGTTTGGATGTTGAATGTCACCTACAGGCCCATGTGTTAAAGGCTTGGCCCTCAGCATGGTCTAGTGGGAGCAGCTTTGGATCTTTAGGAGGTACGCCTTTTGGGGAGGTCTTCAGGTCACTGGGGCATGCCCTCCACAGGGATTAGGGGACCCTGGCCCCTTCCTGTTTCTCTTTATTCCTGGCCATGAAGCGAGCAGTTTGATCTACCATGAACTCCCTGCCATTACCATCCAGCATTCCCACCCAAAGTTCAAAGTCATGGGTCTACCCTGTCTTGGATTGGAACTCCAGAAGAATGAAGTAATAAACTTTTTTTTCTATTAATTATCTTAGATATTTCCTTATAGTAATTGATAGCTAACAGTAATTTTCTCAAGATCATCTAGTTGTTTGTAGTAGAGGTTCTTAGAGTAGAGAGCAAGTAGTTTTGATTTTTGTTTTTCTTCAAAATAATGTCACTTCTATTTGAAAAGAAACTCATCATCTCAAAGATTAGGAAGGGAAAGTGTTCTGACTTATGTCTATGGAAAGGTCAGGGAACCCAGAAAAATTCATACCCACATAATCTGGAGCCAGTCAGCTGTCCTTTGGCTAGCCATGAAACCTTGGTTCATGACTTAAGCTCTCTAAACCTTACTTTCAATCTATAAGAATGGTGGGTCTTATAAAACTCACTTTGAGAGTGATATGAAGATGTATATAACTGCTACATTATCAGAACTCAAAACATATATTCATATCTATTTTTCCTATCACACAGAGATTGCCTTATTCATCTCTGTGTCCCTTGAACCTGGCACAGTTCCTATTACTGAGTCTGTGCAACAAATGTGTGTTGGTTGAAGGAAGCAGCAGGAGCAGCTGAGAAGAAAAGACAGCACGTAAAGCTGAGAAAAGAAACAGGGAAACAGAACACAGATACAGGGTGATAGATGGCTAAGAGATCTGTAAATATTTAGATTCTCTAGTAAGCTGAGAGATTTGAGAAATTGGTAAATGGCAGTAAAAGTACTGGACAAATCTTCCACCTCCAAAGAGGTCACACTGAGTCATACAACAGATGCGTTGACATGCTTTGCAAAGCATGAAGTACAAAACAGGTGAACAAGCACTATTAATATTAAAAGCGACCATACCTTTCTAGAACTTGAAGGAGGAAATATTGCCCCAAGAGTCTGGGGAGGCTTCCACCCAGCTCAATCCTCAGGAACCAGGAAGATCAAGCAGCCTCAGGCAGTTCCAGTAAAAACAGACCTAACAATAAAATCTAAGCAAGAAGGAGTGTCTTAAGCATGTATTTCATTCAAATACTCTAACATCATGCAAGTTTTCCTCAGGGTTAGCAAATTCCTAGAGACAGGGAACTTGTCTAGGAGTCTGCCTTTGTAGATGCAAACCAACCAAGCCAAAGTTCACATCTCTACCACACCTTTATCAGACCAGGGCCAGATACCACTGGACTGGAGACAATCCTACCCCTGAGCCTGCTGAACTCATTCACACTAGCCAATCCTAAACTTATTTATCCTATCTTGCCTTAATTTTCCTATGAAAACAGCAACAAAGGCTCTTGCCCATATTTCCCCATACTCTTTCTGCTCCCTGACCTTACTGCTTCTCCATGTGGCCCTATGGGTGTACCCCCACCACCTGTTTTTAAGGATCTGTAAATATACAAGATTCTTCTCTTGTCGTCATCTTTTTGTGTGTGTCTGTGTGTCTTACCATATCGGATCTAAATAAATCCTTGGTTCCCTTACAAAAAGGAGCCATCAGGGTTTTTATGATTGTCCTGTCTACCCAGGTGGCAACCCTCTCTTCCCTTATTGGGCATGTTTTTTTCATTTTGGAAATTATATTCTCCTGTGTTTTGAGAAGTTATTTTCTGTATCTCTCACCTACATACACATTTCTTTTACATAAATTATTATATTAAGTGTTAATTAGCTCACACAACTTTTTTGTTCTCTTATTTGAGGATGAAGAACATAGGAGTTAAAGTCAAAAGGAGGAAACAAATTGATGGCTTCTATATCCCATTCTTAATAGGACCCCCAAAACACCACCTCTTCTCCAATAGTCTGAGCTGACACACAATGATTTATGCCAGTGACCCAGATCTCTTTTTTCAGTTTTACTGCCCACTTCTGACAGACTTTGATTATTTAAAAAAGTGGTTGGGCTGGGGATGTGGCTCAAGCGGTAGCACGCTCGCCTGGCATGTGCAGGGCGCTGGGTTTGATCCTCAGCACCACCAAAAACTGTCCACCAAAACTGAAAAATAAATATTAAAAAATATTTATTTTAAAAATAAATATTAAAAAATTCTCTCTCTCCTCTTCTCTCTCTCTCTCTCTCTCTCTCTTTAAAAAAAATGGTCAAGCAACAATAGAGACATTATTACACACTGATTAAAATGACCAAAATACAAAACAACAACAAACTCTAACAGTACCATTTGCTGACAAGAATTGACAGAACTTTGTGGAACAAAAGAAACTCTCATTCATTGCTGGTGTGAATTCAAAATGTTAACAGCGACTTTGGAAAACAGTTAGGCAGTTTCTTACAAAGTTAAAGACAGTCTTAACCATAGAACCCACCAATCACATTCCTAAGTATTCATCCAACTGAGTTGAGACTATATGCCTATGAAAAAATTGGCATCAGAATGTTTGTAATGATTTTGTTCATAATTACCAAAACCCAGAATCGAATCAGTAGGTGAATTATTAAGCAGACTTTGGTACATCCATACAATGGAGCGAGCTATCGAATCACACTGACGTGCATGAATCTATGAATCTTAAATGCATCCTGCTAAGTGAAAGAAGCCAGTCTTAAAAGGTTTCCTAATATGTAACTCCACGTATCTGACATTCTAAAAAAGGCAAAACTCTATTTTAAAGAGATAGTAAGTAGATCAGTAATTTCCAAGGGCTTGTAGAAAAAGCAACAGTTTTTAATAGGTAAACCACTAAGGAATTTTTTTAGGGTGTTGAAACTCTTCTTTATGATATTGCATTAAGGTGGATACATGACACTTTGTACTTGTCAAAGTCCATAGAACATGAGAGAACAAAGAAAGAACCTTAGTTATGCAAAATTTTAAAACCATTTAGGTGGTTTGAGTATCTCAGGATGGAATATAAAATATGACAAAAGAATCTAACTGTGTTACAAATGCATGAAACAACCTCACAGAACAGGGATGGGAAAAAATGCTAGCCTCCGTAAATATGGAAGTGAATGAAGTGTGTAAGATTAAAGGCACTCCAGGTTTCCAAGTTATTTTCTATAACATTATGAGTTACAATTCTGGAAGTACTATACAGTACATTGGTATTGAATCATTAAGAAAATGGATGGTTGATGGTAAGATCCAGGCTCTATTGCAAGAGGGAGAGGATACAGATGAGCAAGGGAGAAGACTAGAATTATCTATGTGGAACTAGGTTGGAGCTGAAGATGTCAGTATCAACTCATATTTACCTCCAATATAGATAGAGATTTACATATAGAAATATTTATAGATCTACATGTAGATACATGATTATACATATTATAAAATCATGAGATATAACATGAGATTACATATATATTATATATAACATATATTTATATATAATGTATTTATATATTATATATACAATATATTTATATGTAGCATATATTATATATATAGCATATATTAATATATAAAATTTTATATATATATATATATATATATATATATATATATATATATATATATATATACTCTCTCTGCCAGTTGAGTGAGGGTGTCTAGAAGCCATAGCACCCCAGTGACAAAGAGCACACCCATGTCTTGGTACCTAATATCATTCTCCAATAAAAGTGCCAGGAGAGATCCTTGTAGAAATAGCTGATTCTGGATTGAAGAGGGGGAAGCTATACAAGATGACCTGGTGCATCTTGTAGTTCTAGAAACCAAAACCCCACAACGGCAGGCCTATGGGAGCCAACTGAATGAACTCTTGATGGCTAAAACTAGATTCAATTTGAGCATTAAAATAAAGTAGAATTGAGTTATAACAGAGCATAAAATAAGTATCCATGTGTCTATATTAATACAGAAATGATTGAATAAATAAATAAATGGGCAACAATAGACAAATCTCACATGCAGGAGAATTTCAAGTCATTTTGTGACTATTTTTCCATCAAAGAAGTTAGTATACAAGACACTTCTGACTGTAGAACATAATTGGAAATGAAAGGTTTTAGGGAATCCTGGTCAATCTGAACTCTTAGGTGTTGTTAAATAGGTGAGTGTCTTGAATCTTTGATAAGGCTCTCTTGTTCACGTTGGCCCTGGCACTGGTCAGTGTTATCCTGGTGGACAGATGACTCATAAATTCAGATCATTTTCAAATGTCTGGCAGTCTACTTTGAAGTCTTTTAGAAACTATGTGGACTTTTATGCCCAGCAGGGCACAGGGAGATGCTTTGAAGCCTCTGAAGGTCTCTGGTGGGCCTCAAGTGTCTGTTGGATGTGCAGGATGACAGAGAAAGAAACCCCTGCACAGGAGGAAATTGCAGGGCTTTTTCTTGGTTTAAATACTGACCCTGGCACCTCTTGTCCCTAACACATATAAATCTTGTATTTTCTATTTATTCAACCAATATTTACAGAGTGGTTGATATACATAAGGATTGGCTAAACACTGCACAACACAAAGGTGAGTTAGACACAGATCTCTCCTCAGAAAAGAGGAGGTAACTTGCATAAATAATCAAACAAGGGGAGAGTGCTCATTGAAAAATAATATTTCTGAGTAGATAAGAGAATTATTTCATTTTCTCTTCTTGCCTCATGAAACCTGTGGGATCCCATGAGGCTATTTGTCAGTTACACCTAATTATACCTTTGGTTGAAGCTCTCATCATGTATCACCTGGATCCTTCATCTACGCTCTCCCCTCAGGCCCAGTTAGTCACCAAGCCAACTAGATGGACCACCTTGTGTGGCTTCTTACAGCCATCAGGATAAAATACAAAGTACTTATTTGGCTTAAAAAAAAATTCTGTTTTGCCTTGGCTCTGCCTACTTTTCCAGACTCATCTACAGGTTGCAAACACAGTGAGTTATGTGGGTGGTATCCCAAACTGCCACATTCTTTCACCTGGGTGTGTTCAGGGTGGCCATTTTCTAGAAATGCCCTTCCTCCTGGCTCTCCATAGCCTTCCCACTTCAGCAAAGCATCACCTCCTCTATGACATGCTCCTGTCCACTGGGCTCTTCCCCATCCTCTGTGTTATTATAGCTCCTTGTCCATGGCTCTGTCCCATTTATTATTTCCTAGAATGTGCACCCTTCCTTCATATATTCTTACTCAGTAGTCTTCCTCCCCTTAGTCAGAGTTAATCATCCCCTCCTCTGGTGAGTCATTAAGATTTTGTTTATCCCCCATCATAGTACCGAGTCCTCTCTGTCCTGTGTGTTAGTCGCTGGCATGTTTTGTCTGGATTTTTCCCCTCCTTGCAAATCATTTCAAAAGAGGCAGCTTATCTTCATCATTTATTTGAGCACAATGTCTGGCAAAACACCTGTTGATTAAGACAATTACCCTTTCTGTGGTTCCTTGGGCCTCTAGGCAACCAAACATCTCAAGGCAGGCTTGGCCCCATTTCCGGACACTCTAACAGGCAGGTCAAGCCAGTCTGTATATGACTTAGGGAGCCTCACACAACCAGGAGTTGGACTTGAGAGCCTGTTTATTTCTTCTCTCTAGATACCTGTTCTGCATTCATGGCCAAGCAGAAAGAATACATCTGGAACAGAATCTGAAATGTAAAAAGGCAACTTGTCAACCACATCATTGTTTTCTGCTGGAGCTAGCAGGGTAACCTCGGCTGCACATTCCTGGGACGTGAATAATATCAGTTGTGATTACACTTCATTATCTCATCCATCACCAGCCCTCTGCACACTGAATATAACCTAATTAGGAAATGTAAGGGCCCTTTGTTGGGAATGAGTGCTGGAGGAGCACAGTTCTCTCTGACACCGGTAGGGCTTGCTAAGGGTCCTCACATAAGCACCTTGAAGGGAAGACCTCATCAGCCAAGTCCACATTCCTCTCATAAGCACCAGGAAGCCAGAGCACAACACCTTGGATTCCATCCTATAGTACTCTGCTTCAGTGCATTGTGAAGGAGGTATGCCAGGATTGATAAGTCAGTCCATTTCAAATACGTATTTATGTATTAAAGTATTAATGAAGTCATTAACTCTCCTGCCTAAAACAGTTGTTGAATACTGGTTTTGACAGGCCTGGAAGAGGAATCCTGGGTTTATGTTGATGACTGGTTTCTTGTCTTTCATTGAGTTCTTTTCAGCTTGTTTTTCTTTTTCTATAGGGTATTTAACTGGCGCTCAGAGAGTTGCCTTCTGGCTTTCAAAGTTCAGAGAGTGAGGACTAAGAGGATCTGCTTGGCTAAATTGCAAAGGATGAGACACTGCCCTTTATGTTCCATGACTTCTCTTTGCACACAAAGGAACACTTGTTCAATCTCTCCATCCATTCATCCGACCCTTGTTGAGCACCTGCTATGTTGACAATTCATCCCATGACCCTGGTGCCCTGGCATCCAGGATTTACAGAGCAACTGGTAGGAGCAAAGAAGAGGCCTATGGCCACCAGGCAGTGAAACAATCACCTGTTGTAGGAGTTGAGCGCCCAGCCAAGCAAGAGTCCTAATCAACTGGGTTAACTGATGGGCCCACCTCAACTACTTCAGAATTTTTTCCCCCCCAAACCATCCTCTGCTGACTCTATGTTCAGTCCTGTAATCCGTATCTTATTCTAACAATGTGTGAGTGTCAATGTCATGGCCCAAGTTTCTTTTACTACTAAGACATGGGATCTTAGGGATGATTACTAGAATCCTTTGTCTTGAATTACAGTTTAGCTAACCTATTGCATTTCTGACATTTGCCACGTAAGTTTCCAAGTGTCCTCTGTCCCCCTCATTTCACAGAACTGGTCTTCCCTTGATTTTCCATTCTGGGTATCTAGTCTACTTCCTTTCAATTTTTACTGCTCTTCCCAAGGTATAAAGCTTGGGTGGAGGTTCTGGCATGGACCTCCATGAAATACTGGGATTCCAGATAGCACTCACTCGATTTTGTTAACCACCCCTGACCACGAGTGAGGCCATCCTGCTACTTCTGTCCTCTAACCTTGCTCAGTGACCTTGGTGCCATGCCTGACTTCCTTGTCTGAATTTCTGTTGTCACTTTGGTCTGACCTATTTCAGCAGCTCCACCCTGACTCCCAATGTGTCTTGCTGCTGTGCCTTACTGAAAAATCTTAAAATCCGATAGGGTGGATAGTGCTGTTGCTGTTACTATATTGCTTTCCTGTTAGGAAAGCTAAGTAAGGCTCAGAGATATTGAGTGACTGGGCCAAGTACATATTTAATATCAGCAGAGCCAGACCTCAAGTTAGGACTCCTGTCTCTAAGTGGTTTGATCTTTGTCCAAATGCTATATATGCTATTTTGCTCTAAAAATCTTAAGGGTGGTTTTAAGATTTAAATGTGATAAAAAGCTGAAAATATTCAGGACATAAATGTCTTGTTGTGATTATCAACAGTAAATGGGCTTCCTCCAGTTTGCAGTATTGTGTTTCTTCTGGATGTGTCCAGGGTCTTTGAAACAGAAAAGCTGCTACTCCCTGCGTAAGATGAAGCCTGCATATGGGTGGGAAATTATGGCAATGTCTACAGATGCCAGGTGTGAACAAGTCACATTCCAAAAGTTCATTTGTGGTTATGTAGAATGGAGGCCTCATTTTCCCAAACAGATAGTTTTATCAATGGTGGTTAAATTCTTGGGCTGGCCTACAACAGCTGTTTAACTGATGATGCAGCTGGAGCACATTTCTTATTCACCGAGCACTGAAGTAATGTATTTATTATGCTCTTGCAACATAATAATCGAGTTCCTGATCAAATAAGAATGTTTGTTTTCAGTCTTGATCTCTGTGGAGATGTGTCCTGATAGCAATAGTGATTTGGTCACTAGGGTCTGGAACAGGGGTTGTTCAAAAATTTCCCTGTGTTTTCATAGTTAAAGGAGCTGATTTGCCAAGTAAGAAGTGAGAAGCTAGTCTAGAAAGAGGTCAGGTGTCTGGAAAAAATAAAAAGTGCAGGTGTGAAATAAAGAAAGGACAGGAGAAGAAGACATTGGAAAAGAAAATGCTGTGAAGTGGAGGAAGAAATGAGAGATTAAAAAATCATTGGAATCAAAATGAGCTGAGAATGAGAAGCACAATCTGATAAGGAATTGTGAACAAAAAATGGGACCTAGACAATGTGGAGTTCGACAGTGAGGGGTTTTGTTTTAGTCAGCTTCTCATTGCTTTGATCAAAAGACACAACAAGATTTAAAAGAGGAAAATTTTATTTTGGCGCACAGTTTCAGAGGTTCAGTCCATGGACTTCATTACTCTGGCCTATGGGGAGGCAGAACTTCATAGCTTAAGGTAATGGTGGAGGAAAGGAGTCCAGAACATGGCAACCAGGAAACAGAGAGAGGGAGAGTGTTTATCACCACAGATCAAATATAAACCCTAAGGAAATGCCCTCAGTGGCCTACATCTTCCAGCCACGCCCTACAGGTCTAAGGTTACCATCCACTTAATCCCTATCAGTGGATTAATCCACTGATTAGATAATAGTTCTCATAATCTAATCATTTCACCTCTGAAAATTATTGTATTGCCTCACACGTGAGATATATGAGAGATCCCTCATATCTAAACTATAACAGGTTTACAACGTGAGAGACACAATTTTGGCAGATGATTTTGAATGGCTTTGAACAGAGATGTTTTAAAGAAAAAGTTCTACTATAGTGTTTGTGTAACTTAATTCTAGGTGTAAGCAATGGGCTGTCAGATTAGCCACGAATTTTCACAGATGGGTACAAAGTATGACCCAGGAGAACCTTAAGTCTGAGGAAGGATGGGAAAAAGAATCTTGCAGGAAACTGAAATTACTCCATGCCCAGCATAATTGAAAAAAGGCAACTTAACACAGAAGAAACAAATAGCTCTGGTGAAATACACATCTTTATTTTGGTGTTTGCCCTCTTACTAAGATATCTGAGAGAGAGAGAGAGAGAGAGAGAGAGAGAGAGAGAGAGAGAGAGAGAGAGAGAAATATGGCTGAAGGTCTCAGAACTCAGTAGTCTCTGGGGGAGATACTATTGTGAGCTCTCCATGTCTCATGATTGATTTATCAAAGAATGAGAGATTATATTTTAGGACATGACCAACACCCTTAAATAGGGAGATAATTGTCCTAGGGGAAGGTAGAGATTTACAACATAAAGGATTTAAGAATTTTCTTTATCTCGAAGGTAAGAAGGGAGCAAGGCTATGACCTGGGAGACCCAAGTGTATCTATATGATGGATTTAACTTGCTCTTTAACTTTTTTTTTTTTGTATAGATTTTGGAAACAGGATGTTCAGTGTTATTTTTAATATTAAAAGTTTTAATTTCCAAATCCTTAGTCAAGTCCCACAACCTCGTTATAGATGGACTGGATGAATGAAGGAATGTGGCAGTAGAGGGAAATGTCACCTTCTATCAAGGTCATAGACTGCAGCAGAGTTCTAGGGAGAGGAAAATACCCTGAAGATCTGAGCAGTGAACTAACAGTGAGGAGCCAGAGGCCCAAGGTGGAGCTGGGAGACTTCAAGAGCAGACAGGAATGGGAGTGACCTTCCATGGGGGAAGTGTCCCCTGGGATTACACAAATTAAAGAATGGAGACTTTCTATCTGACCTTCCATTAAGATGTTGGAAGGGCAGATTTCTCAGAATCCCACATAACTGAGTATATATGTGGCTGGGCTGTCTCAGGAATGCAAAGTAGTTGAAGACTGTTCCAGAAGGATTGAAGATACGAGAGCCAGGAGGGACCCATCAGAAGACCTCTGACAGAAGCCAGTGGGGAAGCCAAGCCAGAAAGACTTTCTACCTGGTTAATCATTTTAGTGAGGTAGGGAAAAAAATGCATATATACAGATGTAGGAGTTAGGCAGGACTAGGAATTGTGTTTGCCTTTTTCTGATACTATTTATTGTGTTGCTTCCTATTAATTAAACTTCTATTAAGATAATCTCATAATGAGAGTATGGCAAGAGAAATACCTGTTCTTTATGTCAGATACTCTTAGGCAAGTTGGGGCTGTTGGCAGAATATTTCAGCCAAAGCAATATTTTGTGAAATTAATTATCTAGAAAGCTTTTGGAAGAGTTTGCTATAGTAAATGTGAGACTTAGGAGAAGAAAATTTTCAGAAACTGTGGAGGTCTCAAAGGATTTATTTTTTAGTTGATATAGCTGGAGCAGTAGAAGTCAACAGTTTCTGATGGAAGCAGACCCTGAGATAGTATTGTTCGTGCAAAATTAAAACAAGCCTTTGGCATTACTTCCAACCACATCATATAATTAGGTAGGAGGCTTGGTGAGGAAAAAGACTTGGAATTTGGCTTTAATTGTATTGCAATTTTGCTAATCCTTTTTTTGTACAATGTCCTAAAGTTTTATCACATTCAGGTGTTTCTTACCCCTAATAAGACTTTGACAAAAGTCTAGATAATTTTTATGTTTCTGTCTCAGTGTTATGTGCTATATCCTATAGTTATCAGCTAGCCAAATTGCCTTCAAATATGGTTTTCCAGTTTCATTCATATACCCCATTTCTGGCTTCAGTTCATGTATTCATTTCAGTTTTTTTCCCAATATGATTGCTTACCTACACTATGCCTGTATAGCCACTTGGAAATTTAAAAATGCAGTATTTCTTGGGTTGATAGAATGTTCATCAACACCTTTCTGTGATTCACATTAGTTTATATATGACTAGTAAGTAGAAAAATAATAAGAGTAGTATAGATGTATGTGTGTCCCTTATGATAACATTTTTTTGTGAAGCCTAAATAATAGTGTTGAATACTTGGAACACAAAGGACACCACCACAGCGCACAACAAGCCAGTGCAATCCACAATGCCCAATCCCTGCATGCTTTTGCTCTTTCCTCAGTTTGGCTACATGCTATGTCTTGGGAGGGTTTGTTATTGGAAGAGTTCCTGATTTTTGTGCATGTGCTTTTTTTTTTAAAGTGTTTTTAATTTTGAGTTAATTGTAGACTCACATGCAGCCCTATGAAACAGTACAAAGAGGACATGTACAAACATTTACCCAGTTTCCCCCAGTGATAACATCTGGCAGAATTATAATATAATACCCATGTTAAGATGTTGATGTTGATATAAAGAAGATGCAGAACTTTTTCTCCACCATAGGATCCCTCCTGTTTGCTTTCCCTACCTACTCTGACCATGAGTCCCTGTCATCACTGATTTGTTCTCTAATCCTGAAGTAGTGTCTTTGTAGATTCAAACCTTATCCATGGAATCATATATATACGGAATCATATACACACAACCTTGGGAATTGCTCTTTTTTTTCACTTAGCATAATTCTGTGGAGATTCAAGTTGTGTGTGTGTGTGTGTGTGTGTGTGTGTGTGTGTCTAGTTCATTTCTTTTACTGCTGTATCCCGTGGTATTTAACCTTTTACCCCCTGAAGACAGCTGGGACGTTTCCAGTTTGAGGCAATTATGAATAGAATTTTTATAAAAATTTGTGTTCAGGCTTTTGTGTGAACAAAAATCTTCATTTTTCTAGGATAAATGTCTAGGAGTACAATTGCCAGGTTACATGAGAGCGACATGTTGTTTTGTAAAAACGGCCAAATTGTTTTCCAGTATGGTTCTGCTATTTTACATTTCAACTAGCAATGTGTGAGCTACCCAGTTTTCCTGCATGCCTCCTGATATTTGCTGTTGTCTCTATTTTTTTTTTCATTTTAGTGTTTCAGATAGGTGTGAAGTGATATTGTAGTTTTAGAGCACATTTCCCCTGTGTTTGATGACGTTGAACAATTTTTCATGTGTTTAATTGCCAGTGGTATGTCTTCTACAGTGAAATCGCTCTTCGTCTCTTTTGTCCATTTTCTAATGAGATTTTTTTAACTGATTAATTTTTTTAATTTTTTTCATCTTTCATACATTTGATTCAAGTGAGTTATGCATTTCCATTTTTACCCCAAATACAATTTGCAGAATCACATCAGTTACACATTCACAATGTTTACATAATGCCATATTAGTGACTGTTGTATTCTGCTGTCTTTCCTATCCCCTACTATCGCCCCTCCTCTCCCCTCCCATCTTCCCTCTCTACCTCATCTGTTGTTAACTGATTAATTTTGAGAGCCCTTTGTATATTCTAGATTCTAGTACTTTGTCATAGATGTGGTTTGCAATTTTTTTTTTCCGTTCTGTACTTTGCTTTTGGATCCTCTCCACTGAGCAACATCTTTAATTTTGAGGAAGTTCATTTAATCTTCTTTCTTATAGATAGTGCTTTTGGAATCAAGTCTAACTTTGTTCCCGGCCATGAATCCTATAGAATTTCTATTTTTAAAATAAAAGTTTTACATTTGACATTTAAGTTTGTGGCTAATTGTTGTATTGCATGCGAGTTTATGTCAAGGTTTTTTTCTTGTTTTGTCTGTGGATGTCCAATTGTTCCAGCACCATTATTTGAAAAAGCCATCATTTCCTCCATTGACTTGTTTTTGCACCTTTGTCAAAAAGCAATTGGATATAGTAGTGTGAGATTATTTCCAAGTTCTCTACTCTGTTCCACTGATGTGTGTTTCTATCCCTTTGTTAATACCACACCATCTTGATTATATAAATTGCATTTGGGTAGATGGATTTCTCCCAATTTATTCTCCTTTGTCAAGGTAATTTTTAGCTATTTCAATTACTTTTCTATATAAATTTTCTTGTCTATCTGCAAAAAAAAAAAATCGTTAAGATTTTGATAGAAATTGTGTTAAACTGTATTTCATTTTCACTCAACTATGTTGAGTCTTCCAATCCATGAACATGTTTTGTCTCTCCTTTTGTTTAGATCTTCTGTGATTCCTTTCATTTGAACTTTTGTAGTTTTCAGTGTACAAGTGCTTCATATGTTTTGTTATATCTACACCAAAGTATTTCCTTTTTGAGCTGTTTTAAATGGTATTGTATTTTTAATATCTGTCTTTCTAGGCTTTCCCTTTTCTGATCCTTTGACTAAAAAAGCAAGATTTTGTTTGGGGCCTTTTTGTCTGTGTCCAGTGGTGTTTCTGGGATTGTTGGCTTCTTCAGCTCCAGGTCTAGCATACACGAGGTAGAAAGAAAACCTGGGAAACTCAGTACTTTGTTATTCCTTAGATCACAAGGTCTCTAGCTGGTTTAATAATCTCTTTTATGTGTTTTTAAAATAATTTTTTAGATCTCAAGGTTTTCACATATACATATATTTATTTTAGTCGAGATGCATAAATATTAAATCGGAATCCTTCCCTTCAAGAACTTATTATTTAGAATGCTCCAAATTTCTCTCCACATTAACCCTACACAGTAAATTAACAGAAACACAGGCAAAATTTTTAGTTGCTAAATAGCTCCTCTAGTTTTACTTAAAGCTACTATCTGTAGGTATACTTAAAGCTTCACTATTTGCACTGCATTCTACTAGACTTTGTTCCTTTTACCAATAGAATATAATTACTACCCATGTCTCAAGAGAGTTCAAACAACCTCTTCCTCAGGGAAAAGGGAAAAAAAGTAGATCTGGCAACTCTTTACTACACTTGGCCCCAATGACTCATTCTAAATTCCTAAATTTGTTTTGTGCAGGTCCTACAGGCTAACCACTTCTTCTCTTTCTGTAGCTCCGATCCTGTAGTTCAGTCAAGAAAATGGCCTTGTTATTTTTCTCAATTGTGCTTTTATCTTTCTTTTGAACATTACTCTTTTAACCTGAAGTGTATTTCCCTTTTTTAAACCATTCATGTTTACTGAGTGTTTGCATTAAAGACAACCCTGACGTTCTGCATCTGGTTCTGATTAAATTCACCTAGTACTGACCATTTCATTTTTCCTTTCTGAGTTCTCCAGTCATTTAGAGACTATAGTGTGTGTCGCATTAATTTACATTTGCTGAAAAGTCTTTAAAAAACTAGGTATTGCCAAACACTGCATATGTATATAGTCAATTCAGCTTGTAAATTCCAATACTATGGGGCTGTCCTAATCTTGTCTCTTCTCAGATCACTAATGTCAGTTATTTTACGTAAGCCAGATGCTACAGTTCACATGAGCTGGTGCTTCTGAGTGAGACTGACAACCATTTGAAGAAATCATAGCATATTGAATCAGCAGAGAGGTCAAGAACACCGGGTAAATAGGACCTAAATATTTAGTAGGTGTTCTGTTGCTGAATGAGTAAGAAATGAAATGAATGCCTGCATGCATAAGGACCACTGGGGCTTAGCAAATCCATTTCCAGTGGAAATTATTTTGTTGCATCAAATATTTATTAAGCACCTAATAAGTTCCTGTCACTTTGCTAGGTGCACAGATAGGAATGTAACAATTGTAAAAAATTCAGTTTACCACTTCAGGAAAAACAGACAGTGAGGAAAGACACATATGCACATGGTTAATACAATCCAAGAAAAGCACGCTGATAGCCCAGGGAGAGCTGCAAAGCTTGGCATGATTATTCATGAAATGATTCTGAGATAAAATGAGACCCATCAAAGCTTAGCATGGAAGAGACCACCAGGCAAAGAAGGGGTGGAAGGGGAAGGGTACTTCGGGGAAGGGGAACTGCATGGGGCAAGGCCTGGGAGCATTTTAGCATGACTAGTCCAGTGAATGACCAGTTGTTTGGTATTATTAGAGGTAAGAATAGAGAAGTATATAGGCATGGACCATGAAGGATCTGTTCTTCCTGAGAGAGAAAGAGAGTTTAGCCAGGTTTTGGGGAATCCCTAGACCATGGCAGGCAAAAGAGTAACAGGGTTAGAATCATCCCTCTGGCTGGAGGATGAAGTTTTTGAGTGAATTAAAAGCAGAAAAATAGTGTGATAATCTAGGCAGGAAATGACAGAGTCCTTGAACTGGGCTATCATAATAGAAATGAGGGAGAAGGAATGCATTAGAGAACTAGTTAGCATGAAAAACTGTCAGGGGCTGGGGATGTGGCTCAAGTGGTAGCACGCTCGCCTGGCATGCATGCGGCCTGGGTTCGATCCTCAGCACCACATACAAAGAAAGATGTTGTGTCTGCTGAAAACTAAAAAAAAAAAATAAATATTTAAAAAATTCTCTCTCTCTCTCTCTTAAAAAAAAGAAAAAAGAAAAACTGTCAGGAAGTGGTGATGATAGAATATGGAAGATGAAAGAGAAAGAAGACTCTAGGCAGATCTCAGAACCCTACTCTGGGTCATTGTGTCTCTTATTGTGTCACAGAAGAAAGGGAAGAGAATGGATAATGGAGATGAGAAAACAAGTTTGATTTTGAGTCTGATATAACCCTGGGAATATTCAGATGAATATAGGATCATCTTCAACTGGAGAAGGCTACTTAGGAGAGCCATGTCCTCAAGGGAGAGATGAGTTTCAGTTAAGAACAGGAATGGATCACTCATATGGACTTCGGAAACAAGCAGGAGTGTCCATACTCATATCAAATAAAATAGATTTCAAGCCAAAGTTAATCAAAAGGGATAAAGAGGGACACTACATACTGCTCAAGGGAACCATACACCAACAAGACATAACTATCATAAATATATATGCCCCAAACAATGGTGCAGCTATGTTCATCAAACAAACTCTTCTCAAGTTCAAGAGTCTAATAGACCAACATACAATAATCATGGGAGACTTCAACACACCTCTCTCACCACTAGACAGATCTTCCAAACAAAAGTTGAATAAGGAAACTATAGAACTCAATAACACAATTAATAACCTAGACTTAATTGATATATATAGAATATACCACCCAACATCAAGCAGTTACACTTTTTTCTCAGCAGCACATGGATCCTTCTCAAAAATAGATCATATATTATGTCACAGGGCAACTCTTAGACAATATAAAGGAGTGGAGATAATACCATGCATCTTATCTGATCATAATGGAATGAAACTGAAAATCAACGATAAAAGAAGGAAGGAAAAAACATGCATCACTTGGAGAATGAACAATAGGTTACTGAATGATCAAAGGGTTATAGAAGACATCAAGGAGGAAATTAAAAAATTCTTAGAGATAAATGAAAGCACAGACACAACATATCGGAATCTATGGGACACATTAAAAGCAGTTCTAAGAGGAAAATTCATTGCTTGGAGTTAATTCCTTAAAAAAAGAAAAAAACAACAAATAAATGATCTCATACTCCATCTCAAAATCCTAGAAAAAGAAGAGCAAAACAACAGCAAAAGAAGTAGAAGGCAAGAAATTATTAAAATCAGAGCTGAAATTAATGAAATCGAAACAAAAGAAACAATTGAAAAGATTGACAAAACTAAAAGTTGGTTCTTTGAAAAAATAAATAAAATCGACAGACCCTTAGCCATGCTAATGAAGAGAAGAAGAGAGAGAAATCAAATTACTAGCATACGGGATGAAAAAGACAATATCACAACAGACACTTCAGAAATACAGAAGATAATCAGAAACTATTTTGAATCCTTATACTCCAATAAAATAGAAGATAGTGAAGGCATCGATAAATTTCTTAAGTCATATGACCTGCCCAGATTAAGGCAGGAGGATATAGACAACCTAAACAGACCAATATCAACTGAGGAAATAGAAGAAACCATCAAAAGACTACCAACTAAGAAAAGCCCAGGACTGGATGGGTATACAGCAGAGTTTTACAAAACCTTTAAAGAGGAACTAATACCAATACTTTTCAAGCTATTTCAGGAAATAGAAAAAGAGGGAGAACTTCCAAATTCATTCTACGAGGCCAACATCACCCTGATTCCTAAACCAGACAAAGACACTTCAAAGAAAGAAAACTACAGACCAATATCTCTAATGAACCTAGATGCAAAAATCCTCAATAAAATTCTGGCAAATCGGATTCAAAAACATATCAAAAAAATTGTGCACCATGATCAAGTAGGATTCATCCCTGGGATGCAAGGCTGGTTCAATATACGGAAATCAATTAATGTTATTCACCACATCAATAGACTTAAAAATAAGAACCATATGATCATCTCGATAGATGCAGAAAAAGCATTCAACAAAGTACAGCATCCCTTTATGTTCAAAATGCTAGAAAAACTAGTGATAACAGTAACTTACCTCAACTTTGTAAAAGCAATCTATGCTAAGCCTCAGGCTAGCATCATTCTGAATGGAGAAAAATTGAAGGCATTCCCTCTAAAATCTGGAACAAGACAGGGATGCCCTCTCTCACCACTTCTGTTCAACATAGTTCTCGAAACACTGGCCAGAGCAATTAGACAGATGAAAGAAATTAAAGGCATAAAAATAGGAAAAGAAGAACTTAAATTATCACTATTTGCAGATGACATGATTCTATACCTAGCAGACCCAAAAGGGTCTACAAAGAAACTATTAGAGCTAATAAATGAATTCAGCAAAGTGGCAGGATATAAAATCAACACGCATAAATCAAAGGCATTCCTGTACATCAGCGACAAATCCTCTGAAATGGAAATGAGGACAACCACTCCATTCACAATATCCCCACAAAAAATAAAATACTTAGGAATCAACCTAACAAAAGAGGTGAAAGACTTATACAATGAAAACTACCAGAACCCTAAAGAGAGAAATAGAAGAAGATCTTAGAAGATGGAAAAATATTCCATGTTCATGGATAGGCAGAACTAACATCATCAAAATGACGATATTACCAAAAGTTCTCTATAGGTTTAATGCAATGCCAATCAAAATCCCAATGGCATTTCTTATAGAAATAGAGAAAGCAATCATGAAATCCATATGGAAAAAGACCCAGAATAGCAAAAACAATGCTAAGCAGGAAGGGCGAATCAGGCAGTATAGCGATACCAGACTTCAAACTATACTACAGAGCAATAGTAACAAAAACAGCATGGTACTGGTACCAAAACAGGTGGGTGGACCAATGGTACAGAATAGAGGACACAAAAACCAATCCACAAAACTACAACTATCTTATATTTGATAAAGGGGCTAAAAGCATGCAATGGAGGAAGGATAGCATCTTCAACAAATGGTGCTGGGAAAACTGGAAATCCATATGCAACAAAATGAAACTGAATCCCTTTCTCTCGCCATGCACAAAAGTTAACTCAAAGTGGATCAAGGAGCTTGATATCAAATCAGAGACACGGCATCTGATAGAAGAAAAAGTCGGCTACGATCTACATACTGTGGGGTCGGGCTCCAAATTCCTCAATAGGACACCCATAGCACAACAGTTAATAACTAGAATCAACAAATGGGACTTACTCAAACTAAAAAGTTTTTTCTCAGCAAAAGAAACAATAAGAGAGGTAAATAGGGAGCCTACATCATGGGAACAAATCTTTACTCCTCACACTTCAGATAGAGCCCTAATATCCAGAGTATACAAAGAACTCAAAAAATTAGACAACAAGATAACAAATAACCCAATCAACAAATGGGCCAAAGACATGAACAGACACTTCTCAGAGGAGGACATACAATCAATCAACAAGTACATGAAAAAATGCTCACCATCCCTAGCAGTCAGAGAAATGCAAATCAAAACCACCCTAAGATACCATCTCACTCCAGTAAGACTGGCAGCCATTATGAAGTCAAACAACAACAAGTGCTGGCGAGGATGTGGGGAAAAGGGTACACTTGTTCATTGTTGGTGGGACTGCAAATTGGTGCAGCCAATCTGGAAAGCAGTATGGAGATTTCTTGGAAAGCTGGGAATGGAACCACCATTTGACCCAGCTATTCCCCTTCTCGGTCTATTCTCTAAAGACCTAAATAGAGCATGCTACAGGGACACTGCTACATCGATGTTCATAGCAGCACAATTCACAATAGCAAGACTGTGGAACCAACCTAGATGCCCTTCAATAGACGAATGGATAAAAAAATGTGGCATTTATACACAATGGAGTATTACTCTGCATTAAGAAATGACAAAATCATAGAATTTGGAGGGAAATGGTTGGCATTAGAGCAGATTATGCTAAGTGAAGCCAGCCAATCCCTAAAAAACAAATGCCAAATGTCTTCTTTGATATAAGGAGAGTAACTAAGAACAGAGTAGGGACGAAGAGCATGAGAAGAAGATTAACATTAAACAGGGACGAGAGGTGGGAGGGAAAGGGAGGGAGAAGGGAAATTGCATGGAAATGGAAGGAGACCCTCAGGGTTATACAAAATTACATATAAGAGGTAGCGAGGGGAAAGGGAAAAATAATACAAGGGGGAGATATAAACTGCAGTAGAGTGGGTAGAGAGAAAAGAGGGGAGGGAGATAGTAAAGGATAGGAAAGGCAGCAGAAACAACAGACCCTAGTATGGCAATATATAAATCAGTGGAAGTGTAACTGATGTGATTCTGCAATTTGTATACGGGGTAAAAATGGGAGTTCATAACCCACTTGAATCAAAGTGTGAAATATGATATATCAAGAACTATGTAATGTTTTGAACAACCAACAATAAAAAAATTTAAAAAAGTAAAAAAAAAAAAAAACATTTTATATTTCAGAGTTCTTGGTTTCTATATTTATTTTCCACACAATATGGAACTACATTATCAAGAATATTAGTGCTGTAATGTATCTAGAAAAGAATATTCTTCTGTTGTCTGGAATTTTCCCAAGTCAATAAAATTCCCTTCTACAAATTTTAGTTATCCTGAATATAACAAAAGAAAGTCCACGGAAAATTTTCGAAAAACAGTGAAGACATATGTCTTCTTCAAGTTGTCTTTTAAATCATTTGTTCACTGAAATGTCTGCTGTCTGAAGTTAGAAATGATGTCTCCAGCAATAACAATAATGTCATCATCTGTAAAGCATTCTTATTTTGAAGCTGTTAAAATATGAAAACAAAATGTGCATATTACAGTTAGAACAGTATATTAGAGAACTGGTGACAAAACTACTGCCACGCTTAAAAGAAGTTGATTCTGATGACCAGAAACAGTGAGTGTGGAGAATGACTTGAAATAGATTTCTTAGAAAGCACCTCTCTTGTTTAAGTGACATAATCAAAGAGGGGTCTGAGGAGAAGGGAGTTGGGGAAACCTAAACAGAGCAGAGGAAGACATTTAAACCAGTTTCACCTTGATTCTAGAGAATTCTAAAACAAGCTGTAGCAGAACACGTCTTCTCTTGAGACAGGGGTTTGCACTCTGTATCAGGTGGTCATTAGGTAGAGATGTGAACTCTGGGGCAAGGCAGTTTTTATTAGGTCAAGGTCAGTTCCACTGTCAGCAACGGGGAGTGTGTTAACAGGCATAATGAAGAGGGCATTGTCAGGCAACAGAGCTTTTCAGTTTGTTGTTTGTTTAAATAAATATTTTAAAATATTTTGCTATTTTGAACTATATGCTTAAAATAGTGAAGTAAATGTTTTTAATACACTAAGGGAGAACAGAGGAAGGAATTTATGAATTTTATAAACTTAGGGAAGGTTTTATGAACAAGATATTTGTACTGGGACTGGAAAGCTGTGTCAGTATAATAATTTCTCTGCCTACATCATAAAGTTATAAGTAGCAAATGAAATCATGCAAAATAAAGTATTTTTAACTGATAAGAAATAGCTCTGGTCTGCTTTAATGAAGATAACTTGTGATGGCATTAGGAAAATCATCCTTTTTCCTAAGAATTATGTCTTAGTGTTAGCCAAGATAACTGCCTCCTGAGTTTTTATATTTCTGAATGATTTTAGGCCAAAGACATTGGGATTATTGTTATTATTTTTTAAAAAAGTTTTTGTTCACATCTTCTATCCGAACTAAGAGAAAAATAGACGTTTATACAAAACAAGTTGATCGATAAACATCAAAGTGTTCAGGGAAAAAAAAAACTGATTTAAAAAATTTTGTTTTAAATTGTTATAAATTAAAGTATTATTTTTATATATTATTTGTAAAATAATATGTAAAATATGCTAAAGAAGTTGGCCCCCTTTTTAAAAAAAAGCTTAAATTATCTCAGTATTTTAGAAAATGTGTTTGCTTAAGTACAATACTTTTAAAAAGGTATTTAAAAAATAATACTTTAAAAAAGTGCTGGCATTGATTCTTTATTTTTTGCTTTTTTTTCAGCACTACATATTGAGCCTATGGAAGCTGTGTCACTGATCTACATCCCTAATCCCCTTTTTTGGAAACAGTGTCTCACCAAGTTGCCCAGGATGACCTTGAACTTGTGATCCTCCTGCTTCAGCCCCCTGGGTACTAGGGATTACAAGTGTGGGTCACTGAACTCAATGGCATCATTTTTTTCCCCTCAAAAGTAAAAAAAAAGGTTTTTTTAGAAAATGATTTCTAACTAACATAGTCCCTCTTAATTGGGGTACATCTTCTCTTAAGGGTGGATGTTGAAGTGTTTGAATTGGTGTTCTCATGACTTGCCCCCAAATATTTCAATTCTTGCTCATGAATGTGATAAATGGCAACACACTAATTATCACATTTTTCTCTTGCAATCAAAGTCCTCATTTGTAAAAGCAAATGATCATTTGTGGTTTATTAAAAATTTCCCAAACTGTGAATATTTTGTAAACATTTAAGCAAAAAAGAGAACACATTACAAAATACATATATTTCATTTTTCCTGACAACTACTGTCAATTTTAATGATTTATTATTGTATTTTAAAGTACACTGCTAAATGAGCTGTTATATTTATGTTTTGAAAAATATAAACTCTACATGATATCTGATCTCATTACTGCTTACTATTAAAATAATAGTAAGATTTTTTAAATGTTATTATTTTCTGATAAATTTAAAGATATTTAACAAAAACTTTGATCAAGAATACATAATAAGGTAGAATAAAAGTGAACCCTTCTCCAGAAAAATTGATCTGTCTGGGTTCATTTAAATCCAAAAGATAATGTCCCTTCATTAAGAAGAAGTTGACTATTTGCCTTAACTTCCCACATTGACATTGTACAGTATTTTGACTCGCAAGTGAGTATATTAAAAAAAAAAAAAAAAAAAAAACAACAAAAAAACAACTGAAAACATTCCATCTATAAAGCTAAAAAAAGTATGGACTTGATTTTATAAAGGATGCTTTTGGATACATATTTATTTAAAAATGACACATTAACAGGTGCAATAGAAGAGAGAATTAAAACCTGGAGGAACATGTAGAAAACAATTAAACTAGCATTGTAGCCATCCTTGGGATAAGGTAGGCTTTGTCTAGTGGCTTGTTTTCTTTAATGTTAAGTCATAGTAGTGGTAAGACTCCACATTGTGAGGATTGGGTCTGGGATAATATGTAAATTTTTAATCACCTAACTTTAAAACCTTCAATAAAAAGGAGAAGATAAAGCATTTCTCCTTTGGACCAAGGAATTAATAAAATATTTAGATCATCTATGTGATTTCTAATTAGGGTATAGAGAAGGAGACTTCTTCATTGCTCATAACCAGTGGCTTTCCCTTGCATTAATTTGAATGTTTATATTTATATTAGCCATGTGATTGAACAACCAACAAACTGAAATATTTAACCCCTTTGTTTTAGTTCTCAGATATTATCCTTGAGATAGCCCATAGGAAAAAAGCAAAATCTCTAAGGAGTGATACTCCCTAAACTCAATTCCTATAAGATTTTACTGTATTAATGCCCTACTGTAATACACATGATTTCTAGTTAATACAGATAGAGAATCAGTAATCTGAAAGTTTACAATTGAATTGCTCTAAATTCAAAACTTTTTGAGAGCCAATAGGATTCCACAAGTGGAATATTTTACAGCTAGCCTCATGGAATGGGTCATTGGCAAAACACAAGCACACAAAACTATAAAATTACCTTCAGACTATGTGCAAAGTGCATGTGGATTTTCTGTTTAGACTTGGACCCCATAATCAAGACCTATCATCATGCATGTGCAAATATTCCAAAATCTTAGAAATTAAAAAATATGAAACATTTCTGGTCCCAAGCATTTTGGATTCCATATGGTAAAATAAAGTAGTCCACAATGCTAAGAATTAAGACACTATAAATATAAGCTAATATGTTGAGAAATTTTAGGTAATAAAACTCCCTTTGGTACCATCTTTAAAACTGCAAAGAAATATGTAAAATATGAGAAAATAATAAGATATATCAGCAAGATGCATGTTTTTTGCAAAATACATATTGAAATAAAAATGATTATTGAAATCAAAACTAAGTGGGAATATGGGTTAAACAGCAGATCTGATACAGCTGAATAGAAAATCAGTGAACTTGAAAATGGGAAAGGGAATTTACCATAAATCCAAATAGAAACATAAAGATATTGAGTATTTGACATAGAGTGTAATGACAATAGTTAAAATAATGTATTATATGATTGAAGTTTGCTAAGAAAGTAGATGCCAAGTGTTCTTAACCATCTCCCCCCCATCACACATACACAGACATGTGAATTGACAGATGTGCTTACCATGTTGATAATGGTTATCACTTCACAATAAGCAAACTACTACTAAAATAGTACATTGTGCTCTTTAACATACATAATTTATATTTGTCAATAACACTTCAAATAATGCTGGAAAAACAGGATAAGTAGGTCCAACAAATAGTATAAGAAATTGAAAAAGGATAGAACAAAGAAAATAGGAGCAGAAAATGTGAGATTATACATGAGGATTCTTTATATTCATATATTTTATAATTAAAAATAAAGTCATCTCCAGGCTAGGCACAACAATTATAGAACCATAAAGACAAAATTTAAAACAATCACTCAAAATTAAAGATGAAATAAATGTTGTGTTCAGGAAAACAAATAAATTTATCATTGAAAAAAATGATGAAAAGTATATTTAAGAAAGAAGGGAATTGATACTAGAAGAAAGAAATAAGGTATCAGAGACAATAGAGGCTAAAGACATTAGCTAACAAGTGGGCAGATGTGAGTGGAATTTTGTTATTGCAAATGAATAATAAAATTACTCCTTTGAGGATAAAAGTTGAATTGATTCAAAACATGAATAATAATGACTATTTTTGAAAAATGACAATATAATTATGAATGAATAGAATCTCGGAAACACTAAAATACTAAGGAACAATTAACATGTAAAAGAAGAAATGAGATTATTTGGCATTGGGGAGATTCACAAATTCCTTAGTTTTGTGAAAATGAAGTGAAAAATCCTAAGAGTAGATTTAATAATTAAATTATGCACATATTCATTCAAATAATGGAAAATTATTTATAAGCAATAGAAGAAAAAATTAAATAGTGACATTTAACAAATTTGAATAAAAATGTGGCTGTATAACAAATGTGATCCTGCAATCTGTACACATGGAAAAATAAGATTATGTACCCCATTTGAATCAAATGTATGATATGTCAAGATCATTGTAATATTTTGAGCAACTAATAAAAATTTTTTTAAAAAAGATAAAAGAAAAACAAAAAGAAATGGTATCCAAACCTATTATATATTTGAAAGTCTTCCAGATTAATCAACCCAAAATTTGTTTCTATATTTGGTTTGCAGAAGACAAAACTAAAATTTAAGAGCAAAGAAAATTTGACAGTGAAGTGTTAGAGAAATATCTATATAAAAAATAAAGTGAAAATGTGTATGTATTATGGAAAATAGATATTATAGCAACAAAGGTTTATTAAGAATTAATAAAGAATATTAATACACATTTTTTGATTTTTGAATACAGTGGGAAATTATAGAATTACAGTGAAGAAACGGACACATCCATGATCCTAAAGGCAAATTTTAACAACCTCTCCCAGTAATTTACATATTAGAAAGAACAAGAATTTCTAAGAATATTGTTGAGGACACTGTATTTTTACCCTGACATTTGTAGCCTATTTGTAATTCTCTTCTCCCTACCTTTTAGTTTAAACAGGCGTGCTGAGCCTTTTTACTTCTCGTCTTCAAAAAGGTGGATTTTCTCAATAAGGCTTTAGGGACTCAAGCTTATAGTCTAAATTCTAAGACTTAGCTTATGAGGCCAATGTAAGAGATACTGAGATACATGAAGTATGTATTAATTATTGATCAGGGGAAGAGTTTGTGGGCTATCTAAGGCCAATGAATATGTTCAAGTCTAGGTGGAACTGAACTGGTCAAGAGTGGGCACATCAGTGTCATGATCTCTGATCAAACTTTTGTACAGAGTTCTGTTGCTTTCAAAGCTCTTGGCAAGAATCAACCCATGGAGACCATATTTCTTGGCATACACTCAAAAATTATTTAATAGATGAATGAATAGATGAGTTCTTTCAATCTATCAGGGTGAAAGAAATCTGTTTCTTTCTGCATTAGCTCCTCACCAGCATTGAAGAAGAAAATGTAGAATAACGAGATTTCAAGTTGTTATTGAACATAAATCAATGAAGGGTACTTTTTTTCTTTGACTTTGTTCTGCAAATTTACAAAATGGAAATTAGACCCCAAGGTCAGAATTTTCTAAGTAATAGAGAAAAAAATTATAGAAAACAAAAACAAGACCTACATGCTGGTTTTTCACCTTAAATAACAATGTTTCTTATGCTATGAAGAAAATAACTTCAATAAATAGCTAAACATAATTTCCTAAACACAACAAGGTTTAAATATTTATATGACTACACTGCTATATTTATTACTCTTTATCTCTTTTCATCAACGAATAAAAGACTAGGAAAAATTTTGTATCCTGGGTAGAAAATATTGTGAAGAATTCCACTCCATTTATTAAGAATGTCTTTTCCCCTGAGGTGACTGAAATACGGAAATTGTCTAACATTTCTTTAATCTTGATGAGGCAGCCTCACAGGGCTTGTTTTACAGTAAATCTGGAGCTTACAGTTATATATCTTTGCATATCATTGTTAAAAGTTATTTTCTGTTATTTTCAAAACAGACACATAAACATTTTTCTTCTTCTCCCCTCTCAGCACCTCCCAAACTGATTCTCACACACAAAAAGATACAAATGGTCAGTATTAAAAAAAAAACCCAAAAACTTGTTGTGTCTTCTTCCTTTAAAAAATTCAGACATTTGAAAGAAACTATTGGGGAAATATATACTAGTATGGCATTATGTAAAAATGTGGATGTGTAACCCATGTGATTCTGCAATCTGTACTTGGGGTAAAAAAGGGAGTTCATAACTCACTTGAAGCTAATGTATGCTAATGTATGAAATATGATATGTCAAGAGCTTTGTAGGGTTTTCAACAACCAATAAAAAAGAAAAAAAAGGAAAAAAAAGTGAATCAATGAGGTTGGAAAAGATAGGAGGGAAAAAGTAAAGCTGAATTTTTAATTGCAGGCTTCATGCATGTGTTGAAATTTTACACTGAACCCCATTAATAAGTGTAAATGATATATGATAGTAAAAATTAAGTAAAATATTAAAAACAATTACTTCCAATATCTAAGAAAGCCAGCATTCCTAACCATAAATTAATATCAGAAAGGATAATGCTTACATTAAAACAAACAAGGAGGGCTAGGGCTATATAGCTCAGTTGGTAGAGTGCTTGCCTACCCTGCAAAAGGGCTTAAGTTCAATCCCCAGCACCATCAAACAAACCAACAAGGCCAAGTGGAACAAAAAGCTCTAAAAAGATGAATAAAATCTCTGAGTCAATACTCATTATCAAACAACTTCTGTGCCATATAAAACTCCTACACACATCATGTATACCTGACTCCTGCTCACATTTTATAGAAAATTTCCATACATACTGTAGTTGTCCACTGGCTTAAACAACTTTATAAGAATCAGAGTACAAAAATCATAATGAAAAAAAGAAGCTAGCAATATTTCTAATTATCAACACATTTATAAAAAAATCTTTTAAAAGGAGGAATCGTATTTCCTATCTTTAAACAAAACAATTCTTATAACTTGTGAACATATTCATATTCTTTCATGGGCTGCGATTTGGCACGTAGCACATTAGAGGAAATTCTAACACATAATTAAGAGATCTGGAATCAGACAAGTTTGAAGATAGCATTGTTTCTCACTATTTTTATACTTTTGAGTAAACTATTTGAACTTTTTTATGTTCAGTTTCTTTCCTGAAAACTGAGGATTAGTATACCCCATATGGGGTTGATATAAAAATAAAATGACATAAAACATGTAAATCTGCTTCATAAAATATCTGCTCAGAGTCATTGCTTAGTAACAGAAATGCTCTTTAAATTTTGTGTTTGATAAAATCGCATGTATTATATTTGGGGTTCATTTTGAAATAATCATACATGCATGGAATATACTTTGCTCCACTTAGGTCCCCAGTACTTCCTTTTCCCTCCCCTTTTCCCATACTTTGTTCCACTTCTTCTACTGATCTTCCTTCCATTTTATTTATAGTTTTGTTTAACTGGTGTTTTACAGATATACATAAAGGTGAAATTCACTATGGTACAATCATATTTATAAATGATATAAATTTATCAGTTTTACTCCACTGTTCCATTTCCTGTCCTCCCTCCTTCCTTCTCTATCTCCTTCCTCTATACTACTGATCTTCATTCTAATGTCTTGGGATCCTTCATTGCTTTTTTCCCCCTTACTTTGGTCTAGCTTCCACATATGACAGAAAGCATTCAACTTTGATTTTCTGAGTCCGACTTATTTCACTTAACATGATGTTCTCTAGTTCCATCTATTAGCCAAAAAATGCCATTTCATTTTTCTTAATGTCTGAATACAACTCCATTGTGTACATATAACACATTTTCTTCATCTAGTCTTCTGTCAATGGGTACCTGGACTAGTTCCATAACTTGGCTGTTGTGAATAGCACTGCTACAAACATCAATGTCCCTGTATAATTATAGTATGCTCCTTTTTTTTAAGATAAGTATCTAGAAATTAGATCAGAAACTTTGCAACTGCTAGAAAAAAAAAACATAGGGTCAACATGCAACATATTGGCATTGACACCAGCTTCCTTGATATGACTCCTAAAACTCAAGAAATAAAACTAAGAATTAATAAGTGGGTTGGTATTAAATTAAAAAGTTTTTGCACAGCAAAGGAAACAAAAGCATAAAGACAGAACCTACACAATGGGAGAAATTTTTTACCAGCTGCTATCTGATACAGAATTATTATCAAGAATATAAAGAACTCAAAAAATTTAATGTCAAAGAAACAAATAATCCTATCAATAAATGGAGCAAATGAGCTAAACAGACACTTCTCAAAAGAAATACAAATGGCCAGCAAAGATGTGAAAACATGTTCAACAACCCTAGCAATTAGGGAAAAGCAAAAAATCAAAATTACTTTGAGATTCCATTTCTGCAGCTAGAATGTAAACATTAAGAATACAACTCATGGACTGGTAGAGCACTTGCCTGTCATGTGTTAAGCACTGGGTTTGATCCTCAGCACAGTATAAAATTAAATTTAAAAAATAAAGCTATTGTGTCCATAAAAACAAAACAAAACAAGAATACAATTCATGATAAATGCTAGTAAGCATGTTAGAGAAAATTTACACTTATACATGTTGATGGGACTGCAAATTACTACAATCAGTCTGAAAAGTAGTATGGAGATTCTATCCTTCTTTAGGTATTTATCGTAAAGTAACAGTAAGTCTTTGAATTCATTTTTTAACTGAAAATATATTTATAAATGAAAAATATTTCAAATGATGTCTTTATGAACATATCAGTCCTATAGTACAGTGTAAGCCATTTTCTTTTTCTATACGAGTTTAATTCTCAGTGTGCCTATGTTTGGAGTTTAGATGTTAATTTGAACTTCTAGTATTCATAAAAGTCCAGAGTTACATAGGAGGTATCTGTTGTATTCATCTTAGTAGACAATCCATCAGGAAATTCCATCTCATTTTTTGTAGCAGAACTTTTTAAATTTTATTTTTGGTAATAATCAGCCCATCTCTAACCCAGAGAATTAAATAACATTGTTAAAATCAATCTAGAAAATCTCATTTCCCTTTTTAGTAATTGATTTAAATATTTACTAAATGTTGTTAGAGAATTAAGGGAAAGAGTTGAACTGTGGTTGCTTGGGGAGGGTCTTTCAGTAAAAGAGATTTATAAGACAAGACATCATGGGACTTGCTATCTGTGGGTGAGGTTGCATGTGAGAACTATGCTTGAAGATGCAACCATGCAGACAAGTCAAGAGAGGTAGAAATGAAGAGAATATAACATCTCAGACCAAGTACATGCAATCTGGTACAGCCCCACTCCAGAACTGTCATCATGATATAATCAAAGCATAACCCATGCAAAGCAGTGCTCGTGATATTTTCCGTAACTTGCATTCAAAAGCAATGCTAAAGGTGTGTCACTATCCCTGAAAGACATAAGCATGTGAGTTATTTTAAAACCAAATATTTTACAACTGTGTACAGTAGAAGGAAAGAAGCAGAAAAGTTCTGTCTAGTTTTATTGAAAATTTTATGGACAAATAAGTTACAAAAGGTCCCAGATATTTGGTTTTCTAATTCTTTAAAAAATTATCACAACCTTGGAAGACTTGCTCATGGTGATATGAAATCAGATGTTGATGTTTGATTTATCATAATGCTTTATCGAATTTAAATATCTATGCCTACATATAAAGTTTTAAAGTTGTTTTAAATTTTAATTTAAGCATCACATGAGCTAAGCAGGCATTCTACCACTGAGCCACAACCCCAACCCCAAGAGTTGAAAGACCTCTACAATGAAAATTACAACATGCTAAAGAAAGAATTAAATAAAAGTTATACTTATATGCATTGATGGGACTACAGATTGCTACAACCACTCTAGAAAGTAGTATGGAGATTCCTCAGAAAACTGGGAATGGAACCACCATATGATCAGCTATCCCTCTTTAGGTATTTATCCTAAAGTAACAGCTTTTATAAATTCTGTTTTAGAGGATGGAATGATCTACTTTGTTCTTGGATAGGCAGAATTAATATTGTCAAAATTACCATACTACAAAAAGCAGTATACAGATTCAATGCAATCCCAATCAAAATCACAATGACAATCCTTATAGAAATAGAAAAAGCAATCATGAAATTCATCTGGAAAAATAAGAGATCGAGAACAGCCAAAGCAATCTTTGGTAAAGAAGAGTAAAATAGGTTGCATTATTCTAGGAGACCTTAAACTATACTACAGACCAATAGTAACAAAAACAGCATAGTATTGGCACAAAAACAGACTGGTAGATCAATGGTACAGAATAGAGGACACAGAGACAAACACATAATTACAGTTACCTTATATTAGACAAAGTTGCCAAAAACATACATTGAAGAAAAGATAGTCTCTTCAACAAATGGTGCTGGGAAAACTGGAAATCCACATGTAACAAAATGAAAATAAACCCCTATCTCTTACCATGCACAAAATTCAACTCAAAGTGGATTAAGGACCTAGGAATTAAACCAGAGACCTTGTGCCTAATGGAAGAAAAAGCAGACCCAAATCTCCACCATGTCTGATTAGGCCCAACTTTCTTAATAAGACTCCTATAGCACAAGAATTAAAACCAAGAATCAATAAATGGAATGGATTCAAATTAAAAAGCTTCTTGCTTCTTCTCAGCAAAAGAAACAATAAATGAGGTGAATAGAGAGCCTACAGAATGGGAGCAAATATTTACCACAAGCACCTCAGATAGAGCACTAATCTTTAGAATGTATAAAACATTCAAAAACCTTAACACCAAAAAAAAAAAAAACAAATAACCCAATCAATAAATGGATTAAGGAATTGAACAAGCACTTCTCAGAAGAGGACATGCAATCAATCAACAAACATATAAAATAATGGTCAACATCTCTAGCAATTAGAGAAATGCAAATCAAAACTACTCTAAGATTTCATCTCACTCTAGTTAGAATGGCAGCTATCAAGAATACAAACAACAAGGGGCGGGCTGGGGTTGTGGCTTAGTGGTAGACTGCTCACCTAGCATGTGTCAGGTGCTGGGTTCGATCCTCAGCACCACATAAAAATAAACAAATAAAATAAAGATATTGTGTCCTAAAAAAATACAAACAACAATAAATGTTGGCGAGTATGTGGGGGGAAAAGGCACACTCATACATTGCTGGTGGGACTGCAAGTTGATGCAGCCAATCTGGAAAGCAATATGGAGACTCCTTGGAAAATGTGTAATGGAATCACCATTTGACCCAGCTATCTCACTCCTCAGTTTATACCCAGAGGATTTAAAAACAACATATACTACAGGGACACAACCATATCAATGTTTATAGCAGCACAATTCACAATAGCTAAATTATGGAACCAATCCAGATGGCCTTCAATAGATGAATGAATAGGGAAGTTTTGGTATATATACACACAATGGAGCATTACTCAGTATTAAAAAAGAATAAAACCATGGCATTTCCAGGTAAATGGATGGAGTTGGAGAATATAATGCTAAGTGAAGCAAGATAATCCTCCAAAAACAAAAGAATGTTTTCTTTTATATGAGGATGCTGACTCATAATGGTGATGGGAGGAACATGAGAGGAATGGAGAAACTTTAGATAAGGCAAATGGGAGGGAGGGGAAGGGAGGGAGTAAGGGTATAGGAATGATGGTGGAATGAGTCAGACATCATTACCCTAAGTACATGTATAAAGACACCAATGGTGTGAAAATACTTAGTATACAACCAGTGAAACTTGAAAACTTGTGTTGTACATATGTAATATGAAATGAACTGAATTCTGCCACATGTATAACAAATTAGAATAAATAAATAATTTTAAAAAGTTTAAAAATTGCTTTTAATAAGCTGTGGAGTATTCTATGATAGTAAGGGAAGTATGAGTGATCCAATAAGAAACTGTAAGAGAAATATGTAAAATAAAGAATGATTTTTTTTCTTCTGCCCATGTCATAGTGGAAGTTTCTCATTTGGGGTATTATTCCTCCAAATGACTCTTGAAATCATATACTTTCCAGGTAAACCCTGCCTTCCTTTCTAGAAGAGCAAAAGGGCCAGCTCTTCACTCTTCCACTGTCTGGCACCTAGCATGTTCATCTATGACAGGGCTCTGCAAACTGGATCCATGCACTAGGACTTGAATTCTTTCAAAGCAAAGTAAAAACCACAGTGGGTCATCAGAGATGACTAGATTTGACTGTCTAGGTCAAAGTCTGGCAATCCAAAGCAAGTGTCTAGAAGCAAAGGCAACAGTCTTGTCTGTAGCCACTGGTCATAACTTCTATTCTATCTGCCCTTGTAGATTCTGAAAAAGAATTTGTTTCCTTTTGTGTAAGAGAGCCACAGAGGTTTCTGCTACCTGCAGTCACAAAGACTGTCACATAAGATCATGGAAGAATATTTCTGAATGCATAATTAGTTTAAAATTTCAGGTGATGGGCTGGGGATGTGCCTCAAGTGGTAGTGCACTCGCCTGGCATGCGTGCAGCCCGGGTTCAATCCTCAGCCCCACATACAAACAAAGATGTTGTGTCTGCCGAATACTAAAAAATAAATATTAAAATTCTCTCTCTCTCTCTCTCTCTCTCTTTCTCTCTCTTTTAAAAAAATCCTTTAAAAAATAAAATAAAATTTCAGGTGAATTAGAAGTCTTATTTGTAAAAACCTTGCTTTAGACTATTGACTATGTTACATTTCTCTAAGTCTATTGTCCATAGAAATCTTCACAGTCATCTGGAAAAAACTGATAATACTATCAAGGAGAAAGTTTAAAATTGTATCTATGAGTATGGTTTTATAATTTGCATTCATTTAAGTCAATTTTTGCAGAGAAAATTGGCTACTTTACTAGCAATGATGTTACTATTGTGTAAATTGATTAAAATTTGCTAGATTAAAAAGAGATTAGAGTTTTAGTTATCTATCAATTTGAATGCATTTCCCTAAATGTTTACATGTACTCACCTAAAGTGGTGTTAAAATTTAATCTTTCTTAACACCTGAAAAAATGAAAGAATAAAAACCAAATTTAATAGTAAAATCTTAAGCAGTTTTAATACTATTTTGTAGGCAGATTGGATGTGGTTGCATTATATACTATTTATTTTATTATGTTTATTGGGAGTAGTTGGATTAAAGACTATAGCTAGTTCTCAAAGTGTGGTCTAATGGCAATGCCTAGACCTACTGGATTCAAAACCCTGAAGGTGAGCCCTAGTGACCTCTGATATAACAAACACTCTAAGTTGTTCTACCGCATGTTAAATTGGACTGAACAATTAGGTCAAAGAGCCCATAATAGTGGAAATAAGTCCCTCAACTCTGTTTCTAATGCTATGGTTTACATTCTAGTATAATTTATTTGGTTATAGGCTCATCTTCCCTAATTCATTATAGATATATATATAATCAATCCTGTCTTCATGTCAGTGAACCTGTTCCACATGCTGGGATATATCCACTGATAGAAAATATTAGACTAAAGATTTCAGATGAAGTGCACAAAAGAAAATAAACTGACAAGTACATGAAAAAGATTAACAGATTTGCAAAATAATTATTGTCATATTTTCCTTCTCACTTCCTATATGAAAGGTGAGTGTGGTGGAGCATACCTGCAATCCCAGCTCTTCACAAAGCTGAAGCATGAGACTCACATGTTTGAAGGCAGCCTGAACAGCTTGGAGGGACCTGTTCAATCACCAGTATCACAAAGACCAAAAAAGAAGAAGGATGGAGAGAAGGAAAAGAAAAACAGGGTGAGGAAAAGGAAAAACAGTTTATCCCTGATTATATCTCTTTGAAAGAGTTGTGTGTTAATGGAAGCTCTCTGACTTTAATGTTATAAAATAAAAACTTGCATGTTCATCCAATCATATTATATATACAATATTATTTTTAAATTAAAAAATTTTAAAGGAAAAAATGACAGCAGTATTTCAACCTAACATTAGTAGTGATGTAGCTTCACCACATTATTGTGAAAAACGTTGTTCTATTTTTTCTGAAACAATTTGAATTCATAAGGAAAAATATAAATCTGATTCAGGCTAAGGAAGGTAGTTATTTCTTTAATTGTTCTTTGTGCTCTTGAATAGGTTTGGTTTTGAGTTCAAATTGAAGGAAGAGAGGAACATAGCAATTTAATTAATAAAGTGTTTCTGCACACAAATCTTTTTTTCATTATGATAAATAAAGGAAAATAAAAGTATAATTGCTACTTCAAGGTACCAGTTTGATAATTTATATATAAATTTAAAAACTCCTCAAGTATATTATTTCTTACAGATGTTCAAATAACTATTAATGCTCTTTGAAATAAAACTTAGTAATAGGAACTTTTCAGCATTAATAGATATGAGTGAGGGAAATTAGGTAGTTCCATAGTAAGAAATATACATATTATTGATCAAATATGATATGTTTGTATTTTATGGATTGTAACACAAACTACTTTATTTTCCACATTGGTAAATGTGTAAATTCAGAAATTTTATTAGTAAAATTTTATTAATATTTTATTACAGTTAAAATTAGATAATTATAAACTGTTAATTTGAGGAACATGCTTCCAACACAGATTTCCATCAAGGCCTATGCTTCTGATGCCCATCATGGCATTCAAATTTGATTAAAGTTCAAAAGAATGAATAGCTTTTGGGAACATCAGATGTAAGAAAATTAATTATTAAGTTTTACCAACATTCATTAAAAGAGTTTATTTTTGTCACAAATATTCTTTTTAAAAATTTTACATAATTACAGAAGAAATAATTAATTTCAAAGAAAAACTAAAACTATCATGCACACAAATAAAAAAACATAAAATATATCTGTATTTCATGTCTTTCTGTATAAATTTCTAATTTTGCTTATGTATATGTTCACAAATATTTTTTAAAAAACATTGGTCAAGATTTAAACCTACATCAACTATTCTTTGGTAAAATATGTCAGTGACATCCTCCCATGTGCTATAAATGCACACATCTAATTTGTTTTTTCTAATGCTAAATAGTATTTTATGCAAATATTATGTCATAAATTGCTTAGTAAATCCTAAACTGATAAACAGTGACATTTTTTTCTATTTTACATTAAACCTTCATGTATATTTTCTTATGTAAAGGTATGTACATTTCCTTATAATGCACTCTTAGAAATAGTTTCCATTCTTTAAATAGAATAGTTGAAGTTAATTACAAATCTGATCATTAATTTAATTATAGCAATTTTATAGAAACATTTTATAGAGCATAGATTATGCTTTATAGATTTGAATATTAACAGCACTAAACCTAACTGACTTGAAAATATAATATTTCTTTAAGAGCTCAACAATTCTCTGAGAGCTTCAAATTAGTCCTGTTATAGTTATTATTATCATTTACAAATATGAGAATGTCAATTCTCCCAAATAAAACTATCAGGAAGGAATTAGAATGTAGAACTAAGGTCAATATAGCAATATAGCACAGCACTTTCCAGATATTAGAAATATAATAAATATTTGCCATCAACACGAATGTGTTGGATCTATCTATGGAAACGTGTTAGTGCCACTTCAAATCAGCACAATTATTTTAATCACTGTAAGGCTGTAATACCTTGACACTGATATTTATTTCTGAAGAATAATGTTATCTCATCCCTACCTGTCTTACTCTCTTGACTGAATAAAACATAATGAAAGAAATAAGTGGAAATGATTTGTTGAAGTTGCCACCATTGTTGTTCCCAATGAAGAACACTATATTTATTTATTTTCTGAGTAGAAAAATAATGGTACATACTGAAGTCCTACTCAGTCTGACTCCAATCAAACCACCTATGCTCACTACAGGAACTGCTATTATTATGTTTATTTGTATATACCTTAAAGGATATTTTATAAAATATAACCAAATTTATAAATATATTTTCTTCTTAAAGCTAAAAATGTTATTCATCACTATATCAAAATAACTGAGAGAATTAATTTATAAAGTAAAAGATTTACTTTGGCTCACAGTTTTGGATTTTCCAGTTTACATTTGGTTGGCTCTGGTGTTTTAGCCTATGTCAGGCAACACATCATGGCAAGGTAAGGAGTGTGTGGAAAAGCACAACTGTTCATATCATGAGCCAGGGAGCAAAGTAGAAAGGGAAAGGAGCTGGGGCCCCTTATTTTTCTTCAATGGCACCATCCCAATGACCTAAGGGCCTCTTACTAGGCTTCCCTTCTTAAAGGTTCTACCACTTTCCAATGGGGACCAATCCCTCAAGAGGGACTATGGGGAACATTCAAGATACAAGGTATAGGTATTACCTATTGTTTTTAAACTGTAAACAAAAGGGATCACATCTGTCTCTTTTCACCAGCTGAACATACTCATGCTTTTGAGATGAATCATGCTACTGACTACAGGTATGATTTATCTTTGGTATTAATGCTTAGTAATTCGTTATATGCATGCACCATTATTTATTTATTTAATAATAAAATTTGGGATGATTTTGTTTGTTTGTTTGTTAGTTTTCAGAGGATTAGTATTGCAGAACTGTGTGAAGATTCTAGCACATATTCTTTGGGAAATATGTGCACACTTTTTTTTTTCTATTTTGTATTTTTGTGGTACTGAGGGTTAAACCACAGTCTTCAAGTATAATAGACAAGCACTCTGCCACTGAGATGTTTTTGTTTTGTTTTGTTTTAAGACAGGATCTTGTAAAATGACAAAGCCGGTCTTGAACTTACAATCCTCCTGCTTAAACCTCATGGATAGCAGGATCACAGGCATACCTAGAAGTGTGTGTGTGGGTGTGTGAGTGTGGGTGTCTTTGTGTGTGTGTCTGTGTATATTCAAATTAGAAGTTGAAATTTTGGGTCACAAGAATGTATATGCTCAGCTTTATTATTTACTGGCGAATAATTTCAAATAAAACAACTGCAGAAAATTTGCATTATCAATGTTTCTTGCTTCAGCTTTTTTCATTTCATTCACTTAATATAATTTCTATAAAATTCCAATAATGATTTTTTGAGATTGGCAAACTAAATTTTAAAAAATGAACAAGAGTAAAATTTCTATCAATTCAAAAAAAAAAAAAAACCCAAGAAACAAAAACCTAGTAATGTAAAATATACATCCCAAGCAGAATACTTGAAATAGGAATTCTGAACCATATTGCCAAGCTATAGTTACCAGTCTGGTATGGATTTAGAAACACACAAATAAATTAATATATAAACCAGAGATCACAGAATCAGATTCCTACCACACAGATACAATATATGAAAAACAAAGGTTGTGGCAGACATCAATGAAGAGAGAGATTTAACTTGTAAGTGGATTATTTGGCAGATGATTCATCTGAGAAAAAAACATGAATGAATCCCAGCTGTACACCATAGCAAATGAAATGGTAAAATTAATTAAAATCCTAATATATAAAATAAAAAGGTTCATGAAATCACCCAGCATGGGTGGCACACACCTGTAATTCCACCTGCTTAGGAGTATAAGGCAGGAGGATTGCAAGTTCAAGCCCAGTCTCAGCAAAAGCAAGGCACTAAGCTACTCAGTTTGACCCTGTCTCTAAATAAAATACAAAATAGGGCTAAGGACGTGACTCAGTAGTCAAGTGCTCCTGAGTTCAATCCCTGGTACCCACCTCCCCAAAAATAATTCCATGAAACCATGAAGAAAATTCAAAAGTATTTTAATTACTTTGGTGTAGACATAGATTTCTTAAATTAGAGAATAAAAAGATAAACCATTAATGGAAGGAAAAAAACTATTACATTTGAATAAATCAAAATTAAATAATCTGGTACATAATCTGATTATTTAATTTTTTGCTATCATAAAATAGCAAAAAAGTTAAAATATATGTAACAAATTGTATGAAAACAATTTTGTCATAAAGTAGAAAGTTATATTTCAAGAATTCTCTGTCAATAATAAAAACAAATATAAGAACTAATAAAAAGTTGACAAAAATATACAAAGCAAGTGACAGAGGATTAAGTCAAAAGTGGCCCATAAACCTATAAAAATATGCTCAACTTGCTATTAAACCTCCACTGTTTTGGCCAGTACTAAAATCTCTGAAAAAGAAAAAAATAAAAACAAAACTATGGAGTATAAAAAATGATCATATATCTTTGCTTTAACCATTCTTCAGATTATAAGTAAAAATATCTAAGAAAGTTGCAAGTATACAGAAAGTATAACCTAACTCTATCTCTATGTCTAACTCTGAAATAAATTTTACATGTTCATAAGGAAATTTATGTACATATTTTAGACAAAATCATTTATAATGAAGGCACATTAATAAATACATTCTAGTATAACAAAATAAAAAACTGTAAAGACTTTTAAAATCTCTCTTTATATATTGATATAACTAATAAAAAACTTGGGTGGTAATAGCAAGTGGACTAACTGTGCATATCCGATGATCACATTAAACTAAACAATCCTTAAATTTTTATAGATATATGAACATTTCAAATAAAAATTGACAAACAAGGTGCTGGGGTTGTGGCTCAGTGGTAGAGCACTCACATAGCATAATCGAGGCCCTGGGTTCAATCCTCAGCACCACAGAAAAATAAATAAATTAATTAAATGTATAAAAAATGACAAACATGGAAGGGAAATTATACAATTTTTAGAGTGGAAAGAAAGCAATTAGAAAAAGGCATAAAATGGGTTAAGCTATATAGTGATGTTTCATGTTAAAAAATAAGACTACAAACTGATTAATTTGGTGTAGTAGTTAAATGAGTGTTTAATGTATTTCACTCTGCTTTACTTCCCAGTTCATATAAAAATTTCCAGCATGTCAAAGGAAAAAACAGAACACTTGGCTTCTATTGTCTTGCTTTCATACAATTCCAGGGTCCTTTGTCCTCTCTAGCCTCATAAAACAATTTAGTGTAGCTTAACCAAAGATGGATTCTAGTACTATAATTCAGAAGAAGTTACAGAAAAGTTTTTGGGACTCCCAAATGAAATATCCCTTTCTGATTCATAGTGGGGTAGAGACAGAGAGAGAGATCATAGGAGGAATAGAAGAACTCTAGACAGGGCAGAAGGGTGGGAGGGGAAGGGAGGGGCCATAGAGTTAGAAATGATGGTGGATTGTGATGGATATTGTTATTCAAAGTACATATATAAAGACATGAATTGGTGTGAATATACTATTATACGCAACCAGAGATATGAAAAATTATGCTCTATATGTATAATAAGAATTCATTACGTTCCACTGTCACATATAAATAAAAAAATTATAAAATGAAACAATAAACAAACAAACAAATAAATAAATAAACCTCCTTTCTTTCACTCATGGAAAGAATATTTCCTACCAGATACAAAGATCTGATTAGGAGATCAATTTATAAAATAATATGTTCCATGGTGAACAAAAATTGGGTAGAAGAAGGTGGATACATTTCTCAATGTTTTTCTACACCTCAGGTTCTCTAATGAATTAGCCTTTCCACTTCAGTGATGTTCGGATTCAAGGAATTAGTGCTTGTCATTTGAAATCAGGCCATTTGCTGCCTTACACTTTTGGGTAGATATATTGATGAATTCTTGTTCTATTATTTTTTTTTTCTGTTCCTAGTATTGTGATGACAATCTAAATCCCTTCATGTTATTTTGAGGAAGGTTTCAAGGGTAGTAATGAATCACACTCTTTTCTTCTTCTCCCTTTTCCAAGAAGACCTCCAATGTGATCAAAACAGAGACCTGGGAATCAAACACTGAATTCAATGATGAGGCTTTTGGTTTCATTGCTGAACTGGCTGGACTGAGAGCTGTGGGTAGGATAGAAAGGCAACATCCCACTTCCTCTTTGTGACCCTGACCTAGGACTTGGGAAAGCAGCAGTGTGTCCACACAGTAGAGATATCGCACAGTCTCACAGTCATAGCTGGTGAGGACTTAGAGAAAAGTCTGAGACGGCAGTGTGCCCAAATCTGGCACAAGAATGTAGGGTGGACCTTGACTTAGGGTTCGTCTATGTGGGAGCAGCAGCAGAACCTTCAAGAAAAGGAAAATGCTACGAGACATTAGAAAGTGCAAAACCACAGATGCTCAGTTTCTTCTCCTGAAGCCTACCAATTATCTACTCACTGTTCTTCCTTAAACTTCTAAAGGAAGGATCAGATTTGTTGGACCATACTAAAACAATACAGAGGGAGAAAAGAATTCCTCTTTTTCCCTGTTCCTTTTCATGAAAATCACACATATTTCATCAAAGCACACCTAGATGCTAAATCTCCTAGTACTCAACACAGACTGTATGTTGAAATGACTGCTTTCTTGTCACATCTGTGACGGGAGTAAGAAATTTTCCTGGTTTTGAACATTTTGTGGATTGATTTCTCTTACTGAGGGCATTTATTGAAGGCAGGGACCTTATCTGTTCTTCATGGAATTCCTTACATATTAATTGTACCTTGCTAGAGTAATCCTTTAGGTGAGTCAATAGTTCTAACCAGTGCATTTTCTCCCAAATATATTGTTGAATGAGTTACTTTGAGGAAGGATTCCTGTGGACAGTTCACCATCCATGCATGATATGTTTTTTTTAGCTAAAATTAGGAGACAGAAAAGGATCACTCATATTACTTCCACTATTTTCTGAAGATACCTCAAGTGTCTTTTGTAGGAATCAGTGCACCTTGATCCTGGAAGCACTGTGAAACTTCTGAAAATTACCTATGCCTAGGCCTCACCCCAAATTCTGATTAGTTTGGATAGTTCTTGGACATTAAATGTTTTTTGTAAGCCCTTCTGGAGATTGTAATGTGAACTCAGGACTAAAAATTGCTATCAAAATATATATATATATATATATATATTGCAAGTTGATGATAATTAGTATATTAATGAAAAAAATGACAATTTATGTAAAAAAAGACAATGTAAGTATGGGGGAAGTTCTAAATATGTCCACATGTTGTTAGTTTAATAACAGAATGATTTTGTTCTTATATTGTTTATTCGGGGACCTGAAGGTTACCAGGAAAACTTTTCCTCTAGGAAAAGCAAAGTTAATTTCAAATTAAACTATTTTATCAATAACTGATTTATTTCCCTTGGACTCAGAGGATTAAAATTTATAATTTAATTTTTCCTATTTGCCTGAGAATTTCATTTAGATTCTATACTTAGTAAATGTTTAAACATGTTTTGGGCTAATAGTTTTTTTTTTTCCATTTGTGTTTAACCATCACTTCATTATCACATTTTATGGCAGTCTATTTTTGGATATTTCATTTACTATTTCTCATATATTTTGGTTTTATAATTGTAACAATCCATGCACTTTATAGATTTTGGTTGAAGGAGTAGTAACTATTTAATGAAAATATCTAAAATGTCTAGAAAATATTTTCACTATATATTAAAATATTATTAACCTATATTCATTCACAAAATACAAAAATACACATAATTTTTTTAGGACCTTTGACTTATTTGTGGATGTTAAAATGTTCATGTTTTGGTGACATTGAAAGTGAGTTTTAAAGTGTTTTTATCAGTTTTGGGCATCTTTGTTTAACTTGAGATTTATGCTACTTTTATGTCTGAACCATAAATTTTTATTGTCCAATCAATTTAATTGAAATTTCCCCTGAATTTCGTATCTTGTGCTTTTTAATGCAATAAAGACTGCATGACGGCTCAATTCGATTTTATTTAAACCCAGAACAACAACAAAAATATTTGGTATTTTCAAATGCAAACCGAAAGACTAGCTATTTTCAACCCTTTCCTCAAACCTGGAAATTCTGACTTTTGTGTTGATTGGATATAGTATTTAGCTTTACCTGTACACAGAGGGTTGATCTGCTTAATGAAGAAATGATTTGAATGTTGGTCTCTCTGCCCTTTTTCATTAATATACCATGTAGCCATTTATTTAAAAATAATTAGTTTTCAAGACTATAAAAACCACATGACTAGACATTAGAGTTGCAATAATCCCTCTCTTTTTTGAGTTTGACAAAAACTTTTCATTGGCTACTAATTTATTATTTCTCAAATAGGTGAAGATATGAAGCAGGTTGTGGGAGAGGGCTAGTAAATAGTGAAAAATAATAATTTTTCAATGCACTGCATGAGGAAAACATACAAGACTAAAACAACGGGCTGGGGTTGTGACTCAGTGGTAGAGCGCTTGCTTAGCATGTGTGAGGCACTGGAGGTTCAATCCCCAGCACCACACAAATAAATAAATAAATAAATAAATAAATAAATAAATAAACAAACAAATAAATAAATAAATGTATTGAATCAATCTACAACTAAAAATATTTTTTTAAAAAAGACTAAAACTATTCAGGAAGACATAAAGTAGTAAGTGACACCTTATAATATGTATCAAAAGGACTTAAAATTATTAACTGTGTTCATAGATAGGAAGGTTTACTATGGTAAAAGTGATGTTTCCCCCAAATTAATACATACATTTTAAATACATACAGTTAAAAAAGTTTATTTTAAAGTATGAGTTTATGAAAATAGCCAAAAAGTTTTTAATGGAAAGTTCAGAGCCTGGATGATCAGATATCAAAATATGCTTTAAATGATACCAATTGAAACAGAGTTGCTCTTTTAAAAATGGCAAACATAGAATATATAGGAGATAAATAGAGGAAAATTTTATTAAATAAAATTATGTTAGTGCTGACAAAACATTTGGAAACAACATATGTAATAAAGTGCAATTTATTCCTCCTTCCAAAATATCTACTGAAAGTCAACTAAGAGTAGAAAGAACCCTTGAAGATGCAGCTAAACAACAAAAAGCTGGTGTGAAAAAAAATATGCTTAAACATATTGTCAATTTAATGTAATTCAAAAATTTATTATATGTATGTGAAATGAAATGAAACATCTTTAATGTTGATATACTCATTCTTACCTATTAAAAAAGTGTGTCAATTGACATTATCCATGAGAATCTTGCCCTTAAAAGGAGGAACATTTAGTCTGTATTTAAATGTCTGTCTACATATTAATGAGGTGGGAACATGATCTTAATAAATAATCTTTCATTTTTGTTGAAAGAAACCATTAACTATGATCCTAGTACTATTTTAGTTTCTGGAATAAACAAAAAAAATAAAGCACACTGTCTTAATCTGTCTTAATAACGTAATAATCACTCTAACTTATTTATTTATTGAATAAATAGTTGTTAAGTACCAAGCACTCCCTGCCCTCCTAGGCTTTTCACATTCTCAGGAAAGACATGGCAGGAACAGAACTAAGCATGTGGGAGTTAACTCAGAGTCCTCAGGAAAAACCTCAGTGATGATGGGTAGGACATAGCCAAGTGCAGGCTGAGAGTGTCCTAGTGGATGGAAAAGCAGTGCAGGAACCTGAGAGAACAGTCCTTGTGTATGAATCAGGAGCAGAGGGAGGAAAGAAGGAACAGATGGAATGGAATCAGAGATTAATTTTTAGGGCTTCATGGGCCATTATAAGAGATTTCTCTTAATTTATGAGATGAGAAATCAATAGAGATTTTGAAACAGGAAATTATATGATCTACACAAATTCAAGGGGATCACTGTATTGTCAGCTTTCCATTACTGTAACAAATACCTGAGACAATTAAGAGAAAAGGTTTATTTTGGCTCACAGTTTTAGAGGTCTAAACCTCTAAATCAGTCTATGACCTGTTGACTCCGTTGCTTTGTCAAGACAGCATATCACAGCAGGGTGTAAGTAGTGGAGCAAAACTGTTCACCTCATAGCCAGGGTATAGAAAAGAAGAAGTGGAGAGGCTTCAAAGTCATAACCCCAGTGATCAGAAGTCCTCCCAAGAAGCCCCACCTGTTAAAAGTTTCTGTCACATCAGAGTAACAGGAAATTAGGGAATAACAATTTAACACATGGAACATTCAAGATCCAAACTATAGTAATTCCTTTAGTTGCTTTGTTGAGAATATAATGGCAAAAAGGTGAAAGTTAAAATCTAGTTAGAAGACAATTAAAATGAGCCAGGTGAATAATGATAGTACTTGCATTAAAGAAGTTAGCAGTAGAGGTGGTAAGAGATAAGATTTGAAATATATCTGAAGACAGGCCTAATAAGATTTTCTGATGCAAAGCTATAAAGAAAAGATAATTATAGCAGACTCAAAAATACTCATAATAAGAAAACTGCAAATTAAAACTATGTCATATAGCATCTCCCAGTAGCCAGATGAGAAATATATGTGTCATACTGTGGGTAGGATACATAGTGGTATACATAACTAGTAGGCATACAAAATGGCTCAATTTGAAAAGAGCTCAGAATATTACATAGGCAAATTCAGCAACTTTAGGCCTAAAAATTTTCTCATGGAGAAATATCACCCACAACATAAAATACATTTTTGCACATGTATATTTTGACATTATTTTACATTGCAAAACATTATAGGAAATCTGAAACCCATACCTACAATATTGATTAACTATGAAGCCATTCAAACTGTGAAGCCCATATGTATTACTCAACAGTATAATGATTCGTGAAAATTAAAAAAAAAAGAGCAGGTAGAATCCTTTATTTTATATAAGAAAGATAAGAAAGGCAAATATGTATATATATATACGTATGCATGTGTGTGTGTTCACATATATATGGATCACATGTATGTTTATCATTCTTGCTTTTGCAAATGAAACATAAAAATTTAACAAGAACATTATGAAATTGGTTACTAACAAAGAGTATAAGTAAGGTCAAAGGAATAGGGAACCAAATAACATTTCATTTTGTTCACCCTTTAATGCAATTTGGATTTTAGAATTTGTCCATGTGCACACTTTTAAAAGAAACAAAGTTAACATGATGGAGAAAATTTAACAGAAATGGGAAAAATTATCCTGTGTTTCCAATGAAGAAAAAGATGAATTTGAATAACCTTTGAATGCCATACTTAGGTTATATTAGTGCAGGATAAATGGCAATGAAACCCACTCAAAGCAGTTTTCATTACTCAAATCTGTGGCAATTTAATGACCAAACTAAGTATTGGCAGTAATAAAAACCCAAGGGAATAAAATAAGAATCACACAATATGAATTAGTAAACAAATGAATTAGCTAATTAACATGAAAGAAGAGAAAGCTTTTCCTTATAGTGGAATGAAAATGACTAAATGTAGAAAAACAAAAGAATAAAAACTCCTTTTTGGATATATCATAGTTATAATTAGTTTAGCCAAGAATCTATCAATAGATCCAAAAAGTGCTGCTTGAAAATTTAGATACGAAGTCTAAAGTTAATTTTTTCCTTACATTAAAAATGAAAAGTGGTAACATTATGATTGAAAAAACCAGCCAACACTACCTTTACATGTGAGCAAAATTAACATCACTGATTTGGGGTACAAGCTGACATGATGTACCTCCTAACCTGGCACTCTGAGAACATAGCACCACTCATGCAGTGTTCTTGCCAAAGAGGCATAACCTGAGTTATCACGAATAAATACTAGACTACCTTGTCCATAAAAGAACAAACCAGTAACTTTAAGGACAGTAATCTCATGAAACAAAAGACTATTTCCAGTTTGAAGGAGAACAAAGAGATCTGATAGCTAAATGTAAAGGGTGATTTGGGTTTAGATGCTGCTTGGAACAAAAGACTATATAGAGAGAAAAATTATTAGACAGCAGAAAAAATGTTAATAAAGGCTATTAATAATACAATGTACACATTTTAAATTTCATGAATTTTTGTGATCACACTGACATAAGCGAGGGTCATTATTTTTAAGAGCTATATGCTCCAGTTACTCTTTAATAGTTCAGTGAAAATTATAACTGCAATAATGATAATTTATTTCTCGATTTCAAAGAAAAAGCAAATATGACAAAATCCTAACAACTTATGAATATAGATGACGGGTGTAAGTCAGTTGTTTGTAAGATGTTTTCAACTGTTCTGTAAACTTGAAATTACTTAAAAGAAACATTACTATAAACGAGCAGTACTCTAATGTAAAATCTATTGACCTTGTCAGCAGACAGATCTTGAGATTTGTTTGAATTATGTCAGAAACTTCACCAATGTTTGTGCATTACATTCCACTTGTACTTCTACTTACTAAATTATTGGTTAAGTATTGCTATATCATTAGTTTGCTATTAATATATGGGTGTCTTTGGCATTTTTGTTTGTATCAGTAGCACTTATGACATTTTGCCTTATGTTCTGAGTAATTATGTAGAACATGTGACCCCCAAATACAGCATGGGTGATCACTGAAAGTTATATTTGAATACTATATTGTCTTTCCTGGAGCAATTTAATATCTTAAAGGGAATGCTAACATTAAACAGATATGTTTAATATGATTTACAAAAAGATACAGAGGACTTATACAGTGTATACTCCAGGCACCAAAGTTGAGTGTTGACTTAAAGTCCAAAAGGGACAGGTGAGGATAGAAAAGGTTTCCAGATTGTCTCAGGGGTAAATATGATGGAGGTGGAAAAATTAAGTAGGCAACTGTGTGGGTTCTCCTTAACATGTACAAATAAAGACTGAAAGCAACAATTAGGTTTATTTGGAAAACGGCAGGTGAATGCATAAATGAAGGAAGGAGTTGTTGGCTAGTGATAAGAGTTGAGGTTGGTTATGAAAGAATATCCATTTCATTGTTCTAATGTTTCAATGATACACTTTGGTATAAATTACATCAGGCACTTGGAATATATGTGATTAGATATGTTTATTAATATTCAAGAAGAATATTATTATTGTTATACTGCATAATAGTTTTTTCTACCCAGGAAAATTATGAATTATTTAAGATGAACCTCCCTTTTAGATGTTAAGCTCACTGAAGAAGAGGCCAGAGATCACCTTCAGTGCTATATAAATCTGCCTCCAGGTTTAGTCTCATTGTGCACCATTCTGCTTGCACGCTATTCTTCCTATTGCCCCCCTTTTTTTCCTTTATAAATGCATTCTTCAACAGGGATGGTAGTGATAAATTCTATGAGTTATTGTGGGTCTACAACAATAATAATAATTTACTTTATTCTTTGTTACTTAGGCATGTAATTGGTTCTCATTTAACTAATTGTAGTTTAGTTGGTTTCTGTTTTCATTTATGACAATAGAAAAAATTTCATATTCTAAATATGTGTTTTTGAACTATCTCTTCACTTTTTAAAAATACTATTCCATGGCCAAGTAGCTATTACTATCATTGTGTAGAAATTAGATATGATTTGCCCAGGAAATGGATGAAACTGTTGAGGCTCAGGAAGTTCATGATCATGGAGCTAAAATTGAGTGCTCCTTTTAAAGCCAGTACATTTACAAAGCCTCTCTTTTTGCAGATTATGCCTCTTCTCCTTGTGTTACACGAGAGAGCACAAAAGGTTGAGGTCAGTGAATTGATGCAGTGGCCTTCCCAAATTCCTGAGGACTGTTTCCAATTCTTTGTATTTCATTGGGCATAATAGGTAGAGTAGGTTGGAGTGGTTACAACACAGGTTCTGAAATTATTGGACTGCATTTGTCTTTCAGTTGCAACTCAATATATTTGACCCCTTAAAAATCTTTTATTACCTTGGTATTTTTATCTATAAAATAAGAGCAAGTGAGGTTATCTAATTTATAAACATATAATGATTAAATACATTATGAATAAATGGTATTAGCACTTAATCTGAGGAAACATAATGTTCAAAAATCAGAAATAATTTTGTTGAATATAACTTTGAATTTTCTTATTCCTCTTATGATTGGCTGAATACTGAATTAACCTAACCAGATCTTCCCACACGTTTTGATAAAACCTGCAACAGTCTGTTTATGCATAACTTTAAGACTCTGTAAGATATCTATCAGGATAGCTTAGACAGGAAAAAATTAATCCAATATGCTAAATATAAAATAAAATATTTAACATTTATAGATGAGTATGCTGAATTATAATTTATAATTTTTACAATATTTACTTGGATAAATTGAATCTAATTTGCTTGTATTGCTTCTGCCTCAAGAAATTCAAAGATAACCTCTGAGTTAAAAGCAAACAAGAAACAGTCATGTAGCAAGGACTATGGGATCATGAGTATCCATACATTTTTCTTGATGAACAAATGAAAACATCAGATATAGTCACAATTCACAACAAAGATTTGTGAAAGCAGGGCTAATTCTGTAGGTCAAAATACATGTGTCCCAGGGACAATTACTTCCCACATCCACCATTTTTACTACTATCCAAATATAGGCCTATTAAATATAACTAATGTCCCTTGTGTCCGGTCTTAATCACAGTATTTGAAAATGTTAAGTATTTTCTAATGCTTTTAGTAGATGTACCTAAAAGAATTAAGCAGAAATGTATGCAAAATGGAAAAATCTGAATTTATGTTGATGATATTTTTGTGTTCAGAAATGTTCTTCCCAAATCTTTTTATTTACTAATTATATCTTAATGGCAAGTTATAAGGATTTACAAAGATATAAAAAAAACTGAATATATTTAGTTTAGATAATGTACACATCTTTGAACTTTATAAAAGAGACCAACACTTGAAAATTGTCTAATTGTATTGACTTTCACATAATGTCTATATCTCAGTTCAGTAAGGCTTGGTATTATTAATACTCTTGCAAATCTGATGTGGTTCTTTTAAGCCACACTTAAACAGAGGAAACAAATGCAGGATTGTTTTGTTGTATTTCTGCTTAGTGTTTTGCCTGTCATCAAAAGTGAATTTAATCTGCATTATTAGTAACTGTCAACAGCATACTTTGAGCATAAGGCAAATACAGCAGGTGGTTTTAAAAATGGCTGAAAGCAAAACTGCAAAACAAATGATGCCTAGGAAATGGGATTCTATTCTTGTATAAATTTAAGATAAATTTAAATGCATGCAAAGCTCCCACTGAAGGCTATCATTATAGAGGAAAGAAATAAATGAACTAATTTCTGTTATTAAGCCATTTGACTTTAAGCTAAATTGTTAAATATTTTACTATATACTGATTAGTTTGATTCCAGAAATATGGTTTACTTACATTTATAAAATGACAAAATGGAATTTAAATTTTAAGTAACATTTTTATACTAACAAATTTGAAAGTTGTATTTGTGGCAACATATTTTTATGATATAGTTGATTATTTTTAAAATAGCACCAATTTAACTAAAATGAAGATATCGTAAATATAAAATGGAAATGTACAGAGAGATTATTTTTTACTCTGATGTAATTATATATTGAGTTAATGTAAGTTTATCTTCTTGATTTGGAGGGTGTTATGGTTGAGATCTAAATAACCCCCAGAAGTCCATGGGTTAAATGGTCAGTGCCCAGGATAACTGTTTGGAACTTATGGCACCTTTAAGAGGTGGGGTTTAGTGGTCCTTAGGTCAGTGGGTGCTGCCCATGAAGGGGATTATGGGACTGGATTTGACTTCATATCCCTCTTTTGCATTTTGGTCATGACTTGAGTAGTTTGCTCCTCTCTGTGCTCCCTGCCGTTGTCATCCTGCACCCCCATAAGTTGGTTAAAAGCAATAGCCAGAGACTGGCACCTCTAAAACTCTGAGCGAAAACCATTCTCTTTTTTCTTTTAAACGTGTCATTCTTTGTTCTTGTTTTAATTAGTTATACATGACAGTAGAATGCACTTTGACATATCATACATAAATGGAGTATAATTTCTCATTTTTCTGGTTGTACATGAGGTAGAATCACAGGGGTCATATGATCATATATGCACATAGGGTAATAATGTCTGATTCATTCTACTATCTTTCCTACTCCCATACTCTGTCTCTCCTCCCTTCACACCTCTCTACCTAATCTAAAATAATTCTATTCTTCCCTAGCCACTCCTCTCCCTTTTTGTGAATTAGCATCCACATATTAGAGAAAACATTCGGCTTTAGTTTTTTGCGATTTGGCTTATTTTGCTTAATATGATATCTCTAGCTCCAGCCACTTACTGTCAAATGACATAAAGTCAATGAAATTGAAACAAAAGAAACAATTCAAAAATTGACAAAATAAAAACTTGGTTCTTTGAAAAAATAAATATGGTTGATAAACCCATACCCACACTAATGAAGAGAAAGAGTAAGAAAACTCAAATTATTAAAATATGTGATTAAAAAAGGAAACATCACAATGAACACTATGAAATACAGAAGATAATTAGAAACTATTTTGAAAATTTATACTCCAATTAAATAGAAAGTCTTGAAGACATCACAAATTTCTAGAGACATGTGAATTACCCGTTTCTCTTTATAAGTTAATTATTTTAGGCATTCTCCTAAGGTGACAGGCAACACGGAAGAAAATCAGGTCAAGTTATCTATGATATTCTGCACTTATTAATATCATGACATACAATTACAGTGGGAGGTAAGTGACAATTTAAAAAAAGAAATGATTTTTCCATACTCCACCCACTATTTTCTTCTCCATAGATTAGGGGAAAACACTGTGAATACGTCTATACTTTCTATAGGTATCACAGAAACCATCATTTGAAATCAGGCTGCCAGATATCTAACAGGTGAACAAATGATAGAGGTAATTTCATCAGTAAAAGAGAATGTCACTCCAGAGAAGCATTTACTCACCTGCCAACCTAGATACAGGAATCTCAAAGGGGCTCTTGTTATTTTAATCTTCTGAAAAATTAAAAGGGATGATAAAACTACTGAGACCAGGGACTTTGAGATGGTTAACTTTAATGTCTTTTTAGTGTGGGCCAAGGAAAGAAAATGAAAATTCAAATGAAATGAATATAATCATCAGTTAAAGTTTAAATACCCACAGAATACTGTTCCAAGAATTGAGAGCTCCTTGAGAGAGAAGAGCTGGTTATTCAACATGGGTAGAATTTCTACATTTGCAAGAAGTATTATGTGGAGTGTATATTTCAAAAAAACAGATAAATTTATTACAAAAGACGTCTCCACCATAATTTCAGAACAACGTCATTAACCAATTGCTTTTAAAACATGCAATGAAGGTTTTTGTTTGTTTTGTTTGTTTTGTTGTGTTTTCCAAATGTGATGAAACACAAATTTCAAACTAATGGGAACCAATGCAAATCAATGCTGATTCAAACTAACAGCGGCTATTCAGGGGTCTCTTAATAATTATCAGTGCAAGGATGATAAATACACTAAAATGGACTTCAAAATGTTTTATACAGCTGTCTTTATCCCTATCTGCTCTCTTATCCTCTAAGTAAAATGTACCTTTCTTTCCATATCTCTCTAACCCCCAATGCATTTCTCTTTGTCACCATTTACAAAATGAAAATAATGGAACCTAGAACATATAGTTTGCAAATATATCACAGTGTGGTACACATACCAGTTCCACAAAGGAAGGGGAAGGGAGAGGTGTGGAAAGTGAAGGGGTTAGAATGGGGTGGCACTCACCTGTACTCCTAGTGGCTCCAAAGGCTGAGGCAGGAGAATGGAGAGGTCAAAGACAGTCTCAGCAAAATCAAGGTACTAAGCAACTCAGTGAAACCCTGTCTCTAAATAAAATACAAAAGAGGGTTGGGGATGTGGCTCAGTATTTGAGTGCTCCTGAGTTCAAACCCTGGTACCAAATAAATAAATAAATAAATATAGATCTAGAGAGACTCTCTGGAGTCAACAATGCTGCATGTCAAGGTTAACCTGATGAAGATATATTTTAAATCTGGACAACAAATGTTAGGGAATAAAAGTTTGACTTTTTAATTGTTCTTTTTAAATCGAGGTCCAACACTTGGGTGGTTCTGAGTAACTAAGAAAGACAATTTTCTTTCAGCTTTGAAATACAGCATTTTCTAACCGTTAATAGATATAGTTTATGGTTCAAGGACTGTGTTAGAAAATATCAACAAAACATAAACCAAGTTTTTAAATATGACTTTAGCACTTAATAACAACCAAATTCATGAAAGATAAATGTTTGTTCAATATGATTCCAGAGAAAAATATCGTCAGTTGTGAGCACTTTGAAAATAGAAAAAACAGCAAAATAGAGAAGATAAAATGTATTCAAATACAGACTGAAGGTCTGGGTTGGCCTGAAGACTGAAGACTGGGTTTGTGAAAGGTGTTTGATAATAAAATGTTAATGGAGTGTGTCCAGAGAAGTAAAAAGGTGGTAGAGATCCAAAGTTATGTGGGATCATGATGAGATGGTTTAAGGTGGGAGTGAAAGTGGGTGAGACAGAGCAAGACATATTCAAAAACTGGATGACTAGGATCACTAAAGAACAGGTAGGAGAAGGAGAAAAACCAAGTTATGTAACAGAGTTTGGTTATCATTTCAAGAACAATAAGAAACCAAGAAAAGGGCTTTAGTTAACAGATCAATGTAATCAAATTTAGATTCAGAAAGATGCCTGAAAAAGTGAATAGAAGTGACAAAAAATTTGTAAGCGTTGAGGTTACAATGTATGAATTCAACTACTAGGTGTTACTTTAAGTGTCACAATTTTTCTTTGTAGCTATTAAATTATCTATGAAGTGAGGATGCTACAATCTCTACTATATAATAATTTGATGCTATTGTTTAATGAGATCATCCTTGTAAACCAATGCCAACAGCTGGGAGTGCATGGTAAGCATTCTGCAAGATTTATCTATCAAAATTACTATAATCAAGACTATTAAATAACGTGAAAACAATTACATAGGTGCCTGGCAGTGGTATATGGATAAAACTATTATATATATATATATATATATATATATATATATATATATATATATATATATACACATGTATACATAAATATACATGTATGTACATGTTATGCTAGTAAGAAGAGAATTACAAATGTTTGTTGGATTTACATTTAAACTCTTAAGTGTATAAATAGCATGTTGTTGGATCATGTGTTTCTAGTCTCTAATATCTACTTTTTATTTCAAACTTAAAATTTCCCTCCATTTGCTCAATGTGGATATACTTGAGTTTAATTCATCCATATTGCTTGCTACTTGCTTTCTGGAAGTCCTGCTATTCTTCATTTATTACTTAATGGTTTTTGTAAGTTTAATTGTATATTTTAAAATTTTAATTTTATCTTTTTTATTGAAATTGCACTTAAAACTCCATGAATTGTATTTTATTGACAGTTCTAGGGATTACATATTATTCTTCATCACAATCCACCTTAAATGGAAATGACACCACTTTGATTGTATTATACCTTTCACCAAGTTAATTCCATTTATGTCTACTTGTATATTTTATGCTACTCTCATATATTTTACTTCTACCTAAACCATTAACTACATAAGATATTATTACTGTTTATTTATTTCTTTTTTGGCAATCAATTTATTTTCAAACAGTAATAAATCAAAATGGGTTTTATACTCACTCACTTCAAACTTAACATATATGGCATTCCTCATTTCTTCTTGTACATCCAAAATTTCCATCTGACACTGTTTCCCCTGTTTTCAAAAGACCAAATATATCTTTGTGGGTATACACACACACACACACACACACACACACACACATATATATATATATATATATATATATATATATATATATATATATATATATATATATATAATTTATATATTTGTATATATGCTCCCAGTTTTATTTTTGTTGAACATCTATTCTTGAAAAGTTTTATAATGCTTCCAGTTCTTACTTATTAAAAAAAATGTTTCCTCCTGTAATGTCTTCATATCACTTAAAAGTATAAAAAAGAGGATGAGTATATATTATGCCTCAACATGCTTTCCTTTATATTTCCTGGTTATGTGACCTGTTTTAAAGAAAATTTTTAAAAATACTGAATTATATTTAATTTTAATGATTTTAGAGACTCAGATCTTTTATACTCTTGTGTTCAATTTTTTTGTTTATGGTATGCAATTTATATTTTGTAAAATATTGATTAGTATTATGTTCTAGAATGGCCACTTGTTTTGTTTTTATAAAAATTTTCATACATCTCTTGAAATTCTCTCTAAAATATTCCTTCAGATTTCTTAACATATACATTGCAGTTTTTTATCCATGCTATTTTGTCAATTCCAACATCCAGGTGGCCCAAGTGTCAGTGTTTATTAAATAATTTTTCTCTTAAGTATATAGTATATGTTTTCCTTATTCTCATATCTATAACATTTTGATTGTATAATGGGCATTGTGAATGACATAGGATTCCAAGGATTTTTTAACACTGTCTATAAAACTCTGTAAGTGTGTGTGTGTGTGTGTGTGTGTGTGTGTGTGTGTGTGTTTTCCAAACAGCAGATCAATTACTGGACTATGATCTTAAATTTGTAGATACTTGTTTTAGGTTTTATGTGTATGAGAGTCTATTTTAGTTTTTGCTTTATTCCCAGGAATAGATCTTTATCTCTAAGGTCCATTCCATTTTAATCTTAACTCACAAATACCTTCAACATTTTTTTCTCATTTTTTTTTTCATAAAATTATAATGGGTATGATGGTTATTTTGTGATTAGTTACTTTACAACTACCAGAAGTCAGAAGAAACTATGATGAGAATTTTTTAAAAGTGTAAGTCATGACTTACTTATTAAGAACATTTTTTGATTCTCTCATAATTCTTTACAGGATCAAAAACTCAAAGGCAGTTAACTAAAGAGCAAGGAGATTTTAACAAAGTTTACATGGTATAAAAAATATGTCAGGAATATTTTCAGTAAATTGGTAATAACAAAATTACATATTGAATGGGGTTTTCAGGACAAGGCAAAGTCTGTTTACTTGTCCAATAAAAAGTAGCACATTGTGCTTTAGTAGATGCTCAAACAAAACAATGAAATATTCCATTTGTTTCTATGAACCATCTCTCCCCCAAAATCCATCAGAAACTTTTATTTGGTATAGGTTTTTCCCTATGTTTGTTTAAATACATTTTTAGAAAACCGAGATCATGATATAACATGAATATCCTGAACACTGGCTATGTAGTTCCAGTGGCTTTTCTGGATATACACGTGTCCTCTGAACTTCATGAATACGTCCTTTTTTCTTTGTTAAATCCATAGCTTGACTTAGTGGTTCCAAAACACACATTAGAGAAACAAATTTAAATATTTCAAAAGTTCATAATATTTTGGAAACTATTGATCCACTCTTTTAGCTTCTAGAAAATCATGATAAGAAAAATAATCAGACATTTAGATATTAACTCATTGTTGAAAAACGGTGAGATACAAGAAAAAATAAATGTCAAAATGGTTGATTTTTATGTAAGAAGTGCTACATATTTTACTACCATCTTACTAAAAAAGGATTACATTCAATATTTTGTTAAGATATGGGAAGACTTTCCCCCCTCCGCCATATTCATATCAGGGTATTCATACCTAGAAAACTCAACTGTATAATAGACCAAAATTTAAAGGTCTATTATACAAATGATGCATATTTACAAGGACCTAAAATAGTACCTTGGACTATGTGATTTGGAACATTTAATATTTTATTATCTGGTTTTTGTTCCTATAATGAATACAGATTCTTATGATAAAACTAGAGGAGAAAATAAGTATCTTTTCTGGGGCTCTACAGAGTCCATGCCAAGAGTAGATGAGCAGTGTGGAGCAGCTACTGGAAATGTCAATCATTCTGAAGCAGTCTAATGCAGCTTGTGCGGATAATGGAAGAATCATAATGGGAAGACAGCAGAGGCATAGAACATATAATTGCTGCCAATTTGGGGATTTCTCACCAAAACAATATAAGCACATGCTGGTGTTTGCTGCTCCTGTTTTAATTTTTTTTTACTGTGCCATTGCTTATTAGATTTGTCAATCTCCCCATCTCCAATTTTGTGACTATTTCTACAGACCAAGTCTATCACTATTGAAATTTTACTTTTAGTTTTCTTTTATAACAAATGTTTATACCATCCATATTTTTATATATGGAAAGAAATCTTGATTAAATACTACTTTTAAGGTCACTTTTTTATCAATTTGTTTGTGCAAAACTAACTTATCAGATCAAAATTGTCATAAAATACATTACTGAAAAATGCAAATACTTTTTCTGAGCTAAATGATTATTACAGGTTTCTGCATGGATTTCTAATTTAGTAGGAACTAATAATATCTAAGTGATAAAAAGCTTTATTTGAGCTTTTTATCAGCAATAGAAATGCCACTTTTGTTCTAATTTAAGCCTCTCATATCCTACTCTGAGGAGTTTTAATTATGATGCTTAGATACTGCAACTTTCATATGAGTTTCCAAATGATTTAGCTCAAAGTTAGTTTTTAAGTATCTTCCTCTGTAATACAAATTATTTACTAGTATACTTACTGGAAGTTTGAGCTGAATCAAATACTGCAGGAAAGAGAAACCATTTTAGGTGCTTATGATGATAATCATCCAGTGATTGACCTCCGGGATTTCTTTAGGTTGTTGGAATTGAGTGAGCTAAGCATGACGCCTTAACTCTCAGCTAGAGGAGTTGCAACTTCTTCTGAGGACATGTCTTTCCACTACTAGGCATGTCTCTCAGGTCCTCAGGACAATGAACAACTCCATATCTAGGCAGTTATAGTCTCCTTGCAATCTCCCATGAAGGAAGCACAAAAGGTCTAAATGCAGGGTACCTAACCTCAAATAGACTATTTATTAAGGCTTCTTTATCGTTTGCTCCTATTAGAAGAAATAACACCAAGTACGCCATGTTTCTCCAGTGAATTCTTGTCTGTGGACATGGCATCTATACATTGTCCCAAACATAACTCTGCAGACTGCCCATAGTATAGATGATGCATTCACCTACTGATCCTTTTGATGTTAAGTTCTAATCTGCACCCTGAGGATGTCAATAGCCAAGATGCTCGAGAGACTCTAATGTAAAATGGCATACTATTTGCATATAATCTATGCAATTCACCCATATACATTAAATCTTCTCTAGATTACTTATAATACCCCCCCACAAGTATATGCTATGTAAGTAATCACGATGCTGTATTTTTAAGAAAATAATTATAAGAAAAAGAAGTCCACACAGGTTCAATTAGAAGTATCCTTTCCAAATATTTTTAATTGTGGTTGGTTGAATCTGTATGAAGCCCACATACATCCTGAGAAATGATTTTATTAGAGAACTGTCAATTTCTCAAAATTGTGATCTTCAAAAGTGGATTTCAGCATGCAACTAAATACCACAAATAACTTTGATATGTAGTCACAACATATTTCTATAATAAATTGAGAAATATTGAGAGGAAAGGAAATACCAACATATTTGACAGTTCCCTTATTGTGAGAATGATGCTTGATTGCTTACTTGTCTGTTATAATTTTTGTTGTGGTTTCAAATCATAGATACAGGGTGTTATTGAAACAAAAACACATGTTACAGATTTAAAATGACAAATTTTCCTTCTGTTTTGAATAGTTTTTAGCAGCTACTGAAGAGGAGAATTCCCTTACCATAATATAGGTAAGGATAAAAATTCATAGGGTACAGAAAATCTTTGCTATAGTTGAATTGATTTTTGCTATGGGATATCTATGTAAATATATGTTCACTACTGTATTATTATCTAGGCATAATCCAAGAAAGCAATATATATGCTGAAAAATAATACATATCCTACACTAATTCATAAAAGAAACTATAGTACATTATTGAACAGGTATCCTCTAAGATTTCTTCCTTGTCTTAGTTCAGAACTCAAAAAAATACATTCTTCTGTGAAATTTCATATGCATGTTACCAATGAAACCCACTTGGCTCAAAGTTGTTTTTCACACTGCAGTAAATGAAATAGTTATGGGAAAGAGAAGGATTAGGTTGAGAAGTTGGGCATCAAGCACAGAATGGAATCTGCTTATATTCTCAATAGAAATTTATGAGATGGTATTTAGTGGACTGAAGCCAATAATGCTTGTTACCTTACAATGAGCAATAGACTTACACAATGAAATCTTGTTCTACTTCAAGTCTTTCAATTTCCACTCATCACTATATCAGTGTAGATGTAAATCCTTTTATAATTACAAATGCCTAGAACTAGCTCCTTTTGTCATAAACAAAAAATATTGAGTATTACTTTTTCATTAATAAAAATTAAAAAGTGTGTGCAGAGTGAAGTTTTACTAAAAGAGATTGTTACTGTTTATTGAATTTTTAGTTTTTGAAACTCCCATAATATGTGAAAGCAAAGTATACTTTCCTTTTTTTTTACAGAATTTTATCAGAAATGTCCCACTGTTTCACACAATCCCAAAATAATCAATAGCTTTGCACATGGCACATTAATTGCCAATATTCATTGTATTGGATGGGAAAATGCATGTGTTATTACATGCTTTCTACAACAGACTTTCTCAAATAGTCCAGTTACAAAGTATATATAATTTATTTGAATGATATTTCACTCCTCTATACATCTGCAATTGCACGGTATTATTTTTTAAAAATCTCTGGAGTAGGCACATATGTTTTCTATCAGTTTTCCTTCATGTTAGTAAATGAGTTTTACATAAAATTTCTCATGAGAAGAAAGTAATTGATTTGTAGGCTTGAGAAGAACCATTACAGATTATTTATGGATTTACCTTTTAAGAATTGCCTGGTCAGAATTGTGTATTTGAAAAATATTTCTGCCAGCACTGATAATACACACACACACACACACACACACACACACACACACACACACACACAATCAACCCCGAAAAAAAAATGTACTACTTAAAACTACACTGCATTTGTGGGTGAGAAGATAAAGACTTAAAGGGAAATAATAGTGAGAATGAACAAAATGGGAGACTTTGAAGAGACATTAAGAATCGTCTCTGAGACTTGAGTTTGAGTGACAAGTTTTTACCTGGTATGGAGAAGGCAATAATTCAGAAAATAAATAATAGAAAATAAAAATTGCTTTAGGGGATAGTTGGTGAGCTTTGTTTAGTTTTTTTTTTAATAAATTAATTTCTCTGGAACATTCGGTAGAGGTCTGGATCTCTGGATGGAAGCTGATTTTGACTGCTTTGGATTTACAATTGCATGTGTGAGTAAAATCAGCAAGGGGTATGTGCAGTGTAAAAATATACTTGAGGAGGGAGCCAAGAATGGAATGCTGAGGAAGTGCAGTACTTAAAGACATCTGAAGGAAAAAAAAAGTAGGAGTCCCCAAGGAAGCCTGAGATGTAGGACAATGTGAAGAAATCAGAAAAAGAAGAAACAAAAGCATTTAATAAATATAATGATTAATAACATTAAGTTTCATCTTATAATTCCACCGGATTTATGGACTTTAGGATGAAGCCATAGAAAGGTATTCTGCATCAAAAAAAGACCTTGAGTTAAGTGCTACAAATAGGCTATAAAGAAATTAAGAATTTAAATTTCCACTATTTGAAAATCAGAGTTTATGATCATTTTTTTTAACTTGGAGAACTTTAAAAAAATTTGCTGATATCTATATTTTCATCAAGAGGTTTTTAATTGGTCTTGGGTGCAAAGTGAGGATGGAAAATTCAAAGCTACTACAAAGGAAGAGATCATGAGTGGAGTTTAATTGAGTACCCTTCCTCAGCACAACCAATGCCCCAGGTGTGAAGAATTGGTGAAGGAGTGAGGGTGGGGTGGCTGGAGAAAATGAAATTCAGAAGAAAGTTTACAGATAATTCTAATCAATGAAAATACTTACCATATGCTTTCCCCTTAAAGATTCTATTCAAGTGTGTATGCCAATGATTCATCATCATGTACCATGAAACCAGAAGGCCTAGATAAGGCATGCTTGCGTGTGCCTTTAATCTCATTGACTTTGTATTCTGAGGCAGAAGGATCCCATGTATGAGGTTATCCTTACCAATTCAGTGAGATCTTGTCTCAAAAATAAATAAATATATAAATAGATAGATAGATAAATAAATAAATAAATAAAGGTGTGTAGCTGAGTAATAAAGCACCCTTGGGTTCAATCCCCAGTACAAACAAATAGATACATGAACAAATAAAATCAGAAGGCCTTGGCATTCTGTTGCTTTCCATTTTGAATGAATGTAGGAGAAAAGGTTAACTTATTTCAAAAAAAATATTCAAATTTAATAACATAACTTGAACTGTCATACTATTTAATAATTCTGAAAACTTATTTGTGTGATATTTTATTTGACTGAGGCTTTTCTTTTAATTAATTAAAATAATATTTTAAGTGAACTCAACTAAATTCTAAATCAATTTGCTATGACAATAAAATTGATATTCTATCTAGAGACATGTCATAGAAATATCACAATAGTCAAATTGATAAAACTTTAATAAAATGTTATAGACATACTTCTTTATTTAATACATAATGTAATATTAAACAGATTTATAGTAGCTGTAGTATCATAGATTAGGCAAAGCTACAAACTACACAGTCCCAAACATTCGACAAAACTTATAAATCAACAGTGTGCAAAAGAGAAAAGTTGACTTTTTTAATATTGTCATGTAGCTATGGTTCTAACAGTACAGAGAACAACACAGGATGAATTTAACATTTAAATAACTTTATGTTTTAGAGGTGCACAACAAAAGAACTGGGTGAATATTTTATTAACCTAATTTGTGGGTTTTGCCTTATATGGAAGCAGCACTTGCTTCATCTTGTCTCTTCATATCCATCAGCTATTTTTTTTCACTGATTTGTGACTTTTTATACTCATAGGAATTCAATGTAGAAATCAACTCTATTTGTCTGCAAATGTACACTATGCCATAGTTGCTTGTAATTCTTCAATACTATTTTTATTTATTTGGGTATTTGCTGGGGTGCCTTAGGAAGCACAGACATTGTTATCCATAGGTCATGCTGCCACTGGAACAGGCAGCAGGATTGACCAGTCCTATATATTTTACTATATCATGAGGAGTTCATCCCTAATGGCAAGTCAACAGTATGGCTTGACTGTAATATGCAGTTGTCTAGAAAATAGGCAGGAGGAAAAAAATAAAGGTGACTGTATAGTCCCTGAAGATCCAAGAAAATGTCTGAAATTTATAAAAATGCAGCAAGCATGGCTCATTTCTATCATTTCAGCATTCTTCTCATAGATCAAGCTTTTTGAAGTTAAAAGTAACTTCCTCATTCTCACATAGAAATTATACTACTGCACACAATTAGACACCACACCACACACACACACACACACACACACACACACAATATTAAATAGAACTAGTTAGTTGGGGGTGGGAGCAAGGATTGAGCCCCACATGTATTCACTACTTGTCTCATTGCCAGCTTGCCATTGGCCTTTTTATAGAGATGCTAAAATTCATGTACCCACATGCTATACATGAAAGTTAGGTACTAGGTTGTATAATTTAATAAATGTGAAGAAGTCACAGTCAAGAAATATGAGATTATTTTTCTTTTACTACATCAATCAATTTGAATGTGTAAGACTGTGATCTTCAACCAGTTTTTTTTTTATTTCTTCTAGCATATTTCTTCATCTGTTGAATCAAATTTACTACAAGGAATTTAATTTCTTTACAACTTGTTCATATATGAAATAGTTTCTGGTGTTGACAATTAATTTTAAGCATAAAACAAAAAATAGTACAATATCAATCATGGGCTTATATCAAAAAATTTCTGAGTTTCATTTTATAATCCCATTGATTTTATGGACTTTAGGATGAAGCCAGAGAAAGGTATTCTGTATCAAAAAAAAAAAGACCTTGGGTTAAATACGGTTTCCTTAAGAATGGAGAAAGTTTTCAATTATTACATTGTTGGGAGTGGTGATTTGAATCAAGCTCTAAAAACTGTTCGGTGACAGGAGTGCACCTGAGCTGGTGCAAAGGCACAGTTGAGACTGTTTAGTTATTATGGTGATGCCCTGTTCAAAGGAGTTCCATGCTTGCCTTAGGACTATCAGTATTGATGGTCTTGAGTTCAGACACCAGCTGCCAGGGGAGGAAGGTGGTAAAGAATTATGAGTGCAAAGATAATTATAATTGGGCCAATGGTCTTCCACCTTGGTCCTGCTTGCTTTGAAGAAATGTTCCCACAAGAAAAGAAAAGAAAAAGCTTATTGTTAAAACCTATATAATAAACATACTGAGCTGGCTCTGGATCATTCATACCTTATCAGGGGACAAAGAACCACCAGGCTCCAGCTGTGTGTCTGTTAGTATTTTCTCCATCTCCCATAACCCCTCACCAGTTTCTGAATTAAACACCATGCAGGATGCGGTAGTTGATGCTGGAACAGGAACTGGACACAGGGGAACTTCTCCAATGGTAAGATGAGGGGACACTCTTGAGGACACATATTAGATAAAGGGAGCAAGTTTATAGCCCAGTGTAAAACATGGGACAAGTAGGATCCAAAGAAAGGGGTCTCTATGTTGTTATGCTTATGCTAAAGTCTATACTTAAGTCAAAGAAGGTGCAGTTGTCACAGTTTTTAAAATTTATTACTGAAACTTGCTTCTGGTTCCCTAAAGAAGGAGCAGTGAATGTATGGATGTGGGCAATTGTGCTCTGCTTAAAGTATGCTTAAAGCTTGAGGAATGAAAAAAAAAAGAGGGGGGGGAGGGCTCTCCCAAAAAAACATGAACCATAGCACCAAACTTTTAGAGAAGAGTTTTACAAAAGAAAAAATGGCTACAGCAGCTTTTCTTACTTCTTAGTTTCTGCTAGATCTCTATCTTTCTTAGGCTTGCATTTAAAATGTAAATTGGGTTAACCTACAAGAAAGGCTTGCAGAGAAGAAAAAAGGGTGTCATTTTTATATCTTGCAGAGAATGGGTTAAGACAAAAGGAAAAAAGTGTCACTTAAATCCAACCTGCTTCTGGGTTGGTTGGCCATCTTTTCACACTCTACTAGTCTGCTTTATTTTGTTTTAATTTATATATGACAGCAGAATGCATTACAATTCTTATTCTTAGAGCACAATTTTTCATATCTCTGGTTGTATACATAGTATATTCACACCAATTTGTGTCTTCATACCTGTACTTTGGATAATAATGATCATCACATTCCACCATCATTAATTACACCATGCCCCCTCCCTTCCCCTCCAACCTCTCTGCCCTATCTAGAGTTTTTCTATTCCTCCCATGCTCGCTTTCCCTATCCCACTATGAATCAGCCTCTTTATATCAAAGAAACATTCGGCATTTGGTTGTTTGGGATTGGCTAACTTCACTTAGCACTATTTTCTCTAACTTCGTCCATTTACCTGCAAGCCATGATTTTTTTCTCTTTTATTGCTGAGTAATATTCCATTGTTTATATATGCCACATTTTTTTTCATCCATTTATCTATTGAAGTGCATCTAGGTTGGCTCCACAGTTTAGCTATTATGAATTGTGCTGCTATAAACATTGATGTGGCTGTGTCCCTGTAGTATGCTGTTTTTAAGTCCTTTTTGTATATACCGAAGAGAGGGATAGCTGGGCCAAATGGTGGTTCCATTCTCAGTTTTCCAAGAAATTTCTATACTGCTTTCCATATTGGCTGGACCAATTTGCCGTCCCACCAGCAGTGTATGAGTGTACCTTTTTCCCGCATCCTCACCAACAGATATTTTTGTTTGTATGCATAATAGCTGCCATTCTGACTGGAGTGAGATGAAGTCTTAGAATGGTTTTGATTTGCATTTCTCTAATTGCTAGTGATGATGAACTTTTTTTCATGTATTTGTTGATTGATGTACATCATCTTCTGAGAAGACTCTCTTCAGGTCCTTGGCCCATTTATTGATTTAGTCTGCCTTTTTAACAAGTTCCTCCCTAATGCTATAGCACAGGGAGAGAAATTGAGTGATCTCATATATACAAGTCTTCTTTTCTTTGAGAATCTTGACCTAAAGACTTCATAGATTTCCACATATTTTAAATATTTGAGCTGACTTTAATCTAAGCTAAAAGTAAACACCTGGCAATGACAAAGTAAAATTATTCTAAGATGAATTATTTCTACTAATAACAGTTACTATCCATCACACAATTTAAAAAAATAGCCAGGCACAATCTAAACACAAGACCTAAACTATAAAACATCTAGAAAAAATATAGGGATAAATGTTTATCACTTTGACTTGTAAAATCAGTTCTCAGATGGAACACCAAAAGTATGAGAAAATGAGAAATGAATGTCAAATTAAAGTTAAAAATGTGGGGACACAAAGGATCTTTATTATGAAGATGACAAGACAACCTATAGAATCAGAGAATATATTTTCTAGGCACATATCTATTGAGGGACTAGCATCCAGAATAATAAAAGCACTTGCATAACTCAAGGTCAAAAAGACAAAAAAATCAAACTAGCTTAAAAATGAGCCAAGAGGGGCTGGGGTGGTGGCTCGGTGGTATAGCACCTGCCTACATGTGCGAGACATTGGGTTCAATTCTCAGCACTACATATAAATAATTAAAATAAAAGTTCATTGACAACTAAAAAGTATTTTTAAAGATAGACCAAGAATCTGAATAAACTTTTCTCTCAAATGTTGTACAAACTGTTGGCAAGCATATGAGATGAATAGCAACAGAATTAATCATAAGGAAAATGGAAATTAACACTGAAGTGAGGTATACTTCACAGCCACTAGGATGATCATAATGATAGCAATCAAAGAAAATAATATCTGCTGAGGAGGGTATGAAGAAATTGGAAGCTTACACATTGATGATGAAATGTAAAATTGTAAGGTCACTGTGCAAAAAAAATCACTCCATTATCTTAAAAAATAAATATTTGTAGAGTTACCATCTAATCCAGAAATTCATCTTCTAAATATACATCCAAATTAATTAAAAGCAGGAATAAAATGGATACTTATATTCCAATGTTTATTTCAACATTATTCTAAATACCCCATATATTTAAAAAGGCAAAATGTCCATCAATAGATTAACAAATAGTTGTGCATGAATAGAACAGAATTATTCATCTGCTACAAAAAGGGAATGAAATATTGATACATGCTGCAATGCAGATGAACTTTCAAAATACAGTGCTAAGTGGAAAAAAAAGAAATAGATAAAAAAGTCATATACTCTATGACTTATTTTCATTAAATATCCAGAATAGGTGAATACATAGAGACAGAATGCAGAATATGTTTGGCAGAGGGTGGGAAATGGAATAATAGGGGAAAAGTGATTAATGACTAAGATGTTTTACTTGGAAAGATAGATATGGTTGGAACTAGAGAGAAGTGGTGGTTTCAAGGAATGTGAAGAAACTGAGTGCCCTGAATTTTTCACTTTATAGTAGATTCATTGTGTGAATTTTTTCCAATAATCTATTTTTAAACAGGAGACACAGAATGAAGTGACAGACATAGATGAGAATAATCAAAAGTAGACTCCAATGGTTATAGATAGCAGAATAGTTAGGGCTATATTAAAAATTGTGCATTATGTTTAGAGTGAGAAAAGAAAAGATTATAAATTGTAGCATAGAAGAAAAGATTACTAACAAGGATGCAATATATTTATTCAAGAACCAAGTTGAAATTCTGTAATTTAAAAAGTTCAACAACAGAAATGAATATATCAGTTGGCAGTTTTAATGGCAGTTTGAAATGGATGAAATGAGAATTAGTAAACTGAAAGACAGGGAAAATCTAAATATTAGAATAAATTATATAGAAAAAAAGGGATGGAAAATACAGAGGACAACAGGTAAGAAATATTCAGCTTCTACGGAGAAGCTCTATCATAAATTTGAACGGAATCATGGAAGGGAATAAAAGAGACAATAGAATATAAGAAACATTTTTAGGTATAATGACTAAGAATTTTACATATTTGCTGAAAGAAAAAAGCAACAATAACACTGATTTAAGTATCCAAGTAGGATAAATGAAAAAGAAAGATATACCTGAAGCATAATAAAACCAATGTAAAATAAACATAAAGGAAAAGTCTTGCAAAGAAGCAGAGAAAAAGGAGATTACTTTCAAGGAGCAATGTATAGATTACTAAATTTTAAATAATGAAAAAAATAATGCCAGCTGGAAGCAGTAAAATTTAAAGTTCTGAAAGAAAAATGATTATCTTGGAATGATGTACTTTAAAAAAAATTCATTAAAAATTTAGATTAGAACATTTTCTCCCAGGGAAAAAAACTTAGGAGAATTTTACACCAGCAAAATATCACTAAAGGAAATACTAACGGATTTTTTTAGTAGTAAGTAAAATAATTAGATATGGAAGACCAGAGATATGGACAAAAAGAAGAGCAAAAAATTATTTAAAATCATAAAAGAAAATATTATATTGAACTCAGCATTTGATTTTTACTGTTAGCTTTTGTGAGAGTCACATTATTCAAGTGGATTACTCCAGAGTGTTATATTGTTATTATATTTAGCTGACATTTCTTCTGTAATTGAATCATTATACTACCCTCAGTACTGATTTTGGTACTAATAAAGAAAATGATTTTTATTTGTTTGCTTGTTTTTATCATTACCATGGCTTTATTTTTGTGTATTCATTTACACAAAAGACTTAACATTAACTCCAGTAAGATGTCATCTCAATAAATCCAAGATTTGAGAAATAAGTAAGCATAAATTATTTGAAAACTAGTTCAAAACAGAAGCATGCAACATAGATTAGTTTGATCCACATTGGAAGCCTTAGGGAGCCATGTACCATATTTTCTATTATGTGTCAGGTTGTATTTATTGATTTACATATGTCAAACCATTCTTGTTCCCCAGGAGTGAATACCATATGATAATATTGAATGATATTTTTAACGTGCTGTAGACTTCATGTTGCTAGTATTTTGTTGAGAATGTTCGCATCTGTGATCATCAGGAATGTTGGTTTGTCCATGTCCCTCATGACCAAAACTTGTGAGATTTTGAGTTCATCATTGATCATGTGATTATTACTTGCTTCATGGGTGAATGGTTTCTTGGTGCATAGAACACTCTCTATTCATTTAATAAATATTCTATATTATGCCACTTGTAGGATCTAGTAGTGATCAGCAGTAAAAACAACATTTATAATCTAAAGTAATGAGGCATTAAACAAAAAATTATAATATAATATTAGGAATAAGGACTAAATAGAGTAATAAAGAAAGATATATATATATATATATATATATATATATATATATATATATATATATATACATGTGTGTATGTATATATATGTGTGTGTGTATGTATACACATATATGTGTGTGTGTCTCTATGTGTGTGTTTGTGTGTGTGTATATATATTCTATTTTTCTACCAGGGATCAAGAGTAGACATTCTAAGAAATGAATGTCTGAGTAGGGACTTGAATTAAAAGATTCCCTGAATCCTATACATTTTATTTAGCAGAAATTTTGATTTTAAGTATGTGGACAATTCTTATCCTCTGTTGTTTTCAGGCAAATATATATACACATTACATATACTCTTGTATGAACATTGCAATTAAGTACTGAAAGTATTAAGCCTTTATTTTAACCCAAAAGAATCTGAATTTTTATTAATAATTATGCTTAATTTTTAATATTTAAAATGGCCCTATGACATTCATCTCATTAATTATATAGAAAATCAGAAAATTTTCATACCAGTGATACATGTAGTGCTACAAAAAGCCCCAATACATCTCTTACTTTCTGCCCTATCTTTGTAAGTTTATTTAAATGATGACATTGATTTTTAGATCGTCTTTATTTTTAATACAGTCATTTATTTATGAATTAATCATGCAAAAATAATTTGAAAATGAAGGAGTTTTGCATGAGCATCATAAATCACTATTCATCTTTCTTAAGAGAATCAATTAGGATATGAGACACTGAAAACAAAATGTCCTGAGCTGGTATATGAACAATACTTTATACTGAATATATTGAAAAGCCCATTTCTACTTTGAGGTAGATATTCAGACATTTTAAATTTACATTTTAAAAATACACAGTTGTATAGACCTCATATGAAAATGCTCCTGTTCACTAAATTCGCAACTTTTACTTTGCCTTCAAATGACTTCTGTTTATAGGTCTTAAAAATTATGAATTTGCTTCTTTTGAAAAATTTTTGATTAACACATGATTGTACACATTTATGAGGTACTGTATGATCCTTTAATTTGTGTATATATTGTGTAACAATCAAATATGGGTAATTAGCATGTGTATTATCTTAAACTTTTGTCATTTCTTCATATTGAGTATATTAAAAATTCTCTCTTCTAGATATTTGGAAAAATACAATGCATTACTCTTAGCTATATTCACCATATTATGCCATAGAACCTCAGAACTTATTCCTCCTAACTGAAACATTGCATATATTGTAATTGGAAATGTGAATTGGTTTAGCTATTATGGAAAAAATTATAAATTCTTTGTTAATGCAATCCACATTCAATTATATTTTAAGAAACATTTAACACAATTACTAGCTTGACTTTAAACATCACCCAACATATTTTCATTTCTAAATGTTATTTTGTGTCAATAAAAATGTGAATATTAAAAATATCCCTCAGGATCATTTTACTATTTCAAATAGCACTCATATCACACATTCACCTATATCAAAATGACTTAAGAAAGGAAGGAAGGAAGGAAGGTGTTTGATAATTAACACTGAGACATAGTAAGACAGTTTTTTTGTTGTTGTTATTGTTGATTAAGTTTGGATAAAAAGAGTTTATGGTAAACTATATCGGTAGTATAATGATAACCTTTGTAATCATCACTGAATATGATAAATGCTTTTGTGATAAAGTAATCAACCCATACATTTATTTATTTTTTGTTTTGTTTTCTGCAGAATTTTAAAAGAAAAAACCCACTTTATTGGTACAATGATAAAGCTAGGCTACATCAAATGCTTTGTGAAAGTTACATAGCAGGTAAGTGGCATAGCTTGGTACCAAGTCTCCTGTCTACCAACACAGGGCTTCTGCGTTGTAACATACCACTTCACTCAAGTCAAGAAATAAGATCAAAGTGAGGATCTAGATATAGCTGTTGCTGTTCATCCCACTTGCTAATTCTAGTCATTACTTTGATCCTGTTGAACATGTACAATCTCCCAGGTTTTATCTAATTGTAATCAAGACATCTTCAGATTTTCTTCAGGAACTTATTAGAATAATAGATCAACAAAGGGATTTATGCTCTTGGACTTTATATAAGGTAACCTTTCATGATTCTCTAATAAAAATTAAAGTAGTTGTGTTATTTAATTATGAAATATGTAACCTCATTTTAGCTTTCCCTATCAGGCAAGTGTTGAAGCTGACACTTCAATTGAGTTTACCCAAGTGTTCAGAAGCTTAGAGAGTTAAGCACAAGCAGCTATCAGACACAGGCATCATCATGGACTCCCCATACCTAATTACTACAAGTGAAAAGTTTCCTCCTGAGAGAGACCACTTTCATTCCAAATCTGACAGGTAGAAATTAGTTGCCTAATGGAATGGAATCATTCTGCAAATTGAAGGAATTAAGTGTGCTTTTTTAATTTAAACCCTCCCTAAATTAGATTTTAATTTGGATTCAAATGTGAAGAGGTTGATGTCATGAAGCAGCTTAGGTTGGCCCAGAACCAATTATTTTATATTCCCTTCTCCAGATATAGTGTGTCCCCTTTATCACCACCAGCTATGATGGGACAGAAAAACTGTCATACCTTAATCAAGAGAAGTTTTCTTGAGAGCAGTGTGTCAGTTTGTAGCAATGATAAGTGAGTTGCTTTTCTAAGTCACTTCACTATCACATCTAAGGTTGAACAGAGGATGTTTTCGTGTATGTAGGGGCATGTTTGTTTTTAATGAATATTGTTAAAAGGAAGAATAATAAATAAAATGTTATCGCATCAGAAGTTGTCACGAGCCATCCATGGGTTGCATGTGGGTCATAGCGCAGGGAAGCCTAATGGATAAATACATCTTGTGTCTAGGAATGACCAGTGGACATTTTCTCTGGTCAATTGCCCAGGGACATTGTGAATTCCTATCCCACTCTGCTGTGGCCCACATGGAACCTGAGATGGGTGTGACCTGAAAAGATGCCAATCAACCTGCTGACTGCAAGACATCTGGAAGCAAGACTCTGCCCTTGAAATCTTATCCTTGCCTTTGATGTAACCCCTTAAATAAACCACCAGAGCCAACTTTTCATTATGTAGTTCCAGCGCCCATGTGGACAAGATCTATCAGTGGCTTTGCTATTTAAATATATTTCTTGCTATTTGTATTTTGTTATTTGCTAATTATTTAAGATTTTAAGTTTCAGGGTGACTTATATCCTCCTGGGCATGAAGAAGAACACCCCAATGAGACACAGGCCATCTTAAGAAGTGATGATTTATATAGTCCTGGTTGAAATGTGGAACTATCCTCTCCAGCAATGATATAGCAACACTAAGGAAATCAATAAGATTATCTCTCATAATAAGTGATATACTAGTGATCAAAGTGTCTGCTGGAAGATGCTGAAACTCATGTTTCAGCAATAAACATAAATATGTTGGGAGTGTGGCTAATGATGCTCAAAGGGCATCTGTGCATACTGTCATATATATGAATTGAGAGCTTTAGCTCTTTATTCCAAATGAATATGTAGATTAACTACATTAAAAGGATGTCACATTGAATTCCAGGAGGAAGAATCTTCTTTAACAAATATTTAAACTTCCAGGTGGAAATTTCAGATAATCATGAAAGCAACTATAAGTCTTTAAATATCTTGAAATATGAATGCACCTGTAATGTCAATGGTATTATATGCAAATATTGCTGTATGGAGTCAATTAATGAAATAATGGTAAGGAGGGGAAGCCCGTATTAGGACACAGGAGAACAGGTATAAGGATTGTACAGGCAAAAATCACAAAAGATATGCCTTTTGGGCATGAGGGTTGAGAACACATCATTTATTACTTACACTGGAAAATAGTCTTCATTTCTCACTAAGAAATAAGTCAAAGTATTGCCATTGTACACTCACTATCAAATAATATATTATTCTGATGATCAAGTACCATGCTATTCCTTGGTTGTATGTAATATTCAGAATACTCTTTAGACAGAAATGTCTCTTTCATATTCAGCATTACCGGCACTAGCTTGCAAAGGTGGATAATGTATTAGACATGAGAGAAGACCAGGACTTCAGCAAAAGTTCACTGTTCAAATAAGAGATTTGATTGAATAGCAGACAGAGGAGTTGTAGCTCTTTTATTTCTCTTGGTAAATAGTATTTGTTTATATAAAGGAAAAAAAAACACTTTCATAAATATGTGTAAATGGGAGGAGCTTAAATATCACTCATTTAAATTATTATATTTATCTTTTAAGGATATGCTAATTTTCTTCTTGTAGCCAAGAAAATATGAAATCAGTGATAGAATTATATTTTTCATAATCGTAGGTTGTTATTCAGGTTGACCATATTTCTGAGAACAATTTAAAATATTGAGAAAAATACAGGTTCTTTAAATGTCAAATTAATTAAAGAACTGACAAGACTGATGGGAGTTTCCAGGTCCAGTGTTGAAATAGGCCTAAATCCTATTCAGTAAATGAAATGCTAAGTGCTTGTGTGTGTTTGTGTGTGTGTGTGTGTGTGTGTGTGTGTGTGTGTGCATGCATTTCACATATTGAGAAAATAAGAATGGAAGGCCAAATGCTACCACAAAGAGAGACTTTAAGAGAAACCTTTGTCACATTAAGGTAGGATACCAAACAGACCCAGGATAAATGTGAATTTGATAGAAGTCTTCCAGGAGCACCTTGAATGCAGCAGTCTCTGGAGAAGGCCTTCCAGCCAATTTCTGTCCATTGCTTGTTTTGTGTCATTTTTTTCTTTTCTTTTTGTCATCAAATGAAACAGAGATATAACTGCCAAGGTAAAAACAATGTTCCATTGTTGTGTTTTTAGGAAGAATGTTCTCTCTGGTATGCTGATGCTGACACACAATGAGGGGCAGGTAGAGAATAGAAGTTCATGGAATTAGACAAAGGGGAATGAAGGGAATGGGGGAATGGGAATAGGAAATACAGTGGAAAAAATCAGACATAAAATTCATATGTTCATATATGAACACACAACCAGTGAAACTCCTCATCATGTACAATTCCAAGAATGGAATCCTAATTAGAGTAAGTATACTCCATGTGTGTATAATATGTAAAAAAAATAAATAAATAAAATAAAAAATGACTCTATTTTCATGTGTATCTAAAAATAACAAAAACAAAAAACAAACCAACAAGCTGAAGTTCCTGAGATGATGTAGCCACAGCTTTGTTCTTAAATCTAAAGCAGATGGTGTATGAGCAGGCTACACAGCTCAAAATCACATTTGGTTTGGGGTTTTCCTCAGTTGGTTTTAGCATAGTTGCATGGGAAGAATCAAACTCAATTCCTCCCTGTATAAAGATCCTTTAGCCTAGGCCCAGAGAATTCAGGAATATGCTTTTATTGTAGTGACCAACACTAGCCCTCATTCAAAAATAACATTAGTGACAGTGAGCAGAAGCAAATTGTATAAAACTTTCAGCTCACTCTGCTATAATTTCTGGAAGCAGAAACTAACACAAATTCCAAACACTGTTCCACCAGGAGAGGAGAGAAGAAATGGAGATTAAAAACAGTATTTGAAAGATAAAGGTTGAGTCCAAAAAGAGGAAAGACACCAATTAAAGAAGCCTAGTGACTTACTAGAATAAAGAAAATTAAATCTTTAGAAGGTAATGAAGCTAAGAAAACTAAGGACAAAGATACACATTTTTCTTTTCTTTCTCTTTATTTTATTTTATTTATTTGTTTGTTTGTTTATTTATTTATTTATTTTGGGGGGTACTGGGGAATAAACACAGGGGTACTTTACCACTAAGTCCCCAGCCCTTTTTATGTTTTTATTTTGAAACTGTGTCTCACTAAGTTGCTTAGGACAACTAAGTAAAAAAGAAAACAAAGACGTAGTAATTATGAATATTAGGGTAATTAGCTCTTTGACTTTCATATTCATAGCCCATTTCTTTTCTCTTTTTGTTCCTAATGTAAAACTAACAAAACAACAACAACAACAACAACAAAACTAGCCAGTAGTCTTAAGCTATGGATTTCTTTCCTCAGGAAAAGTCACCCCACTTTTTTTTCCTGACATTAATTGCTCAAAAATTGGATCATCAAGGTAAGTACAGAATAGTTCTTGGATGATGATAAGGATTTTGTACTTACAAGATATTATGGTTAATTTCATATGTCAATATGGGTAGGCCACTTGGTGCCCAGCTATTTGGTCAAACATTCTGGGTGCTTCTGCTAGAGTGTTTACAGATGAGATTAGCATCTAAATTAGTAGATTTTTACATTAAACTAAATTCTAATCAGTGGACTAAAACAGATTATCTTTCACAATGTTGTTGAGAATCCTCCAATCAGCTGAAGTGCTAAAAAGACAAAAAGATCAGCTTTTACATAGGAAGAGAAAATTCTCCAGCTGATTGCCTTCACACTTCATCTGCATCATTACCTCTTCTGACATCCTCTGAACTGGAACATTGGTTCTCCTTGTGATTCCTACACCACTGGAACATCTTGCAGGTTTTGGAGCAATCCTAATATCAGTATATTATTTTTTTATGAGTATTTATTTAAATTCCTCTCTCTCTCTCTCTCTCTCTCTCTTCATGTTTGAAGTAGCAAACAGAATAATCTGACATGCACAAATTCATAGTGTTGTCTAGTTGATTACAGTATCTCTAGAAATGAAATGGGAACACTTTTAAATTCTCTCTTGATCTTCATAGGCAGAAAAGTGGTAAGTTAAGTGAACAAAAGACTAATCTGAACCATAAAAGAACATCATAGACTTTCAATAAATTTTCAATCTTGAGCCAATTCAAAGATTCAAAATTCCTTGAATGAAAGGGAGATTAGATCTCCTTGACAAAGGACCCTGTCATGCTGCCAAAAATGCATATGATTAATTGTTCTCTCAGCCTTATCCAATGAGATCCAGTGGATTTTACCCAGGATATTTTGTCTTGGGGAATAGAAAATCAGACCTCTGGGACAGCTGGGTCTTTATTAATGCTGATTCCAAGAGAAGGGAAATGTCACTGTGGTCTACTGGTCAGAGTAAGGACTTAAGAGAGCCAGGTGATCCATGGTCCATCTCACAGTGATCTCAGTGGGTATCTGAACCCATTCAGTGTTTATTTCCCCAGTTCCAGAACCTCTAACTGAAATAAACACACTCAGATCCTGGTAGAAACATCACACTGATTTTGCCATTTGTATAATCAGGTTTTTATTGTGGGAAAGCCAAATGAAAAGCCTAGAACTGCCTCAGCCTAGGAAGATAATAAACCAAAAGCCATACAACATTTCTAGAGGAATTTTAAAGAATAGTTTCACCATTAAGGCCTTGAAAGATTGAAAGGGTTCTGATTCTCATAAGACCTTGCTCAGTTCTTCTAGTTGGACTATGCAGAAGACAGAGGACTCTGAAGAATGGTAGTAGAATATGGTAATCCTAAATAGGACAGCCTCCAATTGCAGCTGCTATACCAGATGTGGTCTTATTGGTTGAGGAAAATTACACATCCTCTTGTACCAGGTACTCAGCTCTCAATCTGGCAAATATGCCAGTAATAGAAGAATGCCTATTTTCTAACAATAGGAACTAGGAATCTCTAAGATTGGAAGGAGACATTGATATCTTACTATTGTTAGCTCCTTGGAGAAAGAAAAGACACTAAAGATAGTTTTTGCTCTGATGACACGATTGATTTATTAAAGGACACTGCTTTGAATATGACAGCTAATGTCAAGTTAGGGGAAGAAAGTATACTTGTTGCCAGCATGCATTTAATAATGAACCAAAAGAGCATAGTAACATAAATCATAAGTGACAGGCACACAAAACCTTCCTGAGCACTGTTTCCACTGGCCATCTTCTCATGTCAGCTCTATAATAAAGTGACCTTATCTTAAGAGTCTAAAATGAGATATTCAGTTATGGAGGCAAATAGGGGCTAATCCAAATTTAATTTAAGAAATAGGAAAAGGAAAAAATCTAACCATCATTCACTCAAAGTGAAATTGTTATCTTTATGACTCAGAATGAGGTGGAAGGTAAGCCACACCTATTTAACTCTTAATTATATATCTCCCTTAAAAATAAGGCTAAACTTTCTTCCATTTGTTGAAATCATACAAATGCATGTATTTTTTTATATAAAAGGAAAAATTCCCTTTTTATGGTTAATAGAAGATGTATTTACATAGGAAACCAATCATCTTAGCTACATATTAAGTAGTTAGTGGAATGGATAAAATAAAGATGTCCTCCACCATCTTTATTCATTCATTAAGAATGTATTGGTAAACTGGGCATAGTGGCAAATCCTTGTAATCCCAATGACTTGGAAGGCTGAGGGAGGAGAATCCCAATTTCAAGGCCAGCCTCAGAAATGTAGTGAGATTCTATCTCGAAATAAATAGAATACAAATAGTAAATTAAAAATAAATAAATAAATAAGGGCTGGAGGTGAAGCACAGTGTTCTAGTACTCCTAGGTTTAATTATTAGTAACTGTGCGCACACGCGCGCGCGCACACACACACACACACACTCAAAGAATGCTTTGACAACGTATTATATCTTGATATTTGTATTTCTACAGCATATATTTATTTGTTTGTTTGTTTTTTAATTTATTTATGTGTAGTACTAGGGATTAAACCCTGGGCTTCTTTGCCACTAAGCTACATCCCTAGCTCTTTTTATTTTTATTTTATTTGTATGTATTTATTTTAAAATTATTTTAGTTATATATGGACTCAATATCTTTATTTTGTTATTTATTTTTATGTAGTGCTGAGGATGAAACCCAGTGCCTCACATGTGTGAGGCAAGTGCTCTGCCAATAAGCCACAACCCCAGCCCAGCAGCTATTTTTATTTTTTATTTTATTTTATTTAGTTGGTTATTTTTGAAATGTGTTTTCCTAAGTGACTGAGACTGACCTCAAACTTGTGATTGTCCTGGCTAAGCCTTCTGAATCGCTGGGATTACAGACATTTGCCACCCAAACTGGCTCTTCTATAGTATATAAAATGTGTCATGACCTGAAAGCTACATCTTTCCCAGGACAAGTATTATATCTTATTCATTGAATATTCCTTCACTATTCAACATATTTAATGTATATGATGCTTAGAAAATTAAGAAAAATGAATGAGTGAACAGAAATTCTGTATGTTAATCTGATATAACACTATCAGCTGTGCATTCTTATAGAAAAAGTGCTAATGACAAAGAGAGCATTTAGCAGAACATTCTCCACCATTCAGGATTATTAGAAACTCAAATTTTCAATGACCTGTTTCAAGTTTTCAATGACCTGTTTCCATAATGACTTTTCTGTTTTAGGAATCAATATCTCTCTCCCCTCTCTCTCTCTCTCTCTCTCTCTCTCTCTCTCTCTCTCTCTCTCTCTCTCTTATATATATATCGTGCCTGTTTCTCACCAAAGAAGACAAATATACCTAAGGAATGTTAATAACTTAACAATACCATTTACATTCTGAGATTGAATCTTTATTGGCAAATTGTTTCATCCAGGAAGAATGTACTTAAATGTGTTGCAATATTTTTTGTCTGAGTAAAAAATTAAAACTATTGCTCTATAGTTTTATTTTTCTTTGTCTTATTACTTTGTATTTATTTTGTTTCTGATATGTGCCCAATTATTTCAAAGTTAGACCTTCTAGGAAATTACAAAGAGAGGTATTAAAACTATTGCAGATTGACCACCTAGCAGAGACATCATTTCTGATATTACATTTCAAAAGTGGGAAATTTCTATGTACAATTCAGCATCTTATTTTATTTTTAACATTATCTTCTGAGCACTTCTCCATTCATTAAACATCCCTGAAAAGAGATTTAAATAGTTGCATCATAGATGTCATACATTATGAATGTTAAAAACCTTTTGGGGGAAAAGTAAATACTTTCAAATTTTAATTAATATACTTCAGATTAAATACATAAACCTTTTGTTAACATGGTTGGTTCTTTCTTTAGAATGGTTCCTATGGGTGGATATACTATTAAATCTATAGGTGTATATTGCCAGAATCTTAACTAAAGTTTGGATAAATTAAAATGCTTTTTGATAGACTTTTTCTATGTATGACAGTGAAAATCTCAAAGGAATTGACTTTTAAAAGGCACCACAATGTTTTAATCGTATTGTCTGTTGTTGAGCTTGCATACTTTATATATTTTTGGTCATCTTTTTACATTTTCGTTCATTTCTCTCTCTTTTTTTTTTTACTTTGTACATTTATCTTATTGGTTTTTTTTCTTTATTATAGCTGAAGAGATTTTTTTAAAGATTAAAGATATCAGTCTGTGAATGTAATTATTCAATATATATTTTTCCAGTTTTTAAATTTAACTTTCATTTGTTATTATTTACACGAGGGCTTTCTCATTTTTATATATTCCAACTTTCATTTTCTTCCATGTTTTCATCTGCTATATTTATTGTAGCTTTTTTGTATTTTCTTGCTATAAAAGTAATAAATGTTTTTTTGGAAGCACTTGAGAAAAAAACACAAGAGTTTAATAAATAAAATTAAGTTAATTCAATCTTAATACAAAGAAAACAATACTGCTAATGGTTTATGGTATTGCTACAGTTTGGATCTTGAATTGCTCCCAAAGGCTCATCTATTAAAGCTGGGTTCCCAGAGTGGCACTATTGGAAGATGGTAAAAACTTTAAGAGGTGGGGCCTAGTGGGAGATCTTTACATCACTGAGGGAGTACCCTAGGAAGGAACTGTGAGACCTGGAACACCCTCCTTCCTCTACTTTCTGCTTCCTAGCCATAAGGTGAGAGGATTTGTTCTTCCATACATGGTTGCCATAATGACTGCAGCCTCACCACAGACAGAGAGCAAAGGGACCAATCAATCATGGATTGGAAGCTTCAAAACAGTGAGTCAAAGTTAGAGTCTTCTCTTTAAAAATTGATTATCTCACAGTATTTCACTATAATGAAATACATACCGGAAAGCTAGCACAGGTATTTCATTATCTTTCCAGAGTTTCAATATAGACCATGGGTTCCAAGTTTGCCTGATCATGTTTGTTTAAAATTTATATATCCAGGCCCTTTCTAGGAATTTCTCATTTAGTACTCATGTGTGGAAGCTATTCTTCTGAATTTTAAAAGTGCAGATATTCAATGGATTCCTCTGAAGACATATTAGGTAAATGGGATCTGAGAATATATAAAATTTTTCCATCTAGTGGATGGAAAAAATATTTTATTTTTGTTGTAAATTTATCTTTTTGATTACCATAGATTGTAAATCTTAAATATGTGTTGTCTCTATTATTCTTCATGAATTTCCACTTTATACTTTTTGCTTATTTTAATATTTCTTATTGAGTTTTCAGAATTCTTTCATTGATAAATACATATATTTATGTTTTCATATACAAATATTTTGATAATAATAAAATGTTTCCTGTGAGCATATATTTGTTCAAATGCATATATGATGATGTTTTCCTACATTTTATATTCTGTGTGTTCAAAACTACCTTTTTTCTCTTAAAACTTCAAGTTTTATTAATATTATTAGAAACAGCTTTTTATACTTTCCCTACTCCATCTCAATGTTAAACAAATGCTAACTTTTAATAACACTTGTACTTTACAGTATTTCTGGAATTTGTTTCAGATTTACTATAAATATACAATACAAAAATATTCCCTAAACACTAAATTTTCTCAACATGATTTTATTAGTGTAGTTCATACTTTTTACTGTCTGTATCATGGAACACACTTAGACACACCCGCAGAGTATATTTGGACTTCTTATTATCACCTCATCATCCACCTGGTCATAGTGCCAAGGTGCTTTAATTATTTCATCTAGATGTGGTAAAATTCATTACTGCAAACTTGGCATCCCATTCCTCTTTATTTTGATTTTAATTTTTTAGATGACAATTTTCCATAACTGCAATTAATATAGATGATTTCCTAGGCTTTCCTTTCAGAATCATGGTCTCTTCCTTTCTAAAACTTTGTATATATTTTAGAATGTATGAAATTGAACACAAATTCAAATTACTTTTCTAAGCTCTTTTACTATCTCATATCTATGGCTTAGCTGTCAACATAGTTATATTTCCTCATAGCCATTATTCTTCTCTTAAAACTTGATTAGCAGCATTAATTTGGATGAAATCCAGGAGTGACTGAGGAAGTAAAACTCAAAAGATTTTTATATAATACTTAGGTTTTTTAAAATTTTTTGTTGTTGTTGATGGACTTTTATTTGATTTGTTTGCATGTGGCGTTAAGAATCAAACTCAGGGCCTCACACATGCTAGCCTAGAACTCTATCTCTGAGCCACAACCCCAGCCCACATAATACTTATTTTTAAACAAATTCTACATTGAAGATTTACCTGCATCTCTGTTGACATGCTTTTTCAAACTAAATAGCTGAGTTAGCATTTACTTTGTAATTCTGAAGACATTCTTTAAGTAAGAAAAAAATATAAAACTCCAGATTAAACTGTACTTCAATGACTTCAGAGCTCATGAAGAAAAGGAAAAATCAAAATCCACCCCTGCCCTCAGCCAGTGCTCTAAAGGAAAAGCATCTCATGTAAATCCTTAGGACAAAACCAACAATAAGTAATGATCTCACGTCATGAGGTCAAGACATTGAAAGCTGCCTTAGGGTATATGTTTCAAAGCATATTTGAAAATAAAAGAGTTGAAAAGAATAATTAAGATTAAAACATAACATCTGAAACATGGTGATTAAAAAATCTAGAAACTTATGGAAAAGAACTATTGATTGGCTACTCCTACAAAAATAATTATTAAATTTCTCACAAGGAAACCTATGCCTATATATGTGGAATTTAATAATGGTGAGGGGTTATGGTGATAAGGATGCATTAGTTAATGGTTGGCCCAACCTTGGTACACAGGTCGACTCCACTTGGGACTGGCATTTTCATGGCAAAGCGTCCAAGAATTCTCAGGGTTTTTGTTTGGTTCGGTTTGTTTTTTTCCTCCTGGAAAATATATGCTGCTGCCTTTCCCAATCTGACGAATTCCCTCTTGAAGGGCAAACTGCCTCTTTGAGTTATTTGTGTTTCTGTTCTCTCCTCCTTTGAGAAAGCTTGGTGTATGGATGTAAAATAAAGCACATGTAGAATTAAATGAATTCAGGGATGAGTGAGTGCTTAGAGTTATACTTGAGAACAAAGTATTACCTGTTAATATTCTTTTTTTTTTAATGCTTTAGGTAAGTATGTAAATAAAGAGATCTGAGTACACAAAACAAATAAATAAAAATATTTTTTCAATTGTGAAACTCTGTTTTTGAAATTTCCTTTCCAATCCTTTAAGCCTTTATAGTTAAGCCTTCATATGAATGGAAAAGCAATACATGAAATACAGAGCAAGTCTACAAAATTCAGATTAAATATGATCACAAACATAAAAAGATTTTTTTCCTATTTGGGAGTCTTATTGGAGAGATTTTTGCTATTTTTTGTTTCCTGTTTTTGTTTTGTTTTCAATGTTACTCTATATCTTTAGTGTATGAAATGTCTGGTTAAGAGCAGTTTCTCTGAATAGTTTGATATTTGCATGTTATCTCTCAGAACAATTAACAAGAATGTGTAGACTCATCAAGTCAATGATGTATTAAGTTTTGTTTTCATTTGCATCTCAATAACAACTGATAATTTATTTATATAACTAATTTATCCTACAGTAGGCTCACAGAAATTACTATTGTATCTATAAATGTTTTTGACTCATTTTTTGTATTTTTTATAAACAAAATTAATGAATGTGTAAGAGAACAGAAGTTCAAAGGTTATTTGACATACAAAAATCACATATTTGTCTCTTTAGAATAACTTAATATTAAACAAACTCAGAGAAACATAAAAAGGTCTTTACACTTTGGTCTGAGGATGATAAAGAAACATAAAGCGAAGATCCCACTCCTAAATTAAGTTGAGATAAGAAAATTTAAAACAAAATCCTAAGTTTACACAGGACCAGGAATAAAATTTTCTCATGAGCATGGATACGAAATTCCTAAAATGATTATTTAGTTTTTAAGGGGATCCAAAGACAGTGAAAGCCCTGGGTTATCCATAAGGAAAAGAAAAAAAAATATATTATGTAACTTAAAAAATATCTAAGAACAAAATATTAGGTAAAGATCTTTGAAAAGTTAAAAGGATATAGGAAAATGTTAAAATAAGTGAGAGGCAACTTGAACTAGATCCCTAAGAGTTTCATATAAGAACAATTCTATAATGACAGCAAAATATGCATATTTAAAGTGACTAAAGAGGTGAAAAAATAATCAGAAACAATTTTTTATATTTAAATATCAATATTTTACTTCTTTCTTTTCTATTTTTCCTTTTTTGATTATATATTAATTATACAGGCTAATGAGTTTTATTATGGTGTATCTGTACATGAAAATAGCATACCTTAATCTTCCCACCCTCCATTTCCCTTCCTCCCTTGAAACCTCACCTATCCCCTTTCTCTTGTCTAATATTCTCCTTTGTACTTTCATGATGCCTTTTTTAAATTTTCTAGATTGCACATATGACAGAAATACTTGTCTCTCTGAGTCTGATGATCTCCATTTACATCTCCAGTTTCATCCACATAACATGATGTTGTTCTTTATGACTGAACAATTCTCTTCTGCGTGTTTGTGTGTGTGTGTGTGTGTGTGTGTGTGTGTGTATACTGAATTTTTACAAAGATATCTTTTACAAAGGGATAAAAATTTGAGGTTACAAAAGAATCAATGTGAACTTGTAAAAATGCAAAATACACCAGTGTAATTAAAAACTTAAGGGATGAAAGAAAAACATGATAAAATGAACCATAATGTATCACTGAGAAACAGATGAACAATAAGATAGACTAGTTAAGTAATATAAATTAAAATAGGAAGTTACAACATGGATACAAGTATGGTTCAAGGAGAAGAAAAAATAGGAAGACAATTTATATAATAAGAAAATTGTAGAGAATATTTTTAAATGTTGAAAGTCATAAATATTGGAGAACCATGAGTCCCAACAGGGCAAATAAATATACAGTCAAATTTAAACACATTATACTGAAATATATATCATGAAGAACATCTAAAGAGTAATGTAATAAAAGCCCAGATTATCTCCAAAGAAGCAATGAATGAATTTAGGGCAATATTTGCAAAAGCAGTAAATGAAGGCAATGTAATGTTGTCTTCAAAATGTTTAAATTGGCAATATAAAATCCAGTATCCTTCAAATGATCCTAAAAATTGAAGGAGAAAAAAAAAGCTTACCCCCTTATCACTCATGTAAATTCAGTTACATAACAACTGAACACAGAATTCTACAAAAAGGAAATTAAACTCAGAATGACAAAGTGTTACATAAGAAGCAATTATGGATGAATGAAATTTATAAAATAATAATGAGCATTACAAGCACAACTAAAGTACCAGATAAGGATATCAAAGAAGATGACTGAGGTACAATAGGAGTTAAAGTGTTCTAAGGTCCATCTGCACTTTGCAAGAAGGATAGAATGTTGGTAAAATTTAGATTTAATTAGATTATATAGGTTTGAAAATTATACTAACTATAGCATAGAAATAGACTGAATAGCTTCTAATAGCAAAAAAGTAGAAAGGGAAATAAAAATTTATAAATTCAGTAGAAGAAAAGGAAAGGCTAAAAACCCACAAGGAAAACTCATCACCAAGAGAACATAGAAAATAGCATGATAGAATAGCTAAACAATGGAACCAACCTATATGCCCTTCAACAGATGAATGGATAAAGAAAATGTGATATATATATACACAATGGAATATTATTCAGCCTTAAATAAAAATGAAATTATGGCATTTGCAGGTAAGGGTGGAGCTATAGAATATCATGCTATGCTGGGTGAATAAGCCAATCCCAAATGACTAAAGGCCAAATATTTTCTCTGATGTGCAGATGCTAATTCACAATAAGGGGAGGGAGTTGCTAGGGAAAAATATAGGTACTTTGCAATGGGTACAGGGAAGTGAAGGGAGAGGAAAAGTATGGAGGTGGGAATGATAGTAGAATGAACTGGACACTATTACCTTAACCTCTCATATATGACCAGTGTGATTCTACATCATGTACAACCAGAAGAATGAGAAGTTATATTCTATTTATGTACCATGTGTCAAAATGCATTCTACTGTCATTTATAACTAATTAGGAAAACAACAAAAAGATGGTGATGGTGTTGAAGCCAAACATTCAGACCACATCATCGTAAAACTTGAAGAATAATTTTTCATCTCTTGCTAACACCTACCTTCTGTTATATGCCAATGTTCATTAAATTTAAACTTGTCTTAACACCTTCAAAAAGGAACATGTATTTTCTGTTGCTGTTAAGTTTAAATTAAAAAAATAATTCTAAACACAAAAGTGATTATGAAAATGTTAAGTAAATCAAATTTGCTACTTTAAAAAATGTAAGATTTCTCAAATTTGATTTTAAAAAATCTACCAGATTATAAGTGTCATATACAAATATAATGAGATGAAATGTTTTAAAACAAAGGAATGAAAAAATATAATAGACATACACTAGATCCCCTTTAGAAAAACTGGAACAGAAAACAATGTAGAACAATTAAAAACAAATGAAAAAACAAAGACATTTAGTGTACACAAAAACTCCAAGCACTACAAAGAAAACATTTCTAAATCAGGAAAGCTGAATAATGTATCCTACCTAAACAAATAGCAAAATAAAACAAAAGCACTGGTGAATACAGACCTTATAGAACTTACTACACATGATTACAGAGAGACATATACAAAGCTGTTCATGGTAACAATGTTTGCAGAAGACTCAGAAAACTTAATTGTCCACAAATATAGAAATGGAAAAGTGATATTATATTTGTTAAATGAAAACTAATTTTTTAATAATTTAATTAGGTATATATGATAGCAAAATGCATTTTGATTCATTGTACACAATTGCAGCACAACTTTTTATTTCTCTGGTTGTACATGATGTAGCATCACACTCAATGTGTAGTTTCACATGTACCTAGGGTAATGATGTCCATCTCATTACACCATCTTTCCTGCCCCCCCTGCACTCTCCCTACCCTCCCTCACCTTTACCCAAAGTTAGTCCATTTTTTCCATGCCTACCCCCTCTGCATTTTAGACCAGCATCCACTTATCAGAGAGAACATTCAGCCTTTGATTTGGGGGGATTGGCTAAATTCACTTGAATTTAACCAATCCATGACCTGCAAATACCATGATTTTATTCTCTTTTAATGCTGAGTAATTTTTCATTTGTGTGTGTGTATGTGTGTGTGTGTGTGTGTGTGTGTGTGTGTGTGTGTGTGTGTGTATAACAGTTTCTTTATCCATTCATCTATTGAAGGGCAACTAAATTGCTTCCACAGTTTACCTATTGTGAATTGAGCTGCTATGAACATTGATGTGGCTGCATTACTATACTATGCTGATTTTAGTCCTTTGGTATAGACTGAGGAGTGGGATAGCTAGGTCAAATGGTGGTTTCCTTCCATTTTTTTTAAAGAATCTCCATACTGCTTTCCAGATTGGTTGCAACAATTTGCAGCCCCACCAGAAATGTATCCTCGCCAGCATTTATTGTTGCTTGTATTTTTAATAACTGCCATGCTGACTGGTGTGAGATGAAATCTCAGAGTAGTTTTGATTTGCATTTCTCTAATTACTAGAGATGTTCATTTTTCATAATATTTGTTGATTGAATGTATATGTTCTTCTGAGAAGTGTCTGTTCAGCTTCTTAGACCATTTATTGATTGGGTTGTTTGCTTTTTTGGATTTATTTTTGAGTTCTTTATATATCCTAGAGATTAGTGCTCTATCTGACATGTGCATAGCAAAAATTTGCTCCCAAATGTAGGCTCTCTGTTCACCTCATTGATTGTTTATTTTGCTGAGAAGATGCTTTTTAGTTTGAGTCCATCCCATTTATTAATTCTTGATTTTATTTCTTGCACTTTAGGAGCTTGTTAAGAAAGTCAAGGCCTAATCTTACGTGATAAAGATTTGGACCTACTTTTTCTTCTGTTAGGTGTAGGGTCTCTGAACTAATTCCTAATTCCTTTATCCATTTTGAGTTGAGTTTTGTGCATGACTTTCACCTCTTTTGTTAAGTTGATTTCCAAGTATTTTACTTTTTTTGAGGCTATTGTGAATGAGGTAATTTTTCTAATTTCTCTTTCAGAGAATTCATCACTGATGTAGAGAAATGAATTTGATTTATGGGCATTGATTTTATATCCTGCTACTTTTCTGAATTCATTAATTAATTCTAGAAGTATTCTGGTAGAGTATTTTTGGATCCTCTAATTATAAAATCATGTTGCCAGCAAATAATGATAGTTTGAGTTCCTCCTTTCTTATCTGTATCCCATTCTTTTGTCTAATTGCTCTGGCTAGAGTTTCAAGGACTATGTTAAATAGAAGTGGTGAAAGAGGGCATCCCTATCTTGTTCCAGATTTTGGAGGGAATGCTTCCAATTTTTCATTATTTAGAATGATGTTGGCCTTGGGTTTAGAATCGATAGCTTTTACAATGTTGAGGTACATTTCTACTATTTTTCTCTAGAGTTTTGATCATGAAGGGGTACTCTATTTTGTCAAATTGATTCTCTGCATCAACTGATATAATCTTATGATTCTTATCTTTAAGTCTATTGATGTAATGAATTATATTTATTGATTTCCATATGTTGAAACAACTTTGCATTTGCTCCTTCTTACTCTCTGCTTTGTGGTTGCCATGAGGTAAGTAGCTGTCCTTCAAAATGTCCTTGTGCCCCAATGTTCTGCTCCACCTCTGGCCCAAGGCAATGGAGCTGGTTGTCCATGGACTGACACCTCTGAGACATGAAACATTCTGCATCACCATAGCCCCAAAGCAATGCAGTCAGCCAAACATGGTCTGAGATCTCTGGAAAATGCAATGGTAGGCAACAGGAAGAACACTGCACACCTTTAATGTGGTGTAGAGAAAAGGATGCGTTCATGCTTTGGTCAGGATGAGACGGAACTGCTCCCGAACAAAATATACATATTTTACCAGAAGTAATATCAGAGTCAGGCACCATTACTGGCTCAAGGATGCTATGGGACAGTTCCAGGGACAACTATAATGGATTTCCAAATTGATAGTATGGTGGGAACTATAGCTGTAGTTATCTGAGGGCAACGGATGGTGGTTTGACTCTGGATGGCTACAGTCATGTCCAGTAGAATGGTGGAGATATTTTTGGAGCCAAGTGGAATGACTGCCTAAGTAACCCAAATGAAAGCAGCCTCAGAATGACCCTCTGGAGGGTGAGAATAACTGTGTGGTGGGTGTGGGAGAAGAAGCAGCGCAAAGTCAGGAGGAGCCTGAGCTCAGACCAAGTGGGGGTGGGGGGTCTCTTCACCCTGGAGCCTTCCTTTGACCAACCATCTTGGCTCAAGTCCTTTGTGCATCAAGCGTTCCAGCCACACGTCACAAGGGCTAAACTCCAGTTCAGCCTTTGGTTGAAGGAGGAGCTGGCTTCTCAGCCAAGCTGCTCTGTGCGGACTAGCGTTGGACTAGTGTGGGACTTGTGCCTAGTGACGAGCCCCAGGTGCCCTCCATGGGCAGTTTTTTGACCAAGTGCGGTCGCAGGCTGGGCCGCAGGGCCCTCTTGGGCCTTCACACTCCCCTCCACCTCGCCAAGGAGGCTCCCTCTCCTCACAGGGACCACCCCGCTGCACCTGCCTCTCCCCTCAGCCCTGCCAGCAGGCGTTTCCTCCAGGATCCCCAATCTCGGGGGCCTCCTGCTGCTGGCAGGGACAGAGGCCCGCTCCTCTCTCGGGGGATCCTGCTGCCCATGTCCTGGGGGCCGTTCCCCAAAAAGCCAGTGCTATCGCGGAAGAACTTGCGCATGTTGGGGCCCTTGACAGCAGTAAGGGTCACCCCTCCTGAACTCAGGCCACTCCTCCTGCCTTCAGTTCCTCAGCTCATCCACCAAGCTGAGGGGCCCCTGACACCTGCTCTCTGCGCTGTTGGTGCGTCTAAGGAAGCTGAGCTCAGGGCCCAGGAACCACGAGAAAAAAGAAAGATCCACCAGGAGGAGGAGGAGAAGGAGGAGGAGGAGAAGAAGGAGGAGAAGCTGAAGGAGGAGAAAGAAGAAAAGCTGGAGGAGGAGAAGGACGAGGAGGAAGAGGAGGAGGAGGAGGAGGAGGAGGAGGAGGAGGAGGAGGAGAAGGAGGAGGATGAGGAGGAGGAGAAGGAGGAGAAGGAGGAGGAGGAGGAGAAGAAGGAGGAGGAGAAGAAGGAGGAGGAGGACACTCTGGGAGACCTCAGTGCCCTGGAGGGAAAGAGTGTTCCAGAGAGGGCCCAGGTGTCTCTCAGGATGCTGTCACATGGGAGCCCCACTGCTGGGAGCCATCAGCCAAGTAGGTATGACAAATTCCTTGCCAGCTTACTCCCATGCTGTCTAGTGGAAGGACTTCTGAAAGGTGACCTTGCTCAAGGACCAGGGCAGGATCCGTGTTTAGGGTGTTCCCCCTTTAGAATAGGGCGGTTTAGCATAATAGGAGATTAGGATGTTCCCCCTTTAGAATAGGGCAGTTTAGCATAATAGGAGATTAGGGTGTTCCCCCTTTAGAATAGGGCGTATCCTGCTGCTGAGTTCCTCTTGAGTGCTTAGGGTCAGACAGTATATTTGGGAGACAGAAGCCCATGCGGAGTGGATTTGGGCAGAGAGTGATTTTGGGAGAAGTGGATTTGAGCAGAGAACGTGGATTCCCCCAGAGCGTGTTTGTAGAAGCCCGGTGTGAGTTCGGGAATAAAGAATTGCTGTTTGAATCTACAAGTTGTGTGGAGACTCGTGATTTGTGCCCAGCCAGAGACTGCGGCACCCCACCACCTGTAGCTCCCATGGCCCTGCTCAGGGAGTGCTCCTCCTGCTTCAAGCCCAGGGCCACTTAATGATCCACAAGTGGTCCCAGGAGCATGTAGGTGAACTGGATCTGCCTGTCTCTCCAGCCTCCCAAGATGCCATCCAGGGAGAGCAGGGCCTAAAGCCGACCTGTGTTCTATCCCAGAGTTGGCCCTCACTAACTGCTGCTTCCAGGAGGCCAAATAAAAGGAAACGGCTCATGCCAGTGGCCCTGCCATCACTGATTTCCTGGCACCAGGATGGGCTGCCCCTACCTGCAAAGCGGCCACTTTTATGTACAAAAGGCACCCTGAGGAGGGTTCAGAGTGCCAGATGTAACAACATGGAGCCTGAGGCAGAGGTCGCCCAGGGCAGAAGAGAGGCTCTGAGGGACTGCACCACCACTGTCCATGCATCCTCCCCACCTGCAGGCCCTCCCTGGAATGAAGGCCCCCTCCCCCCACCCACTGACCCCTCCCCCATCCCAACCAACCTTGCCAGCAGGCAGATGGAATTCCAGCCTGCTGGGCCCCTGAATCCATCCCTCCACCTTCCCCCTCATCTAATATTCCTCTGCCTCTTCCCTGGAAACCTCCTTCTCCCTTCAGCCCCAGTCCCCACGTTGGAGTTACCCATAATGTGTTTCACCTTCCCACACCTCTTACCCAGGTCCCTTTCCCCTCCAATCCTACCACTTCCAGAATGGAATCCCCAACCCCCATGTGTATTGATCCTCCTCCACCTCCCCCTCCTCCACCACAACCACCTCCTCCCCTTCCTTCTCCTTTTCCCCCTCCTCTTCCTTCTCCTCTTCCTTCACATTTTCCTCCTCCTCCTCCACCACCTCCCCCTCCTCCACCACAACCACCTCCTCCCCTTCCTTCTTCTTTTCCTCCTCCTCCTCCTCCCCTCCTCCTCCTCCTCATCTACCTCCTGCTTTTCCTCTGCCTCCTTTTTCTCCTAATCCTTCTCCATCTCCTCTTCCTCTTCCTCCTCCTCCTCATCTTCCTCCTCCTCCTCATCTTCCTCCTCCTCCTCCTTCTCTTCCTCCTCCTCCTCCTTTTCTTCCTCCTCCTCCTTTTCCTCTTCCTCCTCCTCCTCCTTCTCCAATTCCTCTTCCTCCTCCTCCCATTCCTCCTCCTCCAACTCCTTTTCCTGCTCCTCCTCCTCTTCCTCCTCCTCTTCCTCCTCCTAATGTTCCCTCTCCTTTGGCTGCTCCTCCTGCTGCTCCTCTTCATCCTCCTCCTCATTTTTTCCCAAGACACACTCCTGTCCCTTCCACCCACAACCCCAATACCCAGGGCCAGCACTCCGTCCCTCCAACCCTCATAGCCATGTCATCGGCTTACCTTTCCCAGCATCCTGCTGTGCTGCCTGAGGACACAGCCATGGACACTACCCCGCCTTCCATGGCAGTCATTTTCCCATCTTCTGCGTCCAGTGACAGCTCTGGCTCACACCGCAGTGTCTATGGCCATAGGCAGCGCAGGCAGCCAGCAAAGGGACCAGTCTTCCCCGGCCTCCCAACCCTTCAGTTCTCCCAACCCAACCCCAATCTGCCCCATTCTATTGTCCCACCACCCACCCCTCAGCCTGCATCAGGGAACCCTGCTGGACAGCAAAGAGCCTCTCTTCCCAATGCCCCCATGGTTACCATGCCGCCAGTGAAGGTCCACTCACCGGCCTCCACCCTGGCACAGAAGGCCTCTGCACCACCAACCTCCCAGGCTGCCAGTGAAGAGCCCATGGATACGACCCCTCCTTCGAAGGCTGTCATGTTCTAGTCACCTCCTGCCTGACAAGTTCTTAGACTGACTCAATTTGGTAAGCATGGCAGACACCTCGACAGCTATTTCTATATTGTAGGCCTGGTGCCACATATTTGGGGTTTGATTTCTGCTTGCTATTTCTTCCCAATGTTACTTTTGAGGTAAAATGTGCTTTGCAAATGTTGGCTTTTGACATAATAGCTGAAGACTCAATCACCAATGAAGCAGCATATGTGTGTATATGCACGCACACACGCACACACACACACACACACACCCCAGAAATGCCACAGTCTTTGTCTCTAAATTTCAGAAGTAGGCAAATTTGAAAATTTTCTAAAACTATAAAGGAGACTAAAGAGATGTGATAAGTGTATGAACTGTGGGAGCCTGGACTTAAATCAAGCATGGAGGATGACAACAGGACAACTAACAAATTGGGCTGTAGACTGGAGGAATGTCTTGTGTCAATGTTAGTTTCCTGAATGTAGGAATTTTTCAGGGTTATGGGAGAGAATGTGCTATCCTGGACTACTTTTCAAGAAAATTGAACAACTGGGCCTGGGCTCCCACACCAAAAACTACATTTTTGATAAAAAGGATAAATAAATTAACAGGCTCCATCTAAATGTCAATATGCGGAAATCTTAATAACAGTGTATAGGAAGTATGTTGATTAAATATGTATTTTTTTTTCATGGATAGCAAACATAGATGGAGAATGGGAGGAGAAGAACACACAACAGCTCCAGAATAGGGCTGTTTGGAGAACATAAACTACATTGGGGGGCACTGGCAAGCCACAAGATTCTCAATAAAGCTGTTCATTAAGTCTCACATTTGGACAGGTAATAGCAAGATGTCTAACAAGTCTATGCTCAGAAATTCTTACCTTTTGAGGGAGATAAAGTTAAAACAAGAAGAAGGAAGCTGGAGAAGATAAATCCTTCCAGGTCATCCCCAGCGACCTACTTCCTCCAGCTAGTTCCTACCTCTCAGAAGTCTATTCAGAGCCCTCATAATCCAACCATTGCCTAAAAGCCCCACCTTGAACCTTGCTGCACTGGGAAACATGCTATTAACACGTGAACTCTGTGGGGACATTCCAGATACAAATGATAATGGATAGATCTTCCTGCTCATTTTAATATTGTACGTACTTTTAGTTGATTGTTTTATTTTTATTTTTTTCCAGTCTGAAGAACCTTTGAGCCAACTGAAAGTCTTTCATACTTCAACATGAAAGAATAACATCTTCATCTAACACCTGAAGATGAAGAGCTGGGGATGAAGCACTGCTATTATTCTGCTGGAAAGATCTGATTATGAAGTGTTGGAAGTAACACAGTTTACTGCAAAGTCAAAGAGAGTATCATCCCCGTTGATATTATAGAAGTTTATTGGGCTGGAGTGGATCTCAGGGGTGATTCACTTGCCAAGCAAGTGTGAGGCCCTGGGTTCTTCTTCCAGAATCTCAAAAATGAACCGAAAAAAGCTCATCTTTACATGTATATATTACGTCAATGCCCTTTTTCATCCTTCCATCATATAGATGTATGTAGTATTATCATTTTTTTTTTCTATTTGACTATGTGCCCCATGAAGAATAAATTGTATTGAGTTTATTTCCTGTCCCCGGGTATTCAGTGTTCATGCAAATAGATAAGAATATGAATGGCTAATGGAAGAGAGAAAGTGGAAAGGAAAGTTTTGTGTTAAATGTAGATAATTGATTCAATGTTGGAGATGTTTACTGGAAGGAACTGAGAGCCACCTGTTGAAACAAGACACTCAGTGGCAAGCTTGTAATGCATTTTGGAGTTCACAGAGTTTTAGGGCCACAATGGGAGGGGTAGATGAATATATAAACCAGTTTCAGAATTTAAGTGACTCTCCAAACCAAGCTACATCAACACCATAGCATATGCTCAGAAGTAATTGAAGAGATTCATACATATTATTGCACAGTTGAAATTGTACTATTTATTCCTTTACTGCATCTCTAATAATTGTGTAATTTATTTACTTCAGCTCAAACAATAATCTTAATTTTACATTTGTAATCCCTCAGGAATTTCACTTTCTGTTCTTTAAACTAACAGGAAGAGTTCTGCTACACACACAAAAAAAAAAAAGAAAAAGAAAGGAAAAGAAAAAGAAAGAAAGAAAGCTACAGTACAGTCCAGCTTTGATTAACATTGCATATTTTCAAAAGACAAGAATGCTAATACTTGAATTACATATTTTATTACAGCTATTTACATTATGGCAACTAAAAATTGAAGTAGAAAATACAAAGTTAATTTACACTAATTTCTGCCAAGTTTTCTTGACAAAAATATTTGAAGTTCAGTTTATTCCAAAGAAGATTTTTAACAGAGTCTCAAAAATGGTGCTGATGATAAAAAATAAAAACAAAACAAAACAAAAAACTACAGGTATGTTATATTAGAGAAGAGTTAATCTATGAATACTTGTTTTACATTCCTACATTTCTAAATTATTCTATTATTAAACACAAAAACTCTATTTGTGTAAATTCTCATGTTTGATAAGACAAACATGATCTATCATTATTCTTAATACTAGTGAGAAAACAGGCTGACAAAAGTTCATTGAACTGTGAAAGTTCACAAAGTCAATAAATCATGCAACTGATATAGAAAATGTTTTTAATTGTACATAAATAAACTTAGAAGAGCCTTACAATCCTGCTAAAATACTTAGTTTAAAAACTTTTCCAAACTGTTTTTGAAGAAAGTTCAAAAAACTTACTCTACACAAATAAAGAATTGTTCATTTTTCAGTGTCTCGTAAGCCCAGGCCTTTTTTAGCTTGTTCCCCATTTATTCTGAATAATTCTATGTAAAATAGAACCCATAGGATAATGTTCAGGTTGAAAAAGAGGGTAGAAATTTTAAGACAAAACAAAACAAACAAAAAACGCCACTAAATATTCAAGATAATAATGCTGAGGTCTTCAAGTATCATGAATAAGAGGATTTGGGGCAAAATTGTAGTAAATTTTAATTTTAATATTAGAGTTTTAGTCAGGTTTCTATTGCTCTGACAAAATACCTAAGAAAAACAACTTAGAGGAGGAAATATTAATTATGGATCACAGTTTCAGAGGTTTCCATCCATGGTCACTTGGTTCCCTTGTTTCTAGGAGTGTGGTGACGCAGAACATCATGTTGTGATAGAAAAAAATCTCCTGGTGGCCAGGAAGCAGGGGCAGGGGGAGTAGTGAGGGACAAGATGGTCATGCCCCCAATGATTGTTCCTCCAAGATTTTCCACCACCTCCCAGCAGCTCCACCAATTGGGAACCAAACCTTCAACTCATGAACTTTGGGTGACAGGGTGTTTTAGTCAGCTTTTTGTCACTCTGATCAAAAGACCTGACAAGAACAACTTAAGCAAGAAAAAGTTTATTTCAGCTCAGGCTTCCAGTGGTTTAGTCTATGGTTTGCCAACTCCACAGCTCTGGGCCCAAGGTGAGGCAGAACATCACAGCAGAGGATATGACAGAGGGAAGTAGCTCAGGACTCAACAGCTGGGAAGCCAAGAGAGCTTTACTCACCAGGGCCAAAATATAAACCCAAAGACATTCCCCAAGTGACCTACTTCCTCCAGCAACACCATATCTGTTTACAGTTACCATTCAGCTAATCCATATCCGTAGATTAATCCACAGATTAGGTCAAACCTGTAATAATTGGATCACTTTACCTCTGAACATTCTTGCATTATCTTATGTAGGAGCTTTCAGGGAATAGGGGGCAGTGAATCTATTATGGGTTTGTTTGAGCCATATCGAGGCAGAGAGGCTGCTATTCTGAGAGCTCTAGGTAAAGTTCCACTGATTTAAGACTGCCCAGATTATGCTGACACCCTGGCCATTGGCTCCGTCAGCCCTAGCTTCAAACAGAGAATCCTGGAAGTGGCGAAGGTGAGTGTAACCTGCTAAGCCCCAACCAAGTTGTCTTTGCCATCTTCTTCCTGGTTTCCTCAGGAAGTCCTTCACTAGGAATCCCATTATTGTTTCCACCCCATTTAAATAAAGCACTTAGGCTCCATTTTGTTTTTTAGATCTAATCTCCCTCAGAGCTGGATCATCCTGCCGTTCCCCCACTTTTCACTTATTTTTGTGTCTTGTATTTATTTCTTAGATTTCTAATATCTTTAGTATTTATAATCCTCCCCTAGTTCAGGGAAACTGGGTAAACATCATGCAGGTCATGATAGGGGGACACCATATATCCAGAAAATTATAAGAAGACATTTAAAACCTACACTATTATAGTATGCAAGGTGGCTTAGGGTTGATAGAAAAGGATAAGAGTGGGGTGACTGAATTTTTCTTTTGAAATAAATGGTTCTTGGCCAACAGAATGTATTTATGAATGGTTTGGCATGTGCTTTACTGAGATTATATATGAAGTGGGAAGAGGTATAGATGGGATAGCTAACTTACTATTTGTTAGGCATAAATAGATTATTAGCCAGTTCTACTAATCCTGGATCCCTTTGAAGATTCTAAAATCTAATCTATCTTATTTTTGTAATAGATATCTGCTGAACATGACACAATGAAACAATAACTTCAAACTGTCAGAGACACAATTGCTTATAAGCTATGGGCTCACCACTTACTGAGAATTACCTTATATGTAGTGAAAAGTTGATAAATGTGAGCCCAAACAATCATAAGATGAGAAGCATAAAAGTGCACATGACTGATATAATCCAACTTTCTTTAATTTTATTGGAAGGACAGGGTATTGGTTAGAATGGCTTTTTCTAGCTATCAGAATTATACTAGTTCTAGGCTTTGGAGACAGATATGGAATGCTAAAGTAGTAAGGCAAAAAGCAACGCGTAGTAGAGCATGATGGCCACACACCTGTAACCCCAGTTGCTTGGGAGGCTGATGCAGGAGGATGGAGAGTTCAAAGGCAGTCTCAACAACAGTGGGGTGCTGAGCAACTCAGTGAGACCCTGTCTCTAAATAAAACACAAAATTAACTCTTATAAGCTGTAGGTAATATATTTCTACCCATGCAAGAACTAGCCATAAAAATTCACATGAATTTCTTTAAGATATTTCCTAAGTAGTAAAAGGAAAGTAACTGTGTGCATAAATTTGGATTGAAGTTTAAGTTAATTGCAAGCCTAATTGGATGCTACAGAATATATGATACAACAACTAAAAACCAAAGAGGCATAATTAAAGGTATTATTCATTCATTTAATCTCAACATGTCCACTTGTTTCATAGAGAGGAATTGCATATTTCTTATATAAAGAATGTTTGCTTCGCATAGGGAACATAATGGTAAACATGATAAGGTATTCTTCCTGCCCTCATGAAGTTTGTAGTTTAGCAGATACACCATAATAAAACTCATTAGCCTGTATAATTAATATATAATCAAAAAAGGAAAAACTGAAAAGGAAAAAGTACAAACAATAAATAGGAATACAATAAATAGGAAGATAAACAATAAATAGGATATTGCAATGATTAGTGGTAACTTTTCAGGTAAATATGCCTGAGTTATGAAAACTCTAGGCTAGAAGAACTTGCATAATGCTGGGAATTAGAATAAGTAAGAGTGGTTTTAGAAAAGGAAAGGGAAAATGACCTATGAAGTAAAAACAGCACTGTAAAGACCCAGAAGCAAGAAAGCTTGACACTCAAGTAACTAAAATCAATCAGAGATGAACTATAGAGTGTGAAGGTGAAAATAGAAAATTGCCCATAGAAAGAAGGTCTGTTTTAGAAGGAGATAGAGGAACTCATACGCTAGGCTAAAGAGCTTTAACTTTATATGAGCAACACCAGGAAGCTTGTTAAGTTGTTCCAGTACAGGTTTAAAATTGTAGTAATGTGATCATCATGTTTTTCAGATCTGGATACAGGCTTTAAGAATCTGGGATTAAAGTTGTCATGCCGAATTTGGAAAAGGTCTTTACACTTTGGTCTGAGGATGATAAAGAAACATAAAGCGAAGATACCACTCCTAAATTAAGGTGAGATAAGGAAATTTAAAACAAAATCCTAAGTTTACACAGGACCAGGAATAAAATTTTCTCATGAGCATGGATACGAAATTCCTAAAATGATTATTTAGTTTTTAAAGGGATCCAAAGACAGTGAAAGCCCTGGGCTATCCATAAGGAAAAAAAAAATATATTATGTAACTTAAAAATATCTAAGAACAAAATATTAGGTAAAGATCTTTGAAAAGTTAAAAGGATATAGGAAAATGTTAAAATAAGTGAGAGGCAACTTGAACTAGATCCCTAACAGTTTCATATAAGAACAATTCTATAATGACAGCAAAATATGCATATTTAAAGTGACTAAAGAGGTAAAAAAAATCAGAAACAATTTTTTATATTTAAATATCAATATTTTACTTCTTTCTTTTCTATTTTTCCTTTTTTGATTATATATTAATTATACAGGCTAATGAGTTTTATTATGGTGTATCTGTACATGAAAATAGCATACCTTAATCTCCCCACCCTCCATTTCCCTTCCTCCCTTGAAACCTCACCTATCCCCTTTCTCTTGTCTAATATTCTCCTTTGTACTTTCATGATGCCTTTTTTAAATTTTCTAGATTGCACATATGACAGAAATACTTGTCTCTCTGAGTCTGATGATCTCCATTTACATCTCCAGTTTCATCCACATAACATGATGTTGTTCTTTATGACTGAACAATTCTCTTCTGCGTGTGTGTGTGTATGTGTGTGTGTGTGTGTGTGTGTGTGTGTGTATACTGAATTTCACAAAGATGTCTTTTACAAAGGGATAAATATTTGAGGTTACAAAAGAATCAATGTAAACTTGTAAAAATGCAAAATACACCAGTGTAATTAAAAACTTAAGGGATGAAAGAAAAACATGATAAAATGAACCATAATGTATCACTGAGAAACAGATGAACAATAAGATAGACTAGTTAAGTAATATAAATTAAAATAGGAAGTTACAATATGGATACAAGTATGGTTCAAGGAGAAGAAAAAGTAGGAAGACAATTTATATAATAAGAAAATTGTAGAGAATATTTTTAAATGTTGAAAGTCATAAATATTGGAGAACCATGAGTCCCAACAGGGCAAATAAATATACAGTCAAACTTAAACACATTATACTGAAATATATATCATGAAGAACATCTAAAGAGTAATGTAATAAAAGCCCAGATTATCTCCAAAGAAGCAATGAATGAATTTAGGGCAATACTTGCAAAAGCAGTAAGCTCTTGACATATCATATTTCATACATTAGCATACATTAGGTTCAAGTGAGTTATGAACTCCCTTTTTTACCCCAAGTACAGATTGCAGAATCACATGGGTTACACATCCACATTTTTACATAATACCATACAAGTAACTGTTGTATTCTGCTACCTTTCCTATCCTCTACTATCCCCCTCCCCTCCCCTCCCATCTTCTCTCTCTACCCCTTCTACTGTAATTCATTTCTCACCTTGTTTATTTTCCCATTCCACTTACAACCTCTTATATGTAATTTAGTATAACAATGAGGGTCTCCCTCCATTTCCATGTAATTCCCCTTTTCTTTCCCTTTCCCTCCCACCTCATGTCTCTGTTTAATGTTAATCTTTTCTTCCTCCTCTTCCTCCCTGCTTTATTCTTAGTTGCTCTCATTATATCAAAGAAGACATTTGGTATTTGTTTTTTACGGATTGGCTAGCTTCACTAAGCATAATCTGCTCTAGTGCCATCCATTTCCCTGCAAATTCCAAGATTTTGTCATTTTTTAGTGCTACGTAATACTCCATGGTGTATAGATGCCACATTTTTTTAAATCCATTCATCCATTGAAGGTCATCTGGGTTGGTTCCACAGTCTAGCTATTGTAAATTGTGCTGCTATGAACAATGATGTGGCAGTATCCCTGTAATACGCTCTTTTAAGGTCTTCAGGGAATAGTCCGAGAAGGGCAATAGCTGGGTCAAATGGTGGTTCCATTCCCAGCTTTCCCAGAAATCTCCATACTGCTTTCCAAATTGGCCGCACCAATTTGCAGCCCCACCAGCAATGTACAAGAGAACCCTTTTCTCCACATCCTCACCAGCACTTGTTGTTGTTTGATTTCATAATGGCTGCCAATCTTACTGGAGTGAGATGGTATCTTAGGGTGGTTTTGATTTGCATTTCTCTGACTGCTAGAGATGATAAGCATTTTTTCATGTACTTGTTAATTGATTGTATGTCCTCCTCTGAGAAGTTTCTGTTCAGGTCCTTGGCCCATTTGTTGATTGGGTTATTTGTTATCTTATTGTCTAATTTTTTGAGTTCTTTGTATATTCTGGATATTAGGGCTCTATCTGAAGTGTGAGGAGTAAATATTTGTTCCCATGATGTAGGCTCCCTATTTACTTCTCTTATTGTTTACCTTGCTGTGAAAAAACTTTTTAGTTTAAGTAAGTCTCATTTGTTGATTCTTGCTATTAACTCTTGTGCTATGGGTGTCCTATTAAGGAATTTGGAGCCCGACCCCACTATATGTAGATCGTAGCCAACTTTTTCTTCTATCAGATGCAGAGTCTCTGATTTGATATCAAGGTCTTTGATCCATTTTGAGTTAACTTTTGTGCATGGTGAGAGGAGGGGGTTCAGTTTCATTTTGTTGCATATGGATTTCCAGTTTTCCCAACACCATTTTTTGAAGATGCTATCCTTCCTCCATTGCATGTTTTTAGCCCCTTTATCAAATATAAGATAGTTGTAACTTTGTGGATTGGTCTCTGTGTCCTCTATTCTGTACCATTGGTCCACCCGCCTGTTTTGATAACAGTACCATGCTGTCTTTGTTACTATTGCTCTGTAATATAGTTTGAAATCTGGTATCGCTATACTGCCTGATTCGCACTTCCTGCTTAGAATTGCTTTTGCTATTCTGGGTCTTTTATTTTTCCATATGAATTTCATGATTGCTTTATCTATTTCTACAAGCAATGCCTTTGGGATTTTGATTGGCATTGCATTAAAGCTATATAGAACTTTTGGTAATATCGCCATTTTGATGATGTTAGTTCTGCCTATCCATGAACAGGGTATATTTTTCCATCTTCTAAGATCTTCTTCTACTTCTCTCTTTAGGGTTCTGTAGTTTTCATTGTATAAATCTTTCACCTCTTTTGTTAGGTAGATTCCCAAGAATTTTATTATTTTTGAGGATATTGTGAATGGAGTGGTTTTCCTCATTTCCATTTCAGAAGTTTTGTTGCTGATATACAGGAATGCCTTTGATTTATGCGTGTTGATTTTATATCCTGCTACTTTGCTGAATTCATTTATTAGTTCTAGTAGTTTTTTTGTAGACCCTTTTGGGTCTTCTAGGTATAAAATCATGTCATCCGCAAATAGTGATTATTTAAGTTCTTCTTTTCCAATTTTTATGCCTTTAATTTCTTTCATCTGTCTAATTGCTCTGGCCAGTGTTTCGAGAACTATATTGAATAGAAGTGGTGATAGAGGGCATCCCTGTCTTGTTCCTGATTTTAGAGCGAATGCCTTCAATTTTTCTCCATTCAGAATGATGCTAGCCTGAGGCTTAGCATAGATAGCTTTTACAATGTCTAGGTAATTTCCTGTTATCCCTAGTTTTTCTAATGTTTTGAAAATAAAGGGATGCTGTACTTTGTCGAATGCTTTTTCTGCATCTATCGAGATGATCATATGGTTCTTATCTTTAAGTCTATTGATGTGGTGAATAACATTTATTGATTTCCGTATATTGAACCATCCTTGCATCCCAGGGATGAATCCTACTTGATCATGGTGCACAATTTTTTGATGTGCCTTTGTATCCGATTCGCCAGAATTTTATTGAGGATTTTTGCATCTAGGTTCATCAGGGATATTGGTCTGTAGTTTTCTTTCTTTGAGGTGTCTTTGTCTGGTTTCAGAATCAACGTGATGTTGGCCTCATAGAATGAATTTGGAAGAGCTCCCTCTTTTTCTATTTCCTGAAATAACTTGAAAAGTATTGGTATTAATTCTTCTTTAAAAGTTTTGTAAAACTCCGTTGTATACCTATCCGGTCCTGGGCTTTTCTTGGTGGGTAGTCTCTTGATTGCTTCTTCAATTTCATCCATTGATATTGTCCTGTTCAAATTGTGTGTATCCTCCTGACTCAGTCTGGGCAAATCATATGTCTTAAGAAATTTATCGATGTCTTCACTATCTTCTATTTTATTGGAATATAGGTTTTCAAAATAATTTCTAATTGTCTTCTGTATTTCTGTAGCATCTGTTGTGATATTGCCTTTTTCATCCCATATGTTAGTAATTTGAGTTCTCTCTCTTCTTCTCTTCATTAGCATGGCTAAGGGTCTGTCAATCTTGTTTATTTTTTCGAAGAACCAACTTTTAGTTTTGTTGATTTTTTCAATAGTTTCTTTTGTTTCAATTTCGTTGATTTCTCCTCTGATTTTAATTATTTCTTGCCTTCTGCATTTGCTGTTGTTTTGTTCTTCCTTTTCTAGGGCTTTGAGATGAAGTGTGAGCTCATTTATTTGTTGGTTTTTCTTTTTTTTGAGGAATGACCTCCAGGCAATGAATTTCCCTCTTAAAACTGCTTTCATTGTGTCCCATAGATTCCGATAAGTTGTGTCTGTATTTTCATTTATCTCTAAGAATTTTTTGATTTCCTCCTTTATGTCTTCTGTGACCCCTTGATCATTCAGTAACATATTGTTCATTTTCCATGTGATATAGGATTTTCCCATCCTTCTTTTATCATTGATTTTCAGTTTCATTCCATTATGATCAGATAAAATGCATGGTATTATCTCCACCCCTTTATATTTACTGAGGGTTGCCCTATGGCATAATATATGGTCTATTTTTGAGAAGGATCCATGTGCTGCTGAGAAAAAAGTATATCCACTTGATGATGGTTGATATATTCTATATATGTCAGTTAAGTCTAGGTTATTGATTGTGTTATTTAGATCTATAGTTTCTTTATTCAACTTTTGTTTGGAGGATCTGTCCAATGGTGAGAGAGGTGTGTTGAAGTCACCCATAATTATTGTGTTGTGGTCTATTTAATTCTTGAACTTGAGAAGAATTTGTTTTATGAACGTTGCAGCACCATTATTTGGTGCATAAATATTGATAATTGTTATGTCTTGTTGGTGAATGGTTCCTTTTAACAGTATATAATGCCCTTTCTTATCCCTTTGGATTAACTTAGTCTTGAAGTCGATTTTGTTCGATATGAGGATGGCCACCCCTGCTTGTTTGTGAGGACCGTGTGCGTGGTATATTTTTCCCCAACCTTTCACCTTCAGCCTGTGTATGTCTTTTCCAGTCATATGTGTCTCCTGGAGGCAGGATATTGTTGGATTTGTTTTTTTAATCCATGTTACCAGTCTATGTCACTTTATTGGAGAGTTTAAACCATTAATTTTTAGAGTTACTATTGCTATACGGTTTGTACTTCCGTCCATGTTTGATTATTTGTCTTTCTTTTTTTTTTAACTTAGTTTGTTTCTCCATGCTTAGCTTTCCCCCCTCCGTCAGTCTTTACTGAGGCACTTCCCACTGTTGGCTTTGGTTATTGTTTTTCATTTCTTCCTCTTGTAGTGTTTTGCTCAAGACGCTTTGCAATGCTGGTTTTCTGGCTGCAAATTCTTTTAGCTTTTGTTTATCATGAAAAATTTTTATTTCATTGTCGTACCTGAAGCTTAGTTTTGCTGGATACAGAATTCTTGGTTGGCATCCATTGTCTTTCAGTGTTTGAAATACGTTGTTGCAGGATCTTCTCACTTTCAGTGTCTGTGATGAAAAATCCGCTGTTAACCTTATTGGTTTACCCCTGAATGTAATCTGCCTCTTTTCTCTTGTAGCTTTTAATATTTTCTCTTTATTCTGTATATTGGATATCTTCATAACAATGTGTCTTGGCATTGGTCTACGTTGATTTTGTATGCTCGGTGTTCTGTATGCATCTACAATTTGTATATCTGTTTCCTTTTTTATTTCTGGAAAGTTTTCTGTAATTATTTCATGTAGTAGATTACACATTCCCTTGGTTTGAATCTCTGTGCCTTCCTCTATCCCGATGACTCTTAAATTTGGTTTTTTAATGTTATCACATATCTCTTGGATGCTTCTCTTGTGATTTTTAACCAGCCTATCAGAGTTAGCTAGACTCTTTTCAAGATGATATATTTTGTCTTCATTATCTGACGTTCTGGCTTCTACTTGCTCCACTCTATTAGTGATGCTCTCGTTTGAGTTTCTAATTTGGCTTATAAGTTCCTTCATTTCTAAAATTATTGTCTGATTCTTTTTTATAATCTCTATCTCCTGATAAAGATGCTTAACTTCTTCTTTTATCTGTTTTTGTAATTTGTTCTCAATGTGTTCTTTCGCTGCTTGAATTTGCTGTCTCGTATCCTCTTTAAGGTTCCATTCCATCTGTCTAAGGTGTTCCTTGAGTTCTTTATATGACCATTTTTCTGATGGATCTATATCCTCCTGGATATTTAGGCCTTCTTGCATTGTTTGTACTCCTTTCCTTCCTTGCTTTTTCATATTGCTTCTTGTTCTGTTTGACTACTGAGTTGCTGATTACTCCTATAAATTTATTTGCTGCTTGGGAGGAAAGGTATTATAGGGGGAGGGAATAAGTCACCAAAGAGAATGAGAGTAAGCAGGCAGAATTCAAGGAAGGGGGAATATGAGAATTGAAAAGAAATGCAAAGACAGAAGAAAAGAAGAGAGAGAGAAAGGAAACAGAAAATTAAAAAGAATTAAAAAGAAATCATAATCGCAATAATAAAAATGAAAATTAGTATTAAAAAATAAAATAAAATGAATTAAAAAAAATTTGGGGAAAACAACAACAACAAAAACAAAACAAAACCATTAAAAAAAAAAAAAGAAAAAATTTTTAATACATGCAGTCTTAGAGTTCGATTCACTATTCTTCCAGTAGGTGGAGCTGTGCCCACCGGGCCACGCTTCTCCTCTCAGTAGGCGGGAGCCAGTCACTGTGCAGCAGCTCTTCCTCCTGGACTGGGCGGGTCTCTAATCCTGAGTGCACCAGTGATGCTCACCACAATATTGGCTACACACCAAGTCTGCTGCTCCTGTGAGCCCTGTTTTCAAGAACGCCTGGGCACATTCTTCCTGTTTGCCATTCCCTTGGACCCTAAGTTTGTAGAGCTTGGGGCTGAGAACCCCCAGCGAATTTGCTTGCCCTCTGGTAGCCACGCCCCTGGAAGCTGGTGCAAGAGACCTCAGTTGTCAGCACTGGTGATAGCGGTAGCCGGAATTCCGCGCTGCGGGTCCCGCGCCACTCCTGATTCCCCCGTGCAAGAGCCGGGCGGCCGGGGCCTTTAGCAGCGCCTGGCAGGCTGGGACTGTCCACACGAGCGTGGGGTTGGGGGTTGGGGTGGTTGTTTGCAGTGCCAAACCTCCAAAGGCGGCTCACAGAGCTGGGAAGGCAGGACCCAGCCTTCCGTCTGCTCGCTGCAATGTGTGAGCAGTGGTTTTTCGGCTGGGCTGGCGGGACTGCGCCCCCACGGGAGCTGTTCACACGAGCGCGGGGGGTGGGGTGTGTGTGGGGGGATCGTTGTTCACAGCGCGGAGCCGGCGGGGGGGGAGGGGGTGGTCGTTTGCAGCGCCGAACCGCCTCTGCGCTAGGCCGGCTGGGGCCCAAGCAGGCTGTGGCCGTTTGTAAGTACGCTGCAAAGTGTGGGCAGCGGGAGTTCGGTGTTGGCCGTGAGTTCGGCTTTGGCCGGCGGGATCCTCGCTGCTGAGATTCACTCGCTGAGATTCACTCGTCTGGGACAAAGTGACCCCTCTCATAGACTTACTAATTCCCGGCAGGTCTCCTTTCAGCGGAATTTTGCTAGAAGTCCCTCAGCAGGCCGCATGCAGGTGAATTAATGGGCCTCTCTGCTCCCGTTACTGCGGAGGCATTGAAAGTGCTGCCTCCTTGCCGGCAGCCAAGTTGAGTCCCAGCCCTCAATAATAACCTTAAGTATAAATTACCTAAATTCGTCACTCAGAAGACATAGCCTGGAAGATTGCATTAAAAAAAGCAAGACCCAACACTATGCTGTTTCCAAGAAACTCATCTCATAGACAAATACATCCACAGACTAAAGGTGAAAGGATGGGAAAAAACATATCACTCACATGGGTTGCATAAATAAGCAAGAGTGTCTCTTCTCATATCAGATAAAGTGAACTTCAAGCCAAATTTAATCAGAAGGACAAAGAAGGACATTTCATATTGCTTAAAGAATTATACATCAACAAATAACAAATTTAAATATTTATGCCCATCCAAACAATGAAACATCTATGTATATCAAACAAAACCTTCTCAATTTCAAGAATCAAATAGATAATAACACAATAATACTGGGTGACTTTAACACACCTCTATCACCACCAAATAGATTCTCCTAACAAAAACTAAATAAAGAGACTATAGATATAAATAATGCAATCAATAAATAAGATGTAACAGACATGACATATAATTTTGTCCATCACTGATTGAATACAATTTTCACAACAACATGCAATTTTTTCTCTAAAATACCCCATATTTTATGCCACGGAGCAACTGAAAGAAAATATAAAAAATAAATATTTTGTCTTGCATTCTATCAGTTCATAATGGAATGAAATTAGAAATCAAAGATAAAATAAAATATAGAAGCAATCCTAACACCTGGAGACTAACTAATCCACTATCCAATGACCAATAGATACCAGAAGAAATCATAGATGAAATTAAAAAAATACTTAGAAGTAAATGAAAATAGCCACACCACATCAAAATCTCTTGGACACTGTGAAGGCAGTTCGAAGAAGAAAGTTCATTTCATTGAGCTCATTTATTTAAATAGAAAAAAGCCAATAAATAACCTAGTATTACATCTCAAAGCCCTAGATAAAGAAGAACGAATCAACACTAAACCAATAGATGACAGGAAATAATTAATATCAGAGTTGAAATCAATGAAATTGAAACAAAAGAACAAAAGAACAAAAGAAATATTTTATAAAACTTACAAAACAAAATGTTGGTTCTTTGAAAAAATAAGTAAAATGTATAAACCTTTAACTATGTTAATGAAGAAGTGAAAACTTAAATTAATAAAAGTTGTGATGAATAAGGAAAATCAGGATGGACATTACTGAAATACATATGATATTCAGAAACAATTTTGAAAACTTATGCTACAATAAAATAGAAAATTGTGAAGACATTGACAAATTTCTAGAGACATATGACCTACTCAAACTAAATCAGGAGGACATAGAAAATTTATATAGATAATTTCAAGCAATGAAATAGAAGATGCCATCAAAAGCTTATTAACAAAGAAAAGTCCAGGACCAGATGGATTCTCAGCCAAGTTCTACAAGACCTTCAAAGAAAAATTAACACAAATACTCAAATTATTACATGAAATAGAAAAGGGTGGAACCCTTCCAAACTCATTGTATGAAGCTAATATCACCCTGATACCAAAATCCAACAAAGACACATCAAGGAAAAAAAAGTTCAGACCTATATTCTGATTAACATAGACGCCAAAATAGTTGTGCACCATGATCAAGTGGTATTCACCCCAGGGATGCAAGTTTGGTTCAACATATGAAAATCAATAAACGTGATCTATCACATCAATAGATGTAAAGACAAGAATAATATAATTATTTCAATAGATGCAGGCAAAGCATTTGACAAAATACAGCAACACAATGTTTAAAACACTAGAAAAACTAAGAACAGTAGAAACATAACTCAACATTGTAAGAGCTATCTATGAAAAACCCAAGGCCAACATCATTCTAAATGGAGAAGAATTGAAAGCATTCCCTCTAAAAATGGGAACAAGACAAGAAGTCCTCTCTTACTACTCTTATCCAACATTGTCCTTGAAATTCAAGTCAGAGCAATTAGAAGAAAGTAATTAAAGGGATATAAATAAAAAAAGAAGAACATAAACTATCCTTATTTGCCGATGACAGTATTCTATATCTAGAAGACCAAAAAAATTCCACCAGAAAACTTCTAAAACTAATAAATGAATTCAACAAAGTAGCAGGATATAAGATTAACACCCATAAATTGAATGTGTGATGAATATTAGAAAAACTCCCTTATTCACAACAGCCTCAAAAAATATCTGAGAGTCAATCTGACAAATGAGGTGAAAGATCTCAAAAATAAAGACTACAGAACACTAAAGAAAGAAGATGAAGCAGACGTTAGAAGATGGAAAGATCTCTCATACTCTTAGATAGGCAGAATTGACATTGTCAAAATGGTCATACTACCAAAAGTGTTATACAGATTTACAGCAATTCTTATTAAAATTCCAATGACATTCTTCATAGAAATAGAAAAAGCAATAATGAAATTTATTTGGAAAAATGAAAGACCCAGACTAGACCAAGCAATTCTTAGTAACAAAAGTGAAGCAGAAGGCATCACAATACCAGATCCTAAGTTATACTAAAGAGCTATAGTAACAAAAATGGTATTGTATTGGCACCAAAACAGACATGTAGACCAATGGTACAGAATAGAAGAGATACAGACAAACTATATACATACAGGTTATTTCATGCTAGAAAAATGTACCATAAATATACACTGGTGAAATGTATATTTCAACAAATGGTGGTGGGAAAGCTAGAGATCCATATATAACAAATGAAATTAAAAATCTGTCTTTCACCCTGCACAAAACTCAAAGTGGTCAAGCACTTTGGCATTAGAACAGATACCCTGCACCTAATAGAAGAAAAAGTAGGCCCTAGTCTACATCATGTCAGCTTAGAAACTGAATTTCTTCACAAGATTCCTAAAGAGCAAGAATTAAAATAAAAAATCAATAAATGGGATGGACTCAAACTAAAGAGCTTCTTCACAGGAAAGGAAACAATCAGTAATGTGAAGAGAGAGCCTGTATACAGAAGAGAAGAATTTCTTTGCAACCTGCACCTCAGGTAGAACGTTAATTTCCAGGATATATAAAGAACACAAAAAACTTAACTCAAAAAAACCAATAACCCAATTAATAAATTGGCTAAGGAACTGAACAGATACTTCATGGAAGAAGAAATACAGTTGGTCAACAATATATGAAAAAATGTTCCACGTCTCTGGCAATTAGAGAAATGCAAAATAAAACTACACTGAGATTTAATCTCACTCCAGTCAGAATGGCAATTATTAAGAATAAAAGCAATAATAAGTGTTAGTGAGGGTATAGAGAAAAAGGTACACTCATACATTTCTGGTAGGACTGCAAATAGGCGAAACCACTCTAGTCATAGTGTGGCAATTCCTCAGGAAACTTGAAATGGAACCAGCAGTTATCCCACTTCTTGGTCTATACCCACAGAACTTAAAATCAACATACTACAGAGATGCAGCCACATTAATGTTTGTAGCAGCTCAATTCACAATAGCTAAACTATGGAACCAACATAGATGCTTTTCAACAGAGAATTGATAAAGAAAATGTGGTATATATACATGATTGAATATTACTTAGCCATAACTAAAAATGAAATTATGGCATTCGCCAATAAATGGATGGAACTGCATTATCATGCTAAATAAAATAAGCCAATTCCAAAAAACCAAAGGCCACATGTTTTTTTCTGATATGTGAATGCTAATTCACAAAAATGTCAGAGAAGGAATTTAGGGAAGAATAGAAGTACTTTGGTTTAGACAATGGGGAATGAAGGGAAAGGAGGCAGAATAGGAATACAAAAGATGATATAATTAATTGGACATTACTATTCTATGTGCATCTATTACTACATGACCAATATAATTCTACATCATGTACAAAAAGAACAATGAGAAGTATACTCCATACATGTATAACATATCAAAATGCACTCTACTATCATGTATAGTTACTTAGAACAAAAAATACTGTTTATTGTAGAGTACTGGAAATGTTATCCAATTGGATATTTAATGTATAAAGAAAGTGATAAGAAATATAAATTCTTTTTATTGGATTTCTGCTTTAACTACTTCATTACATTAACAGTTTTTAGGCCAATGAATCTGTCAGAATCATTACTTCCTTAAAGGATGCAGAGCAAGAAATTATTTGCATACAGTTTAAGAATGAGCTCTGTTTAGAGCTCAGAATTCAAGTGTTCAATATCCATTGAGGATGTATTTGTATTCTTTAGAGATTATCTGAGTAGGTGGTAAGGTCTGCAACACTGAAGAAATGAGAGATCTAATTAATACTGGTGCAACATAAAACTGATTTTGTGATAGGCTGTATCTGTGATAATGTTCATCAGAGCAATTTATAACCCCCCAAAGCACTATACAAATTATAATTTACTGAGCTGGAGATCCTTAGGAAGGAAATTATGTGCCAGGATTGGAAATAGATTCTACAGAATTGAACTGGCTGACAATAATGGGTCTGCATTTGTTTTGTTTTACTTTTTTCTCTTCTCTTCCTGTTTTTCTGTCATAGGCAATGATTCACATCTGACTTTCACTGCTGGCTCGAGAAAATTCTGGCTCTACTCCTCTCTCACAACAGAAGATATGGAAAATGTTGTTATTTTTTTTTATTTTTGTCTCTTTACTTGTATTGTTAGCTCTCTTTACTGCAAAACAATAACAAAAACACAATACAAAACACACATGCACACAAAAAAGCAAAGCCAACATAACCAGAACTCTCCATCATTCCCAGGCAAAACCATTTTAGCCTCTGCTAACAAGGAAATAGATCATAATATAAATTCTATTTAATATAATTTAATTTCCAAATGTTGAGTTTATACAAACTGTTGCTCATCCTTCAGTCTCAATTTTGGAGTTTTCAAAAATTTTGTCCATCTTAGCACTGAGGTGCTACAAAATGCTCATTCTTGGCCAGGAATGAAAATGTCTGAGGATGTCACCCACATGGGGCAGCACCACTTCTGTATTTGCATTCTCAGGTTCACTGTATTGTCCTAAGCCCTGTTTATCATCCTATCACAAGTCTCCTCAGCTTCATTTGAAATATTGAAGAGCAAGATCCTTTTTAAATTAGGAAATTAAACAATCAATGACTCATTAATTAATTAGTAATAGATTTATAAAAATTCTCAGGAAAAACCTTCAGCTCAGAATCTTTAGGCACAACACATCATATTAATAAGATATCTCTGAGTTATCTTAGTCTTGGTATAATATATCTTCTACACTGATAAGAAAAAAAAGATTTCTTGAAAATGGAACATTGGCTTTTTCATGAATAAACTATATAAACACCATGTACCCTCGATAAAAAGGAATAACATCTTGGCATACGATGGATCTCATGGACCATTAAAGAAAATTTTCTTGCACTCTCAGAAAGTTAGTGAACTTTAGATATTTGTGAAGCAACTGAATTTTATTATTAAAAAGTGAACTCTTTTGCTGGCATATTTTAATGTTTTACTTTACTCTTCATGGTTATGGATAAGTATAAGGAATTGTAATAATAATGTCATGATAGATGATATAACTCCTGGTCCCCATTTTTTAGAACACATGAGTTACACCATTGTAAATTCACTATTTTCAATGTGCTATGGTAGATTGGTTGCATGGAATATAAAGAGACAATATGTTTACAATGGTGGACAGTAGTAGAGGGAAGAAATAAAGAGGACTTATTTATTATAGCTTTTGCTTAAAAAGATGGTCATATTAGTGGCATAAGATAATATTCTAGTTAAACTTTCAACATATCTGATCTTTACTAATCGCTAATGTCCATCAGCCTTCCTTCCTCAGAAATAGAACCTAGGTTTAGTCAACTATTGTATTTATTTGATATTATGTGGGCTTTTTTTTCCCCCTTTATTGAGGTGGTGCTAAAAATCTAAAACTGAGAAATTGATAATCAAATTTTAACTTTGGGAATTACTAAGCTTAGCATGAAGTGAAACATAAAAATTCTAACTATAGTCTTTATGAAAATGTTGTGCTATAGAAAATCTGGGTTAAATCTAATAAAACAAAAAGTTAAAAGTTAAATTACATTTATTGGAAAGACTGCCTTTGTATCTGTTAAAGGGATTAGATATCTAGCTCTAAAATGTTACATGCTGCAATAGTTATGACTTAGTTATAATTTTGAATACAATTTAAGATTTTATTGCATATTTTGAGAAAAACTGAATGTTTAGTCTATAATTATTCATCATACATGTGTAAGTAAAATGAAAGACATATTTACTCTAGATAATTTATTTATAATATTGCCTAAATTTCATTGCTTTCAATTATTGTTGCAACTGAATGATTATTTAAAATGCAAATGCAAGAAAAGATTACCAAGTTTATAGAAATTAAAATATATAAAACTCAAGCCATTTTAATACACTATCTTGAAAATATTTTTTTTTAAAAAACCTCAAATATCATTAATGATGAATTTTTATTTTACTAAACTGACAGGTAAAATGTTAAATAATCAACATTATTTCTGCAGAATTTTAGTTTGTTACTATGAAAGTCATACACATTAGTGAAGAAATGTTATCATCTTAAGTTTCCAATTTTAGTGAATAATATGCAAAGAACTTGTGCTTTCACTTCACTTCAGAGAGTTCCTAGATTTAATTAAGAGTAGTTTTAAGAGGATACAATGAACTGGGGTTAAATGCAGACAGATGGAGTTTATTCTATTGCATTTAATAATAGAAAATATTATGCTGTAAATGAGGTTGCCATCAATGCATTCGCTTGGAAGAGGAAAGAAGCATTATTTAGTGATATAGTGGGAGATTTAAGGAAAACTAGAATTTTCCTATGTATTCCACTCCTGTGAATAAGAAGGGAACCAGAAGTATAGTAACAAATAGATCTTTTAAAATGTGTAGTATAGACAAGTAGTTCTTTTTTTCCTCATATAGCAAAAACACGATCAAAATCTAATTAAAGATTTGAAATTTTGTGATACTTATGATATAGGAAGCAAAGTGATCAGAGAACAGGGATTTAAGCTGGCAAAATTTGCTTGTCATAGAAAAGGTCACTGACTGATATTCTCCAAATTTGATTAGACTTGGGATCCATGTTCTAGAAATCAATATTCTCTTGGCCTCTGTATTTCTCCTGTGGAGCAAACTATTCTCTGGGAACCTCCTTTCTAACAGGAGGGTGCACTAGTGTTAAACTCCCTCCTGACCACAAGGGCAGCAAGAAGTTAGGAAGGAGTTTGCCCCTCAAAACTGACAGGGGTTGCAATTTCTATAGTCAAGTGACTTGAGAGGTAGAAACGAGGAAAAAAAAATCTGTGAGTGTAAATGTAAAGCTAAAAGAACTGTCATGTTGGCCAGTAGCCATGGGAAAGATAAAACTGGGATTTTGCAGCTTTTTATAGTCTTTTAAGTACAACCTAGTAAAATTAGGGTAAATCCACATAGGGCCTTACACATAAAAGTGTGCAAAGTGATTACAGAACAGGGAATTACAAGAGTAATTGGATTTAGGGAGGTAAAAAGCAAAAACAATGGCTACAAAAACCAATGAGTACAAATCCATGTCAAAGCAAGATTAAATTACATAGGGCTCTGCTTCACATGACTTCTTTAGATAGAGAAGAGTAAGAGAAATGTATGCTTTTCCTTGCTTAAATTGTTAACTATGCTATTTAAATAGTAGTATTAGATTGCATTTTTATGCCTTTATTGCCAGTCAGGCAAAATGTTACAAGTTTAATTTACATTTTCTCTTTAAACAACCCTATGACTTAGATATCATCATTTCCATTTCAAATATGAGAAAACTTAGTTTTAGATATATTACAAATCTGTGGCTACTTAGCTGATAGGTCTGTAATACCAAGTTCTTGTTTGTAACTATGGCCCATACAGATTGATGCTAGTGCTGATTATTTTATAAAGATTTGTTTCATAGTGGTTATATTTACTGCCCTTTATTCTTTGTCTTTGAAATTTTTATGGGTGCATTATACTCATACATACTAGTAAAATTCATTGTAATGTAATTTATTGTGCAAGCACATATGACCCAGATATACTACTCCTTGGTATTAATCAAACAGAATTAAAGTCAGGATACTACAGTGATACAAGAAAATCCATGTTCATAGCAGCACAAATCACAATATCTAAGTTATGGAATCAACTCTAGGTGTCCATCAAAAGATGAATTAATAAAGAAAATGTGACACACACACACACACACACACACACACACACACACACAGGAGATTTATTGTGTCATAAAGAAGAACAAAATTATGTCATTTGTTGGATAATGAATGGAACTGGAGATCATCCTTCCATTTATTCTTTTAACTTACACCTTTTTTTGCTTCATGAATTCTCTTCACTGACCCTCTTTGATTTTGCCCCAATTCCATACCAACCTGGAGTTCTATTTTTTTAATAGCTGCTCTCTATTTCTCATACCAGCATTTATTCATTATATCCCTGTTATAGTTTAGTGTGATGTGTCCCCCAAAAGCTCATGTGTGAAACAATGTAAGAAGATTTAGAAGAGAAATGATTGGGTTATGAGAGACTTAACCAAATCAGTGAATTTATCCCTGGATGGGATTAACTGAGTGGTAACTGATGGCAAGTAGGGTGTGGCTAAAGGAGGTGGGTCTTTGGGGGCATGTCTTTGGGGTATATATTTTGTTTTTTTTTTTGTTGTTGTTGTTTTTTTTAAATATTTTTTTATTTGTTGTTCAAAACATTACAAAGCTCATAGCATATCATCTTCCATACATTTGATTCAAGTGGGTTATCAGCTCCCATTTTTACCCGAAATACAAGTTGCAGAATCACATCGGTTACACATCCACATTTTTACATAATACCATATTAATGACTGTTGTATTCTGCTACCTTTCCTATCCCCTACTATCCCCCCTCCCCTTCCCTCTCCTCTTCCCTCTCTACCCCATCTGCTGTGGTTTAATTCTCTCCCTTTTTTTTCCCTTTCCCCGCACAAACTCTTATATGTAGTTTTATGTAACAATGAGGGTCTCCTTCCATTTCCATACAGTTTCCCTTCTCTCTCCCTCTCTCCCACCCCACTCGTCTCTGTTAAATGTTAATCTTTTCCTCATGCTCTTCTTCCCTGTTCTGATCTTGGTTGCTCTCTTTATATCAAAGGAGACATTTGGCATTTGTTTTTTAAGGATTGGCTAGCTTCACTTAGCATTATCTGCTCTAATGCCATCCATTTCCCGGCAAAATCCATGATTTTGTCATTTTTTAGTGCTGCGTAATACTCCATTGTGTATAGATGCCACAGTTTTTTAATCCATTCATCTATTGAAGGGCATCTAGGTTGATTCCAAAGTCTAGCTATTGTGAATTGTGCTGCTATGATCATTGAAGTGGCAGTATCCCTATAGTATGCTTTTTTGAGGTCCTCAGGGAATAGACCGAGAAGGGCAATAGCTGGGTCAAATGGTGGTTCCATTCCCAGCTTTCCTAGGTATCTCCATACTGCTTTCCATATTGGCCGCACCATTTTGCAGTCCCACCAGCAATGTACAAGTGTTCCTTTTTCCCCACATCCTCGCCAGCACTTATTGTTACTTGACTTCATAATGGCTGCCAATCTTACTGGAGTGAGATGGTATCTTAGGGTGGTTTTGATTTGCATTTCTCTGACTGCTAGAGATGGTGAGCATTTTTTCATATACTTATTGATTGACTGTATGTCTTCCTCTGAGAAGTGTCTGTTCAGGTCCTTGGCCCATTTGTTGATAGGGTTGTTTGTTATCTTATTGTTTAATTTTTTAAGTTCTTTGTATATTCTGGATATTAGGGCTCTATCTGAAGTGTGAGGAGTAAAAATTTGTTCCCAGGATGTAGGTTCCCTGTTTACCTCTCTTATTGTTTCTCTTGCTGAGAAAAAAATTTTTAGTTTCAGTAAGTCCCATTTGTTTATTCTTAAAACACTAGAAAAACTGGGGATAACAGGAACTTATCTCAACATTGTAAAAGCTATATATGCTAAGCCTCAGGCTTGCATCATGCTAAATGGAGAAAAACTGAAGGCATTCCCGCTAAAATCTGGAACAAGACAGGGATGCCCTCTCTCACCACTTCTATTTAATTTAGTCCTTGAAATACTAGCCAGAGCAATTAGACAGACAAAAGAAATTAAAGGCATCAAAATAGGAAAAGAAGAACTTAAAATATCACTATTTGTGGACGATATGATCCTATACCTAGAAGACCCAAAAGGGTCTACAAAGAAACTACTAGAACTAATAAATGAATTCAGCAAAGTGGCAGGATATAAAATCAACACGTATAAATCAAAGGCATTCCTGTACATCAACAACAAAACTTTTGAAATGGAAATGAGGAAAACTACCCCATTCACAATATCCTCAAAAAAAATAAAATACTTGGGGATCAACCTAACAAAAGAGGTGAAAGATTTATACAAAGAAAACTACAGAACCCTAAAGAGAGAGATAGAAGAAGATCTTAGAAGATGGAAAAATGTACCCTGTTCATGGATAGGCAGAACTAACATCATCAAAATGGCAATATTACCCAAAGTTCTCTACAGGTTCAACGCAATGCCAATCAAAATCCCAAGGGCATTTCTTGTAGAAATAGATAAAGCTATAATGAAATTCATATGGAAAAACAAAAGACCCAGAATAGCAAAAGCTATTCTAAGCAGGAAGTGTGAATCAGGCGGTATAGCGATACCAGATTTCAAACTATATTACAGAGAAATAGTAACAAAAACAGCATGGTACTGGTACCAAAACAGGCAGGTGGACCAATGGTACAGAATAGAGGACACAGAGACCAATCCTCAAAATTACAACTTTCTTATATTTGATAAAGGGGTATATATTTTGTATCTCGAGAGTGACTTTCTCTCTTTGCTTTCTAATCATCACATGAGCCTCTTCCCTCTTCCACACTCTTCAGTCATGATGCTCAAACCTTGAGTCTTCGGAATGGAGCCTGCTGGCTCTGGTCTGAGACCTCTAAAACTGTGAGCCCCCAAATAAACTTTTCCTCCTCTACATTTATTTTGGTCAGATCTTCTAGTCACAGCAGTGAAAAAGCTAATTAACATAATCTCTGACCCCATAGGCACATATCCTTGTTCTCCCTGGTTTCCTTTGCATTTTCAAACCATGAAAATCTTTACTAGTAGGCATATCCTCACCTTTTAGCATTTGTCTGAAAAGGTCTTGTTTGTATCAGTTTTGTTATTAGAACCTGAGATCTATGAGATTGTTTTACAACCCCAAATAAGAACAGTTTATGTACAAAGTAGTAAATTAATAAATATTAATAAACATTTAATAAAAACACATGCTGCCATCCAAATACCAAGCCTTAGCTGATCCAAGTTAAATAGCATTCATTTCTATGGAATGAAATGAATCAATAAATGTGCAAACTAATGGTCTTCTTTAGGCAACTACAAGACCTTGCTACATTTCTTTGTGGTACTTATATGTGTTTACTTTCAAGACAGTATTTTAGCCTGTTTTCTTTTTACTATATGGGTAAGAAGTTCTAACTCTCAGGAGAAAATGTTTGGAAGTTCTTCAAAGCAGTTGCTACACCATTTGGGAAAAATAACTGAAGTTAAGCAGGATATGAAGTGGAAACCTTGTAAGTTTCCCTTCAGTTCATTTCACAGGAATTCAATTCTTAATAGCCCCAGAGTGCCATTATACACTTTAGAGCCTCAGGCAAACACACGCCTTATTCTGGACATTCTTTTGAATTGCTTGCACTTAATATGCAGAAAAGTGAAACACTAGGAAGACACAACATATTATATAATGATTGAATTTATTACTCTGCTCTGAAAATAATGCTGCTGTGCATTCATTTAAGCAGTTTATTTATGCTATAGGCATTTAGTATATATGTGCCCTAAGGTGGTTTTCCATATCCTAATGAGGTACTGAAGTCCTACTGAAAATGATTGGCATCAAGTCTCATACTGCATGGACTTCATATTCTCACTAACATGTCCAGGGGCAGTGCTTAATACCTTTTTCTCTCATCCCTAAGGTATGTCTTGTAAGAGAGAGAAACACGGTCTAATAAATGGTTACCTTGCAGGTCCTGACAATGCAGATTATTATACTTGAAAGTTGAGTGGCTGGAGGTATATACCAAAATTAAAATGACAAATCTAGCAGAAAGAACCAATTGCCAAGAAATTATAATGATAAACATTAACTATCATAATATACATTACCTTTATTCATATATACCATTTTAAAAGTTTCATTTTATCATTAGAAAATTATATATGTGCATTGTAGAATATTTGATGATTGTAGAAAATTTCAAATAAACAAAAAAGAATAGCTACACTTAATATTTTGTACATATTTTTATAAATAAGTTATATCCTGCATGTGTATGCTAAGTATGTATATATACTTAAAATATATAAATAGAATACAAATATATAAATAAGATAAAACTTTCGCGATAGAGAAAAAGACAGTCTTCCACTATATTATCTGTTCTTGAGATTTAAAGGCATTTAAGTTTGAATGTATTATTTTTATAATTTTTATTAAAATATGTTATTGAGTGTACATGTAAAAATAAGAAAAGTGCATCTTATAGAGCTTCAACTAAGTATACGGTCAAAACTTCTTACTAATTCTGAAAACACACTGTTCCTTAATGTCAGACTTCCCTTGGCATTTTTCTAGTCTGTTACTGAGAAAGTCAAGCACACTAACACTGGCTCCTTATTGGGGGACCTGCAACCTCTCTAACAGCCAGCTGTGACTCTCAAAGTCATAGCTCTTCTTCACTGGACTGGTGTAACCTGCAAAACAGTCTGGATTTCTTCACTCAAATTTCCCTACCTCTCCTCTTTATTAAGGATCAGAGTTGTCCTATGGTCTATTTCTGTGCCTTCATTAACTAAATGAAAGATTAATTAAATTGTGTGATAATCATCCAGTAGAATATTACCCAGATATTAAAAAGAAGAAGGCATATTAACATGCATTAGTATAGTAACATGTTCAAAATGTATTTTTTAAGTGAAAAATGGCATCAAATATATATTACAAGCATAATTACATGAAAAAATGTGTAAATATAGTTTCAATTTCAAGAATGGCAATGCCAGTAACTTCACAGACAGATTGCCTATGATGAAATTATAAGGAGGAATGTGGAGGAATTTGGATACATTGGAATAGCAGTCAATCCATTAGAAAACAAAATGTAGGTAGACAAGTGGAAGTAAACCTAGCATACCAAAAGAACAGAAGCTTGCTGAGCAGTAGGATAACAAGAGGAAAACCCTATTTCTGCCAAACTATTAATAAAGTCTCACGAGTTAAAGGCAGCATCTAGAGAGACAGAGAAAGCTAAGAGAGAGAGAGACAGAGAGAGAGAAGGCTAAGAAATGGTGGATTGAGTAAAACTTTAAGTTAGATACCACAATGGCTTCTGTAAACTAAAAATCTAGGTCACTGCTTTTGTTTCATGCCAAGAGAAGTTGGAAGGTTTACTCTGTAAAGACTAGAATACAAAAAAAACATGCAGATGAAAGGCCCAGATGAGGGACAGAGGTACTATTTACTATCAAAACAAAATTGACTTGCAGTTCACATACTGAAAGTTTAGACCTAGTCCCTCTCTTCAATCTTTCAACCTTTTTTCCCCCCTCGGAATAACGGAGTAATGTAAAGTATGTGCTATTCTTAAAAATATAATAAACCACACCTCCCTATCCCTCCCCTCCATCAAGCAGACTAGACACTGGAATTTTAATGCTTCCCACAGCTAACTTCCCATATTTTCTCCCTAATTATACCAAAATCATGTCCAACAATTGATAGCTTCCACTACTCGCTATGCATATACATAAGCTTCCAGTAAACCTTTAATATTTTACTCTTAAATATAAAATAATGGTTAATGATGAAAAGACAATTGAGAAAGTCCTTTACTAAGAAAAACAAACTCAAATAAATATATGGGGGAAAGGATCAGATGAAATATACAATGCAAGGTTCAGAGGAAAAACTGACACCAGAAAACAAGCAATATAAAAAATAGTAATCTATCATAGGATTAATGAAATAAGATAATCTGATGTCGCTGTCTTGGAAAAAACTATATGCAAAAATAAAAATAAATGAAAAATGAACATGATCTTGTAAGGCAAAAGAAAAGACAGGGCACGAAAGTCATTAAAAGTCTTAAAATAAAGAAATTTTCCTGGTTTGGCAAAGAAAAAAGACAAAGCCATAGAAGTGCTACAACAAATACAAGGAGATTCAAGGGGTACACAAAAAGATTCAAGAACAAATAATGCAAGTTTTAGAAAGAGAAAAGAGAATAAATTGTTTAAAAATTGAAATTTCTAGAACCAAAGAAGCATTTCTAGATGGAAAGATCTCATCATTAGAAAATGTTTATAATTTTTTTCCTTTGCACTGAGGTGGAGGGGGATGGGAGCTGAAAGAATATAATACCCAGGGATATTATAATTTGGGCACACCAGGGATAAAATTCATAAATCTTCATCAAAGTAAAGTTGCATTGAATATGGTTGAAAACAAGGTAGACCTTATTCAAGACAATTGCAATAAGAATCAAGACTGCATTTAGGGGAGAAGATCGACTTCAACTCCACTGAAAACAAAAGAGGAACTCTAATGCTGGGTGAGTTAATGCAAAAGTACTGAAGGACATGAGGGTGGGGGCCATTTGTGTTTGTAAATGGGCACTAGTGGAAGTTAGGCTCCCATCTTTCCACAGGGACTGGGAGATGAGCCCCAAATTTCTTTCCATAATTACATTTCAAGGGACTGTCTTTCAGGTCCTTGAGAAAGAAATTTAGACACTTAGGTTATATAATATATACTTCTAGGGGAGCAGAGAAAATAATTTACAATAGCAAGTTTTATGAAATAACTGTTCTATGAATAGGGATATTAGGAACTCCCAAACAGAAATAAAAGCTAAGTATTTCTGATTGGAATATTAACACCCCAAGATCAGCTTTCAAAATGAAATGAAATTACATCCTTTTTTAGGTTCAAAATGATTGAGGATTTTCCCTGAGAAGTAGAATAAAATGAAGCTATACCTTAATTCTTATAATAAACTATTTTTATTATAGGATTATTTATTTGGTCCTCAATATCTGTGTATTCTGCATCTGTGAGATCCACCATCTGCATATGAAAAAAATATCTATAAGAAAAATATTACCTGTACTAAACATGTACAGATTATTTTCATTATTATTATTCCTTAACAATATATTATAACAATTCTTTATATAGCATTTATATTATATTAGGTATTATAAGCAATTCAGAGATAATGTAAAATAAATAGGAGGATTGCATAGGTTACATGCAAATACTACACTATTTTAGCCATTTTTTAAATAGGGGACTTGAGCATCAGAAGAGTTTGGTATCAGTAGGAAGTCCTAGAATCAATCCCTGACAGATACTGAGGGACTGTTATTTATCAAGACATGGTATCAACCAAATATGATAGGTAGTAAAGAAATATCAGACATGCAGTTTCTCAACAAAGATTATAATCTATAGAAATTAACTCAGTAACATAATCCACAAACTCCACAAACGAAAAAATACAAAAGCAGAGAAAGAGTAAGACACAGCATGTAAGAATTTAATCTTTAAAATAGAAATGTTTATTAAGCCCTCACCCTATTCCAGGCACTGTGCTGGCTTTGGGAGTTACTAGAGTAATTATGATACTATTTCTGCATCTTTAAAAATACATTTTTTTTCAAAACAATCCTGTGATGAACTACATGATCATATACGGAGTTTCGAGGTGGAGTATAATCATTATATGACAGTTTATATTTTTCAAATATCATAGTATGTTTTCATCACAGTTGGGAGTCAGTTAGCCTTTAGCTAGTAAGAAAAATATCAATATGGTACAACATTTTCCATAAACATATCTACATGTTTAATTTTAAAATCCTTGCTGGAATATACAATTTCAATTTTAGTTTAAATCTCTTTCAGTGGTTCAAACATTAAAAATATTTGAACTGCATTTTGGAGCATGCGCGTGCGCACACACACACACACACACACACACACAAAGCAAAATATATACAATACTTTGGCTCATTTAATGGGAAACCTTTGGAGGTTTCTAGGCTGATATTGCTTGCTACTTAAATGATTTAGTTATCTTACTTGGTTGATAAATACTAATTTAGCACTTACTATAGACCTTTTAGTAATTGAGAATAAAGTAATGAAATAAATGGTAATATCTCTGTCACAGTGAAACATTCCTTTTGATGAGGGGCACGGATCTAGAGAAACACAGAGACAAACATACATACAGGTAACGAAATCAATTTCAGTTATTTGCATTATCTAGAATTACTACTTGATCTTACTAATAAATGTCATGCTGAATATACACAACATATTTTCTCTTATATTTCACAACTTCCTTCATGGAATTGTAGCAAACAACAATGTAATTCATGCTTTTATTATTCCTTAATGGACCCTCCCACCTTTAGCCTCTCTTATAAATTAATTTTCCTATATATCACTAGCAGTTCATTTTGCTAAAGCAATATTTTTTTCAAATCCCAGAAATGTATCATCAAATAAATACTGCAGGGGCAGAGGAGCATTTTTGTAATGAAACAGAAGATAAGAAAAGAGAACCAAAAAGAAAAATCAATGTGCTTTGTGGACAGCAAGAATAATACTTTATGAAATATTCTTTCTTGGGTTCATGTACATAGATCTGGCATAATGAAAAATACATTTCTTACTGAAGAACATTCCAAATTGTTTGAAAATCACACTATACTACTGGATTTTAATGTCAACGATATTAACAATATTATCACTATACAAAAGACAGACCTTAAAAACCCAGGTTCTCCTAATTAAGGTTCATCTCTTGACCCTGGCTTGGAACAGACTTCCTATCTGTCTCTAATTTTATTTCTATTTTCTCCCCCTCCCCATTCTCTTATCAGTCTAATTAAAACCACAAGCTGCTTCTTGTTCAGTCTTTACCCAGAGTTCTACTCCCATATGTTGTTTTGCAGAATATAGTTTGAAGCCATTTCTTTAAGAAGTGTGGCTTTTTGTCCAGCTTAAGAGCTCCCATTTATCATAATCATATTATTATTTAATAACATTCTTTAAAATATATTTTTGGAAGGAAGATATAACTTGTTGTTGTTGTGTCTCTTACAAATGGCAGCATAATTATTTTCTTATGGTTTTTGCTCAATAAATTAAATTGAATTGAGTAGTGTTGTCAGATTTATTTGAATAAAGAAAAAATTTAGGCTGGGTGCTAAACACACACTAGTAATTCCAGTGGTTTGGAAGGCTGAGACAGAGGATCATCCTGAGTTCAAAGCCAGCCTTAGCAACAGCATGGTGCTAAGCAACTCAATGAGATCCTGTCTACATAAAATACAAATAGGGATGGAGATTCGGCTCAGTGGTTGAGTGCTCCTGAGTTTCATCTCCAATACCACACCCCCCCCCCAAAAAAAAAGAAAAAAGAACCACAAAACCATTAAAGACTTGTCCAAGTACAAGAATGAGAATATGTAAACATTTTTATTTTATATAGCATTGGATCATTAGAGATTAATGTCATTTTATGCTGGTCTGTGCCTAACACGTGAGATCTATTTTAGATATTTAATAAATGATACTTATCAACAGAATTTTCTGGCCTTATAAAATCTAATACTCTAAATTGCTTGAAAATTTGTTACTTTCTACATGAAACTATGGAAGCAGGGAACTTGGATGAGGGCTTTGAACTCTGAGGCTGTTAGGGATTATAATCTGTAAAAATACTACTGATGTATGATGTCAGAAAACAATTTGATCTTTCCTTTTTCATAACTTCTCTTAATAAGTTTTTTCCATGTGTACTGACAAGTATAAATTTTAGTATAAACAGAGAAAAAAGAAGGTAAATCTGAAAAGTATGAATCTAACTAGTATTTGTTGCTAGAGTAGAATTTTATTTCATCTGAACATTGGATCTATCTTTTGCTTCTCATTTGTCAAAAATATTCTTTGCTCATTTTAGAATAGTATCAATAAACATGGATAAATTGAAACTGGAATTTTTATGCTAATTTTCAGCAAAACATATTCTTTTTGTAGTTTTAATAACTAGTGGGATTTTTAACTGTGGTGGTCTAGAAATGGAACTCCATAAACAGTTGCTCTTTAATGATGGTCACTTATCCCTACACAGAAGGAAGTAAAAGTAGAGGCAAGCATATTAACCATAATAATAGTATGTAAGACTACTTTAAACCAGATATGTGTCTAAAAAAACCATAGAAGTAGTTCTTGAAAATTCATATTAATACCAAGAGATTACCTGCTTATTCTGTCACACCATTCTAACACAGAAATAATAAGGCATGCCAAACCAGGGCATATTTTAGTATCCCATGCTAGGAATGATGGTAAATTAGAAATCTCTCCCTGTCAAATCCCTTGCATAGTTATGCTACCAGCCATGATTTGAGAAATAACTGCAGGAAAATTTTCAATTTAACAGAAGAGAATTTTGATATTTTAACTGCTTAAGTTAATTAAAAATGAAAAGCAATGCTCCATAAATTATGATGTGATTCTAACAGTATAATTTATGACATATGATTAGGTAGAAAAGGATACATATTTTAATTGATACAAAGGTAGATTATGTATGACCAAGATGAAGCATTAATAGGCATGAGGAAAGACTCAAAATACCTTAGCAAATGTCATGATTGTCAATTATTCTTCCTATGCTGCAATACCATTTATTCAAGTGGTTCCTTAAATTTTCCTAAGAAATGAGCATGTGGAAAGTCAAGGTCTGAATGTAGGATTGGGAAAGCCAGTAGGATTATTTTAGTGACATTTTGGGAAGTATGATAATGTTGAGAATGCTGCTCACTACCACTGTCATTCAAAAGAAAGTTATCAAATTGAAAATTAAATACCAAGTGAGTAATGGACAGGAAGAACAGGACAGATAGTATGCAAGATGAAGGAAATAGAAATGAAAGAACTGAACCACACAAAAATGTGAAATTTAGTACTTTATCAGGTATTCTGTTCAAGGATATAAATTCTATATATAAGAGAAAATAAATTCTCTATATAAGAGCTATTATTTACTAGGGAGATAATGCCCACTCTGAATATAACCATATTATATCAAGTCTTGAGAAGGTGAATAAATTCTACTACACATATAAGATGAAATCATATGGCTTCTTTAAAGCATTAATAATTCTTAAATAATAAATTATTTCTGATAACAGTTAAAGATTATTCAGATAATAAATTAATAGATTTCTATGTTTTCAATGAGATTGGGATTTTTCTAAATAAAATACAGTAATGCACTAACATATGTAAGATTGTTATAGATAAGTTTTGTTGCACTATTACTACTTTCTTCACTTTTCAAATTTTTCAACAAAAAATATGCATTCTTTGTAGAATATGAGGAAAGAAACAATATAAAGGAGGAATCTGGAAAATTTACTCTGTAATACCACTCTTTTTATTAACTCCTTTTTTTTTTTTTTTAGTTATCCCTGCCTCTTAGCCTCCAATGGTTGCCAGAAATCATTTGTTTTTGTTGACTTGAAGCTGCACAACTTCGGTCTCTGCCTTCGATTTTCATATAGTGTTTTCCTACTGTGTTTGTATCTTGAAATGGACATTTTCTCATAAGGTGCCAGTTATGTTGGACTAGGGTCACTCTGCTCTCTTCCAATATGGCCTCATCCTAATAAGTTGTATCTGAGATTCCTTATTTCCAAATAAGATCATGCTTTGCAGAACTGAGGGTTAGGACTTCAGCATATCTTTTTTGGAAGGGGCATAATCCAACTCATAACCATGCTATTGTGACTCAGTGGTAGATTGCTTGTCTAGCATGTGTGAGGCATTGGTTCAATTCTCAGTACCACATATAAAACAAATGAATAAATAAAAGTCCATCAATAACTAATAATAAATTTTTTGAAAAAGACTGAAGATGTAGCTCAGTTGTTAAGCCACTGGGTTCAATCCCTGATACCAAAAAAGACAAAAAAAAAAAAAAAAAAAAAGAGAAGATTTTTTTTTAAATACTCTTTTTTTTAATCAATGTTTTAGAAAATTTTCAGGTTTTCATCATTATGGTTTGTTGCTTTGATTTCCTTTTTTCCTTCTTTTTCCAAAATGTTGAGACTTTATAAAAATATTTCTTCAAATTTTCTTATTTGTTTAAAGAACAATCATCTTGGAAACAAGTTTATAAACATTTGTTTTGCGCAGAATGATAAGGAATAACAGCTGAATTTTAGGTTTAAATGGGGATCAGGAATCCAAATGCTAGTAATACTCAGATGTGTACAGTACAGCTTTCTAGTGTTAAACTGTTTAAGGTCTTGCTTGCCAGTCCCTACCTGTTGGTTCATAGGAAATAATAACTTTATTCTGTTCTAGTAACCACCATGTAATTTAAGCATATATTCTGTTTAGGGCACTCAGGTTGTTGCCAGGATGATTCGAGTAATTGAATTGATGCTCTCTCTTCCACAAGTCTTATGACTATGAGATCAAGTGATGTCCTGTACTTCTTTCAGCTGTATTTCTGTTCTTTTGGTCATGTCTTTTTGGCCTTTAAAACTAAAGTTACCCGACATAGATTTGTGATTCAGCCTTGGCATCCCTCTTAAATATCCTTGGCTGGCTAATGGGAGAATGTAAAAATTGGGGCTTCCTTTATCCTAACTGTGCTGCTCCACCAGGCTCAATTGGACATGACTGAGTACCAGGTTGATAGAAAACCAACTCAAAATTACTTTTTCTCTTAGCATCTTCTGCCCCTGGAACACCTAAACAGACATGCATGTGGTTAAATATCATGTTAATCAGTTTGTTGCCAAGAACACATTAATATTTTAAAAGATGCTTCACCCCCATTTCTCAGATAATTTTGATGTTACCATTAAGCAAAATATGCTATTAAATCCCTGATATGAAAATTAATAACACCGTGGAGTCTGAAAAACCCAAAGAAAGCTAGCGTTCTGCGTAGTCTTGAAGGAAAATATATCTGGATTCTACTTTCACATGACTCCATAAATACTTTCTGTATCACACTTTCTATGAGAACCATTTCCATTTAACTCACTAAAAATGTTATTTAAAGCATATTAATACAAAGGTGAAGATAGTGAAGTCTTTTGAAGATGTGATTCTAAAGGTGCCTATTGAGATTTTATTTCCTCTGTGATTATTGCTTAGAAATTTGTGATAACAGATTATGAGTTTTCTACTTCGTATTCCTGAATTCACACTCACATCAGATTAAGTCAGTCTGTTACTTCCTGAATAGCCCCACAGCCACATTTTTACTGGGAGTCTAAAACTTCTTCTCTTAGTGTCATTCTTTGGCTAGTCTCTTGATGTTCATTGCAGCACACACGATTGCTCCAGCTCTACAGATTTTCCTGACTTTAATTTAGCTATTCTTCATGACTCATTATCTAGCAGTCGCCACAACAGTAACAGTTATTAAGCATTTGCTCTGTAAAATCCTGTCCTATACAGTCAATGGTAGAGGATTACAGGGAAAATAAAAAAAAAATAATTTGCTCCCTGCTGCCAGTGATATTACCGTGTAATGGGGTTTGAAACTCTTTGTTGTCTTAGTGTTTAGCGTGGTGCCATCTCAGTTTCTGTTTTAATATCACACACACCAGAAACTCACTCTAACACCTTTTACTGCAGAGCAAAATTTGCTTTAAAGAAGATTCATTTTGCTTGATTATTAGTTACCAATGAATCCAAAAGATTTTTGAAATTAATAGATATTGAGGACAGTATTATGTGTCACTTAGTATAATAATTTTAGTGTATTTGAAGAGCATCTTAACACACACACACACACACACACACACATCACACACACACGCACTCACACTTAATTCTCACAGCAAGAATGGTTGATTCCAATGTTTTAAAGCTGAGGATATGGGCGAATGATAGAGCTATATTACTGTGTAATAGAAATCATTTTGGATATAAAGTCCAAAAATCATTTGGATATAAAGTCCAAATTTAGACTTAGGCCATTTTATTTCTCTTTTTATCTTTTTAAAATAGCTTTTTTTGTAAATGATGCTCTCATCTAATTAAAAGAGGTTAAAAGTTAAGTGACCAGTGACCTTCCAAATAGAGATGTGTGCCCCTTATATTGAAGTTTTCCATTTAGGATATTATAGCCATTATACTTCTAAACACTCTACACTGTGCCAGGGCTATGGTTTAATTTAAAAATATGGATTGCCCACCATGTGCCACTGAGATGTAAGATATCAAAGTTTCTAAGACAAATGTACAATCACACACACCCATATGTATTCATATATAAAGTTGTAAGTGCATTAAGAGCTTCAGAGGTGTCATGCCTGGTTTTGTAAGAGTGAAGAAGAAGAATATTCAAATAGTCAAATTGTTCAGAGATTTCACTTTAAAATTATTCTGGGTTGACATCTAAGCACTGAGTAGACAGAGGCAAAGGAGGAGCAAGAACACACCAGGCAGAAGGAATAGGATATAGGCAAACCTTGTTGGAGATGGGAATACGGGTGAGGAAGGATCAGATGGGCTGGTATCCGGGTTGGAAGGTGGTAAGGTAACGTTGGGAATGGGAAATATTCAAGAGCTTGACTGTGTGGCATTCTAGGATATCGACCAATACCTAATATTTAAGTGTGTTATAACGTTTTGAAGATATAAACACTTTTGTAGATATTCTTAATAAGGATCTTTGTATTAATTTTGTCACATATGATGCTGGAGATTAGACAACAAGTAGGGAATGCTAATTAATAATATATGATGTGATATATAGATTTTTAAACTATACACTAGAGATTAGCAATTGATGCAGTTTCATCTGCAACTCATGAGAAGGGTCTCATGAAACAAGAGGGGATCAAGATAGATTTCATTTCTGAATATTAATTATTAGACGTGAATGGGGTAGGACATCACATTCTGAAGACACATAGTTACCATACCTTTGCTAGAATGTGCTTTTTACTAAAATGTTAATGAAGAGTCCACTCTAGCAGAGGAGGGAGCTGATATACATCAGTGGGGGGAGGAGAAAACTTCTAATTTATGGGGAGGAATAGAAACCTAGCTTCATCTGTAATGGGGTGTTATGGCATACGATCCATTTATGAAGGGTCATCAAGAAAATGCTTTATGAAGTTTGGTCTGTGAAAATTTACAGAATTAAATGAAGTGGGAAGAATTAGAAGCAAAAGACTTGAAAGGATGTTAATGAAACACAGGCATGAAAAAATACAGATTTGTACTATGTTGACAGAAGTAGCAAAGGAAAATGAAGGGTAATTCAAAAACTTACTATAAGGAATATACTATATTTTACGAATCTATATACATTATTGGTCTGCATCATTTTTTTCTCTTTGTTGATACATTATTTTATTCATTTATAGAAATTTTCAGATATATGAAGTCACAGAGCCTAAATGACCAAGTGTAAAATCAACCCACAAATAAAAATTAATTTATATTTTGTTTATTCTACAGAGTTTAATTAGTATTAAAAGAAATTATACCACAGATTCACAAATATCTAAATAAAAAATTAAAATGTGAATTTTAAAATTCAGTCAAGGGCTGTGCATATAGTTCTGTGGCAGAGTGCTTACTTAATAACCATAAGGCCCTGGGTTTGACCTCCAGCAATATGAAAAAAAAAGTAATTAACACAGAATATTAGTTCAAATACATTATAAGATTGTAAAACATAAATAAACTCCAGAGTATAGTAGATATTTTAAAGCAATATATTAAAAAGAGTTTCAAACAACTTGGAATTTGACACACATTACTTATCCATATCATTTTGAGAATAATAACAATATTAGGGCATGATATAATTGCTAAAATGCCTACAATGTTTTAGATTTTTGTGTAGGCTTACCAAAAATCTTACAGTTCTGATTTTTTATCTAGGGTTTTATATGACTGTATGTACACATTTTGATACACATAAAAATTCTAAACTGGATATAGTTATTTTCTCAGCAGGGGGACAAACATGTATTGAAGAGAATAATGAACATATGGCAACTTCTATCCCTCTTCACTTTGGAGATGGAAGAGAACTTTAAAATTACTTAATCTACTATCTCTTTTTATGATGAGAAAAATGACACATAAGAGAGTACAGGAGTTTTTTTGTTCTCATCTCATAACTGGAAGAATTATGATTAGAAATCAAGGTCCTGTTTTTAAGACAAAGGTTTGGAATGAATTTCTGTTTTAAGAAAGGCAAATTGATAAACATGTGTAAGGAGCATATTTAGGTAAGAGGTTAATTGAGCATTGCTAGTACTTGCTGTCTGCATTTGATAGAATACTTCAATGTGTTGATACAATTTTAAGGTCTATTTTCACATAACACACTCTAATCCCTCATGGGGAAAGTTAGAAATAAACTATAATATTAACTCCAACCAGATGAACTGCAAATATGTTTCCAATGCAGATAATGTAACATCACAAAAGCTATATTTATAAATAAGTAAGTATCAAATCCTTGAACAGGAAATTAAAAATCATTCTATTAAAGTATATTTTATAAATGGATTTATTCAGAATCCTGGTGCATGAAGAGAAGTTACAAAAAACTAACATGCGAAACACATGGAAAATATATTTCAGATATGGAGAATAAGAAGATGAAATAGTTTAAGTTCATTTTCTACATCCTTCAGTGCAGTGTACACTATTGTTAATTTCCTTTAATTTTAAAGCTTTTGTGTTATGAAATATTGACCTATATATTATATTTAATAAAAGATATAAAATTTATTATTTGTATGACTTATACAAAGATGATTATAAATATTAAACAAATGGTACATGTACATCAAGATCTAGAATTCTTTGTTTTATTTAGGAAATAAACAATAGTGCTTTTTTTGCAGAACTAATGTTTTCATTTAATATGGAATTAGAGTCTTTATTCAATTGATAAAAATTTGATCTTATACTGAATTAGATCATGGCCTAGCCTGCACAGTGGTGTGGAGGAAGGAGTTATTTCTTAAACATTGAAAGATGGACAGTTAGCTCAACAATATGCTGACAAGAACCTTCAGTTATTTAATGTCTCATTTTTATAACATAAGAGACCTATCATTCTCCAGCAGTCCTCAGATTTTGCTTACTGATATTTAATCTTGAAAAGATAAAGGATATCCAGCTTGAGTTACCACTTGGCTTCACAACTTTTGAAGCATTTTAGAATGCCTTCTGATCATTACAGTGTATATTCTTGCAGAGATCAAAATTTATCCAGAGAACACCTTTGCAGTTCTCTTCTTCCTATGGGGTGATTTCAAATGGCATGACTCCAGGCTGTGAAGTGTTGCCCACCCCTGTCAAAGACACACATATTGAAAATATAACCTTCTTGAAGCGAGAAACTATCATTTATTTCTTAGTAGAAATCATTTATTCTCTAGAAAACTGACAAGTTATGGCCAGTTTTTTTTTTTTTTTTTTTTTTTTTTTTTTTGCGGGGAGTGGTTGGAACTCTTGAAGATTGAATTTATTATTAATATTTTTCTAAATGCTAGATTGACATTGTAATTTATCAATGCTGAAATTCTGGGAAATTTCAGTCACAATAGTGATTTTTTTCGGGTGTTATCAGAACTCAGCTCTTTCCTTATAAATTATAATTACTTTTCTGACATTTTTCATATTCTCAAAGCCAAAAATTATCCTGTAAAAATGGAACATCTTACATCATTACATTATGAAAATGCAGAAAGATACAGATCACTCAACAAAGGGAAAGAGAAAGGCAAATGTTAAAAGTGTTTATTTTGATAAAACTTTGTTAAAATTGAGTCCTTACAATTCTCATTAAAGTACAATCAGGACATTGGGCATTTGTATATCAACTTATTTAGCTTTGTATTATTTAATCAGGTTACTGCATTATCCATGTGTTTGGCTTACAGATAGTAATAAAACAGAATTCTGTTACTGTCTGGGATCATGTTATTTTAAATATTTTTCTAAGAAAGTTGGGACATTTATAATTGATCCAAAACTGTAGTTTATATTTTAAATTTATGTTTTAACTAAGACTTTAAATACATCATATGTGACATATTTCAATGTATATTGTTCCATCATTAATTATAGACATACCTTATATTTTAGTAAGCTTGAACCACATCAACATAGTGGTGTAGTTTCCTGTGAGCTTTGATCAGATCATTTGTGAGTCTTCTCAATGATATTGGATCAGAACAAAATTATTACATGAACACTTTCCAAGAGTCCAGATGTGTTGGATAGTTTCTGGTAAGAGAAGACACTTTCAATTCTATCCAGCTCTCAGTCAAGTATTTTATACGAGTTTGAAATAAACAACAAGATAGGCCATATTTCTAGGTTCATGGAAATAAATTTCCATCAAACTTGGAAATAGCATGCTACAACATCTTGAGCGTGCCCGGATATTTGGGCAACAATGACATCAGTTTGTGTCTGAATTCTGAAGTGGGGGTCTGCTTACCATCACTGGATTAATGCTCTTTGCTCAACAACCGTGCAGGCTGAGAAAATGAAAAAAAAAATCTGTAACAGGAAAATGAGCCTGTGTCTTTTAATTCATTCCCTTCACTTTGTGTTTTTATTTAATTTTTATTATTTTTTTATAATAAGCTAAAAAAATAATTGATAATGAGGTGGGGAGAGGAATGAGAGAAGAAACATCTTAGAGTCAGTGATCTTGACTGTCACAGATAAGATTATCAGCAATATTGCCTCATTCATTTATGTTCACAGTTTTTACATGGTACACTGATGGAGAATGTAATTTTCATCCACTCAAAATATAATATATATTCTGTTTAGAAAGAGAAAATCAACTTCACTAATCCAAACAAGTGGGGTCGATAAGAACCCTCTAAGAGATCCTGTGCTCCAGAAGAACTAATTTTGCAATATAAGTTTCCCCTAGAGTTTCAAAGAGTATAAAGCTAGAGTGGAGAAGAGTCAACCATGAAGAAGACATGAACCCTGAAAAATTCAATAATTCTGTTAAAGAAACTGACATCAAATAGAATAAATCTTTCTGTTTCATTATTTCCTAGTTATCCACATTACATGATCTCTGACTTTTCCTACTAGAGGGTCATCTCTGTGAAGGCAAATACCTCATGACTTTTTAAATTTTTTTAGCTGACTTATTGCAAGTATTTTCAACAGTCCTTGACATATACTTGACATATACTCACTCTCTCAATGAATTATACCAATTATGTTTTTTTTAAAAGCAATTTCAGAAAATATTTCCAACATGATTCTAATGGAGTTCTTTTTTTTTTCCTTGCATAAGAAAAAAATAAGTGTTGTGTTCTTCCCCATGCTTTAGAATGCCTTTACCATCCAAGAGAAGGTAGTGAACACTGTGACTGGTCTACAGATTTTCACCATAATTCATACTCTTGCCTCTCTCTAGTCAGTCAATCCTCCAGGAGCACTCCCCAAGGACAATACTTAGTCTGCCCAATGTAAATCTCTTTGATCTTTTCTTTCTGACCTTGTTTCATGTCTGGGTTTTGTGTTTCAACACTTCATACACTGGAGTTTTTCAAGGGTCACCCAAATTATGGGCTCATCTCTATGGTGTCTATTGCCTTCTCTGAATTTGATAAAATGCATCATAACAAATAACTTAACGAATGAACACCTACAATTTTCAGACACCAGGAGAAATCAGAGCAAACTAGGTGTTCTATTACTTTCCATATATCCTTCAAAATGTTTTTCAGAAACTAAACATTTGAGAATTCTATGTATCTTTGTATCAATTTTCACTATTTGGTGAAATGACCAAAGCAATTCAAGTGCTTTAAGCAAAGTATATTGGTTCACACATTTGGGAGACATCAGGAAGAATCTAGCCTTAGACAAAATCATATCCAGGGTTATGATAAGGTCACAGGACTCTGTCTTTCTATCTCTTGACTCTATCTTCTGCTCTGTTGACTTGATTTATAAATATCTCCACTTACGATCAAAGATATGTGAAGCAAGCTGACAACTCAATCAGAAAAGACAAGACATTATGTCAGAGACTCAACAAAATTCTCACCCCCGTATCCAACTGACTCTAACGGGAAACAGGAGTATGAAACCCAGCTCACTTGAATCAGTAGGGATAATCTGTGACAACTGCAGGAAAATGCTAAAGCTAAAAGTTTTAAGGATTTTGCATATTCTGGTTCTTGAAGTCTAGCTTCTGCACTCTAACAACCCCCTAAGACATTGCTCCATAATCAAAAACTTAGACTTAAAAACTCGACTTAACTTCTGGGAAGCTACACCTGAGATAGAGCGTACTGATGGATACACAATTTTAAGACTTCATTCTGGAGCAGGAACAAGATCAGAAGACCTGATCCCCTTTGGCAGAAGAGGGAAAGAAGTGTTCCTCCAGCAGAAACTTGAGTAGGGTTTCCCCCAGAAATACTGGACCTTTCAGTAAGCCCTAAAATCCAGTAGTGTGAATCATCCATATTTTTTTTCGCATTAGTAAAACATTTTGGCTTCTTGGACTTTCCATATACATTTTATATGTATTTAGGGATAATGTTGACTCTTGTAAATTGACCTTGAATCCTCCTATACAGCTAAACTGTACATTAATTCTAAGAGGTATTTTTGTTGATTTTTTGTGATTTTCTACATAGATACTTATTCATCTGTAGACCAAAAAAAATGTTATTTTTTTCTATTAAAGTCAGTGTACTCATTTTCCTTGTTTCATTGTGCTCCCTGAGACTTCCACTCCCCACAAGATATAATAGTTCCTCAATATCCATGGGCATTGGTTTTAATGCTCCCACAGATACAAAATATGCAACGCTAAGTCCCCAATAAAATAATGTAGTATTTCCATGTAACTTATGCATATCCTCCCAGACTTAAAACCATCTCTAGATTATATATACCTAATGCAAAAATTATCCTACCTATGAAACCAAATGCAAATTCTACATAAATGATTGCTATACTGTATGTTGACAAGAAAAACTGAGTCATTACATATCCAGCACAGGCATTAAAAAATATTTTCCATCTACAAGTAGAACCTGGTACAGAGGACCAGCTGGAAATCTAAAATGTTTGACATTGTTAAAAGGTCCCGTTTTGCTTTCTAGTTTCACTTTGTATTTTCTCTCTTAACTAATTGAATCTCTAAATTCACCCAAATTAGCAAGCTCATCTTCTGTTCTTCCAATGTTTATAAAGTTGTTTCCTCATCTTCAAATTCTCTTCTCATCTTCTTAACCTTGTCACCTAGTTCAATATTAGTCCCTTGGAACTTTCCTTCTTCTGAATGGCATTCCCTGAATTTCTCACTATAGAATGGACCTTCTTATTATTGCCACACAATTATCATATCCATAACATTCATTGTAAGAGGAGTTTCATGTTAAATATACTTTATGTGGTTGGTACAAATAAATAAAATATATTGTCCCCTTTCCCAATGGTATGTATACCAATCAATATGTCAGGTAAAACAAGTAAAGATAAATGAATAACAATATTGCAACAAACTATCTTTGGGATTGGGAGAGAGAAAAATTGGTTCTGAAATCTTTTAGACAGAAGTAAATATATAAGCAAATCCTTAACTGGCTCTGAAATAAAAATAGTTGCCATATATATTTTAAAACAAATCATTAAATAAAATATTAATATGTTTTGAATCTTCCATTCTTCTTTTGCTTTAATAGATAATTAAACCCTCTCTTGTTTTGTGCATCAAAGAGGTAAAAACCCACTGTTAGTTACTTCAGGTTGGTACTCACAAAATTCATAGCATTAAAACATTTTTATATTACCAGAAAATGTAATCAGTAAAATGAAAAATATTTTTATAGATTTTCAAATATTGTCCTATGTCTCCATTTTTATTTTTTATATACTTTAAATGTTACAGTTTCACCATTGGATGGCAATATTGCTTGTTATTTTCTTTTCAATATTCTAAGCTTTCAGATACTGCAGAAAAAATAAATCCTGCAGAAATAATTAAGATTCATTGTTTTATTTTATTTATTTGGGCTATTGGCATATTGCATTGAAAACATATGCAAAATGATGTTCACCTCTATACTCTTTATGATAGACTCTTAATGAAGAAATGAATAGGTTCAACATTCTTCCTTCTGTTTAGAAGGTGAAGTTATCTATTTTATAGTGAGCTTGAGTCTACTCTTAATTTGCTGAATAAATTTGAATGAATAAATTGTGCCCCACTAGCCCAAAATCTCTAGTTTTGAGGACCATATCAAAAGATGATCAGTAGCCATTTACTGACACTCACAGTCTCAATTCCCCGATAATCACTATTGCTCAAATTAGTATTATTAAAATGGTTTAAATTACTAGACATAAATTTCAAAGAAGAAAAGTTGTCAATTATTTTAGTAGCTACAGCTTATGTGCTAAGTGATAAATCAACTGTTTCCAGTCTAACTTTATTGGAACATAGTACATGATGATATCCTGCCATTCATAGGGAAAGAAAGAAATAAGAATTATTACAAAATATTATTCAGTATATAGGATGCTGAAAAGACAATTTTCAAATGATTCAATAATAATTTGTATTCCATGTATATAAGAACAGAAAACTATACTTTTGTTAACAGTTCATGACAAAAATATATTACTGCTGTGCATTTCCATTTATGGATTGTAATTATTTATATCTATAATTCATTAATAAGTTATAAATAATTGAGTTGCATTGGTACTTGCTGAGACAGATTACTTGCAAACTTCATAGAGATATTTGTCTATGTAAGGATTACTTTACTCAAAATGGTATCTATTATTCATTTTAATTTAAAACTATAGCAATGCACATTCAATTATGTACATTTAAATAAATTGGTTAAATTTATATATATCATATCTTTTAGAATTAAAATTGGAATTAAGATTATTTCCTAAGTAGATAAATCATTTAATTTCCTGATATGTTCATACATTAGTTTGATTCATAGTAGTTTTCTTTAGAGTTGAATAATACATTTTAATAAATACAGAATGCATTAGTTTTTTTCATCACTGTAACCAAAAGTCCTGACAAGAACAATTACAGGGGGACAAGTATATTTTGTCTCACATTTTCAGAGGTCTCTGATGGCTGACTCCATAGCTCTGTACCCAAAGGGATGCAGAAGAACATCATGGAAGAAGGGTGTGGCAAGGAAAGCATCTCATGATATAACAACCAGAAAAAGAGAGAGAGCTCTGCTCACCAGGGATAAAATAAAAACCTCAAAGGAATGTCCCAGTGACCTACCTTCTTCAGTCACATCACACCTATCTATAGGTAATGCTCAATTCATCCATATCAGTAGATTAATCCACTTTACACTCTTGAGCCTTAGATGTAGGTGGTTTTGCCAATTCCAGAGATGCCCTCAAGCCATGTATAGTTCTGAGTAAAGTACTTAGCATTTCTTTAGTGACTGTAATCTCTTCAGTAAGCACACATTCTTCAGTTTAGTTTTATTAACACTTTTTTGGCCAAACTTCAAGTTTTTCAAAATTTCCTACTTGATTTTCTTCTTCTGCTTTTTACTGTAAACTTGGCTAAAAACTGCCAGCAATATCCATGCCATCAACTAAATACTATGCTCCCTTGAAATTTCCTCTGCCAGAATTGTTAGTACATCACATTTAAATTTAACCTCACAGAAAGTTCAGAACATGGGTAAAATACAGACAACTTCTTTGCCAGTATGCAACTTGAGTGGCCTCTAGTTAAATAACCAATAGATTCCTCTTCCTCTGAAAACTCATGAGCCTAATTTTTATTGTTCTCAGGCCTATTGACATTCCAGTCTTTTGAGCTTTCATCAGAATCATCCATTAAACTCTACTTACAATAATTTAAAGCTTGTGCAGCTTGCATATCTAAATTTTAATTTTTTTTCCTTCTCTCTAGCTCCAAAGACAAAGTCAAGTTAGTCACAGCGGTGACCCCATTTCTCAGGATCAATTTGTCTTAGTCAACTTTTTTATTGCTGTGACCAAAAGACTTGATAAGAAAAATTAGAGAAGAAGAAGTTTAACTTGGCTCATGGTTTCAGAGGTCACAGTCCATAGATGGCCAACTTCATAGCTCTGCACCAGAGGTGAGGCAGAATTTCATGGTGGAAGGACATGGTGGAATAAAGCAGCTCAGGACATGGCACCTGGAAGGAGAGAGCGAGTTCTGCTCATCAGGGACAGAGTAAGAATTCCAAAATATAGCCCCAGTGACTTATCTTTTCCACCTGTCTGTAGTTACTGTCTAGTTCATCCATATTAGTAGATTGATACACTGATTACGTTATACTTCTCATAATTTAATTATTCACCTCCAAAATTTATTGTATTATCTCATACATGTGCTTTTGGAGGACCAGCTTATTTTGTTTTTTTCTTGTAATGCTCACAAAAATTTGTTTCATATTGAGAATACTAGTGTTCTTGTAGAAATAAAATGCTAGGAATATTGTTGTTGTTCTTGCAGAAATGTAATTTAAGTTCAAACAAGACAGCAGATTTGGTATACATTTTTATCATGTATTATCATGTATTTATTCTTTTGTATCATTTTTTATTATTTTATTTTCAGTGCTGGGAATCGAACTCAGAGACTCATGCATGCTGTGCATGTCTTCTCCCACTGATCTGTATTACCAGCCCCTGACTTGGTATGTTGAGAAATCTAGGAGTTGGAAAGTTTTTTATTGTTGTTGTTTCTTTTTTTTTTTTATTTTCATATCCATGATCTGAGAACAGCAATAGAACCAGCAAACATAGCTTACTTTTATGAGAGGGGAGAATAATTTAACATGTATGAGCAAATCAGTGTAGTCCTTATAAATGAAACAGAACCTGCAAAAGATAACTGTTGAATACATTGACCGTGGGAAGGCCGAATGCAGAGTTTCTATTTGCTCTCTATAAATTGTGTTTCCTGCAATGTTCTCATGTTACTGTTGAGTCATATGACCTTGTTGTCACAATGCTTCATGTGCTCATCTCAATGAAAATGTGCAATTTTAATGCCAGAGAATTTTGAGAGTTACCTACTAATGTCTCACTTAACTATCTGAAAACACAATCTAATACTTCAACTAAAACATTATCTGGATTTTTAAAAACCAACAGAATTGCTGTAGTAACATTTTACACAGAATCAAACATTTCCAGAAAACTCTGTTAGGGTTAATTTCTTAAGTCACAAGTAAGTAAATAAAAAGAGATGACAGGTGTATTTTAAATGCATAAACTTTCCAAAACTAAAATCGTTTTCATCTGCTTAGTGATTAGGTAAAAATAAACGCCTAAAGCCCTGACCATTAAATATCTTCAATGAGAAGCCATTCACATTTAGTTGCTGAACTTTACCATAAAAATTTCAGGGGAAAGTAATTATAGAGGCAATTTCAATTTAAAGCCACACAGGGAAGTAATTAAGGGTAATAATAACCATAACCTCTGAACGAAGATATAGAAAATAGATTCTGTATCTTATTTAAATGAAAGAGGTTAAAGAGAAAATAGCAGTCAATGTGGCTTTTAGGTTTGAGTAAGGAAAACCAGAGTATTAATAAAACATTTATTTCCAGATATTCACACCGTTATATGTAACAAGTTTGCACTGTGTTGTCATCTAAAGATAAGTTCCAAACATGACAGAGCTACACATAAATAGGTTAACTATAGTATTTCATCTGTTGTGCAAAATATTAGCTTTGGTATGGTAGCTTCAGCCTTTGATCATAATGTTTTAATAACTTAATTTAGCTCTTAAGTTTGCAGGCCTTAGGTGTTCCAAGCAGAAAAGGAATGAGAGAAGAAATAGAGGATAAAAAGATAAAATAGCAAAAAAAAAAAAAAAAACAACATAAGATAAGATTATGATTATTTGGCTCAGGAGACACAGTATGTCAATGCCTCAGGAAATGATCTACAAACAGGATTAAATACTTCATTTAAAACTTTATATCAATTATTAAGAACGCTTCAGGCATCACTTTGGAAATTCCAAAGTGATTTTGAATTCAGAGCCCAACTTCACAATTTATAGGAAGTATGATCTGGGTGACTTATTTAAGCCCTTTTTCATTTTTAATTTTAAATAATAATACCAGAGGATTTTTTAAGTCTTTCCTTTTGTAAAATAAAATGAAATTTCATCTTTAACTTGCTATAATAATAGTAGAAATAATTTGTTTATGCTTGTTTTTGCACAGTGCTTGGTATGTGATTGATAAAATCTTAGTAATAATCATTATTTATATTATTTTACAAAATTCTTTCACAATTTTTTTTCTAGCAAATCATTCCTTTCATTCCAAATTTCCATCTATCCCCTTCCTATTCCTAATGGTCTAATTATTCTGCACTACTGAGAGATCCATGGGTGTATTAGCTATATTTTCTCTCTCTGTCTCTCTGTTTCTCTTACTATCTCTGTAAATCTACATTTTGCTTCTTTGCACCTTCATCTTCCTAAAATCATTTTTCCTTCATTTCATCCATTTGAATGTATATTTTTCCAGGTGTTGTGTTTACATATTTGCGTATGTCATCATGCACCACATGCTCTGAGGTTCACAATCAAGTCTATCTTCTCTCTGTGCAAGGGTGCAAAGACCATATTTAGAAGAATTATATACAGCTCTGAGTTAGGGCATGAGGGATGTGTGGCATCAGGTTATACAACACATACTTAAGTGGAGAAGGATTAATACTGTCTCCAAATATTTGAAGGGATTTTACAAGAGAAGAGATTTGGTCTAGATTATACCAGAAAACTAAAGTGTCCCCAAATAAAGGTGGTAGATCTGAGATGAGGACTATAGGGAAACAGATTTCAGCTTGTTGTAAAGAATATACTAATTGTTGGGACAGGTGCTAATTAAAAAATGCTGTCTACTTACCTCGACAGGTGAAGTGGAAAATGAACATCCATTTGTCAAATGACCACTTTCCTGAAAATACACGACACTGCAATAGGTGGTGCTTTATTCTAACATGGTAGTCATATAAAAATGCCATAGTCTTGGTTGCCAAAATCAACCTAAATGTATTCTCTCACAGCTCTGGAGGCTAGACCCTTGTCAATGATGCTGCACTTGAGACTCCTGAGGAGCCTCATCCCATGCCTTTCTCTCAGATTGGTGGGGACTTATGATGCCTGGTGTTCCATAACTTGTTCTTTCACTTTTTTTTTAGTTGTTTGACCTTATTTTATTTATTTTATTTTATATGCACTATTGAGAATCAAATCTAGTGCCTTACACATGCTAGGCAAGTGTTCTACCACTGAGCTGCAACCCTGGCTCCTTGTTCTGTCACTTTAAACTTGGCTTCTTGTTTCATATTGGCCTTCCCTCTGTATCTGTCTCAAAACCTCTTATAATGACACTTGAGACTTCATTTAGGGGCCAATAAGATAACACAGACGAAGGACCTTTCAAAAGTCAAAACCTCAGCACATGTTTTGCTATGTAAAATAATATTTACAGATTCCAGAGAGGAGTAGATGGACATAGAATTTGGTACATGCCTGATACAGATGGCTTCAAAGATTCTAAGTCACAAGTTTCATTATCCTATGAATCAATAAGTGATCTAAGTTTTGGATAAATATTAGAGGAAGCAAGTACTTTTAAAGGAAGTTCCAAGGAGAGCTTGTAATTTGTAGGGTTAATGTACCCAGATTGATTGATATGTATTTATCTATTTGTTGATAGACACATAAATAGATATTAGGAGTAGCTCAGGTACATCAATAGAAAGGGTATAGACTGATTGCTTTGCACATTTTTTCTTTCTGTCATATTTGGGTTTTCTTTCAATAGAAATGTTTAAATAAATGGGACTTTAAGCATATGATTCAAAAGGCAATACTGAACCTATAAATCTATGATATCATACAGATGAAGTGGACAAAAATGGTCTGTTCCTGCTTCTGAGAACAAATGTAGGGAAAAAATCAAATAACTTCAAGGTTTGAGCTAATATATTTTACAAATTAATACATGTGAGAACATTTACATACATACTTCATAAAGACTATCATTTAGTCAAACAGAAAAAGAAGTTGGTTTTATTAATTCTCTTTTCAGTATTTGTAATACACTGTATCTTTTTCTTCATTTTCACTTAGGTTTATAACAAATGCTTTGCTACATATCTTGGATTCACAGATAAAAGCTTTTCTAAAATTCTGAAGATTCTAATTGCTATTTTTAAATTATTTGAATGCTTATGTAATTTAGTATTATTTAACTAATTGATTCCTTTGCATTTGTGCAGAGATTTTTAAGTAGGACAGATAAAAGCAATTTCATGTGGCTCATCTCATTTTTCAAAACAAAATTTGAGTTTAGTCTTATGGTTTATCCTCTACTTTTATTCCCTGGTAGAGTAAACTTTCAATAAATTCTTGAGTAATCCAGCAAACCAAATGTGTAAATTTGCCTACAAATGAGTATTATTTTTACTTGACACTAAAGAAATGTTTAAACTTTATGCATATAAATGCTGGGAACGTGTTAGTGTTGTTGTATGTAACAATTTCAAAATGCTTTGAAAAATAGCAGTTCCTTTCATTTTTCCTGATGGTAACTACCAAAGAATGAGTTGGATATAAAAATAATTTTTATCTTAAAGGTGCATTTGACTATTGAAATCTCAGAAGAAATACACAAATCATTTGTTAAAGTAGAATATTACATATAGGCTAAGTCAATGTCCTATAATATTTATTACCTTCATAGATAATATTAACATCTGTTAATTTATTTAGTGTTTCAGCTAATGTTTTCTGATTCACATATTTCTTTTCATCTGCCTCAAAGTCCTTTATAGAGTTAAGATATTCAATAATGTTCTGTCAATAGTTATTTTGCTTTACAAATATGGTACTCTTTATATGTTGTGGATTCTTTTAGTCCATATTAATTATTTCCTTCTTTAGAAGATTTTAATTCAATTTCAATTATATATAGATTAATACGGTAGATATGTGGGTGATGAGAGAATAAATAAAATAAATCATCAGCTTTAAAGACATTTTCTTATAAAAAACACTAATTAAAAATAATTGAAAAGGATTTTAAAATGAGGTAAGGGCAAATGATAAGTGGTCATGAATAACTCTAACAAACTCTACCCTTTATGCCAGGATAATACTGATGTGACATCTGTGGAATTGATGCCCCATTTTTTTTTCCTGTCAGGGATGAAAATTTGCACTGACATATTTACAATTTTCTCCTGGTTTCTTCATAACATTTATATTTTGGTCTTGCATAGAATCTATGAAATAAAGAAAGGCAGCTAGTTTGCAGAGATATCTCACATGCTTGTAAACTTAGTGAACATAAATCCTACATCTGAATTGATCTATGTGTGTATCTTGCTTTCAAACTCAGATTATTTTACCCAATTGAAAAAAAATCAGAGCAGAAATGGTTGCAAGTCTGCATCACTGAAACTTTGTATTCACATTCTCAACTAATCCCTCTATGATGTTTGATGTTTTGTTTTGTACCAGGTCCATATTCTTCAAATTTTCCTATGAATGCAATAAAAAAGGAAAAATAACAATTCCAGTGTAATGACTCTTGTCCTCACCTTCAAAGAATTTACCATCTCAGTGGTGTCTTACCCCAAGTATCCCATGGTTCCTGCAAGTCTGCCTTAAATATACTCAGTCAATAACCCAATCCTTCTGTGCTCTGGCCAGTGAGCTCTGGGGACTGCTGAGCATGGAGAATGCAGAAATTTCTTGCAGCCATAGGTAAGGATGAAGGATCCTTTTTGTTTGTATGTTACATATTCTTCAGTAGATATCAATTTTGTGATCTATGTGCCCAAATATTGTTTGGGTAATTCAAAACAAAATGGTGTTTCAGTTTTTATTTATATATTCTCTTCTTTAGATGTGATTTAATTATATGTTCCACAGAGTCTGAACAAGAAAGAAAAAAAAGAATAATATTATGAAACAAACTCTATCCAGAATTTTTGCTCTTTTCTCCTGGAACATGCTGAATTATTTTTATCGAGGTGAGATAATCATTATCAACCTTTTTCTCCCTTAGGATGGCTTTTGTCTCCAAGGGTTACTTCCCCTTTTAAAAATAGGTTTCCAGCAGATATTCCCTGCCTGTTTGACACACAATTTCTGGTGTGTCTGACATTGATTTATCTGCAGACTGGCAATCTATTACATTTCTATTTCTCCCTAGTCAACATTGCCATTACCTAAGGAAGCCATTTCAGACATTTTCAACATTCCTTAAAACTCTGGCTCTTCATATGGAATAATCTACCCAGCCCCCTGCAGCTCACAGAAACAACAAAACTTCAAATGAAACTTTCCTCTGAACCTGCCATGTTTTCTTTGCATCCACATAGCCTTTGCCTGGAAAAATAAATACCTTTATGTTTTCCTCTGGTCTCCATTGACTTTTGATCCTTTGGGAACCATCACCAAATTACCTTATGGTCTTTTATCTTCCCTTCCTACTGGTTATTTTAGATTCTCTCTCTCTCTCTCTCTCTCTCTCTCTCTCTCTCTCTCTCTCTCTCTCTCTCTTTCTCTCTCTCCACCTCCCCCACCCCGCCGCCCTCCCGTGTGTGTATGTATGTGTGTGTGTGTGTGTGTGTGTGTGTGTGTATGTGTTCCTAGAGTTAAATTTATTTTACACACCCATGTTTTTCTGAAATGATCCAGATACATGAGCTTGGGAATTTTGTGATCTCGTTACCTTTAAAATTCTTAGAATATTTGTAATGAAATTTTATGTTTGTTATTCACAGTACTCAGTTTTATAACATTAATCATGTTACTATTTCATCCATTCAGTTTTTTAAAAGCCCCACCTTTTATTCTAAAATGGCCTGTTGTTTCTAAGCCTAATTGCATAGCAAAAGAAAATTTCAGGAAATTACTTCTATTATGGTTTGGCTATGAGGTATCTTTCAAAAACTCAGGTGTGAGACAATGTAAGAAGGTTCAGAGGAGAAATGATTGAGTTGTGAGAGTCTTAACCCAATCAGTGAATTAATCCCTAATGGGATTAACTGAGTGGTAACTAGAAGCAGGTGGAGCAGGGCTGGAGGAAGTGGTTAATTGGGGGCGAGGCTATGGGGTATATATTTTGCATCTGGAGCTGGAGTCTCTCTTTTTGCTTCATGACCACCAGGAAGTGAACTGCTTCCCTCTGCCACACTCTTCTGCCATGATGTTCTGACTCACCTCCAGCCTGAGGAATGGAGTCGGCCTTCCCTGGAGTTAAGACCTCTGAAACCCTGAGACTTCAATAAACTTTTACTTGCCTACATTGTGCAGATTAGATCCTTTAGTCACAGCAGCAAGAAAGCTGACTAATACAACTTCATTTTCCCTGAGCCTTAGTTATCCTACCTTTAAATTGACTAAATAAATATAATTAATACCTACTTAATAAGACTTGAGGATTAACATGTAATTACTTACATTATTGTAAATCATGAGATTACTATCACTGTACTAAATGATAATAGTGTAAGCAATGTTCCTGGTATGTAACAGGCATTTCTATCTTTCTAGTGAAAAATTATATTCAAAATTACCTCCAGTATTAAATACAAACACACGAATATTCTGTAAGTTTGAGCTGGTAGGTCCTAATCCTTTGTGATTGTTTTTCTATATACTTTATTTTATTTCTTTTTTTCCTTTATTTTATTTTTACATATTTTATTTTTCAATCAGCATAATGTCAATCTACTATCTTCAGAAAAGCAATCTGGCCTGATTTCTGTGCAGCCAACTGAAAGTTCAGAGCCCGAGCACAAAAAAAGTGGCATTTCATTTACACTAGATCACTGACACATTCCTCAAGGGACCTATACCAATAATTTCATGAATCTTTTAAAACCCCAATACTATTATAGAATGCAATTTCTGTCATAAAATTCAGTAAAACATGAAACTCTTAAGTGACCCCTTTGGATACTTAATGATTCTATAAATGCATTACTAAAATAACTTATAAGGCTAAGTGACTCATTTAACATATCAGTCTGAGTAATTCAAATAGATGCTTCAGCAGAATTCCAAACTGTTACAAATTATGGACCTAATCGCTCTATTCTGCTCACCACTAAATGCATTTCCAACAGCATCACTTATCTACCTCATCAAATTCCTACACTTGATGATTCCACACTGACTTTTGTGGATCCCTAAATTACAGTGACTACTTCTCAAATGCAAACCACTATTTATATTTCTTTACTAGAATTCTTCTATCAATCTTTTTAGATTTTTTTTCTCTAAGCACCTTGATTAAATAATATTTGTGTTTTTGTTTTGCATATAAGAATATTATGCATTCACCTGTTCAATTAAAAGTGTTTTGTCATTTTGTAAATAAAATTCAATTTTAACAATGTAGACATATTGGTAAAGATAAATATTTAGCATGAAGAAATGCCTGGATTTTAATTGAGCAATGTTTTATTTTTATTTAAAGCATGATAACTAAACAAGTTATCAGTTGTATAACCTGAATTTGTTTGTACATAAAATATGTAGATATCTTATGAGATGGCCAGGAAGAATAAAAGGAGTAAAATATCTCAACACTCATTTCAGTAAAGATGTTCCATAATTCTTAGTTCCTCTCACACTTTCTTCTAATCATACATTATTTTTTTACCTCTTATATGTTGAATGTGATATTTATAAAATAGAGAACAAGAAGAGTATTGCGTTTAAAAATCCTTTCTAGTGTCTTTTTCTGTATCAAATAGTAAATATTTTTTTCCTACTTTCCCTTCTGTTAAAGAAGAGGTCTTATGTTATTTCCTATTCAGAATGCCATATCTTGGAACACTATTTAATAGCAGGCATGATTTCTATTTTTGGATAACATACAATTTGGCTTTGGATATACCTTTATTTCTTCATTATTTTTTGTGACCTTAATCATTATTAGGCTAATTTCCTAAGGGAAAAAAAAGCATTTAATTGCCCTTTTCTTTTTTTCCCTTCATTGCCCTTTTCTTTCTTTCTCCCTCCCTCCTTCCTTCCTTCCTTCCTTCCTTCTGTCCTTCCTCCCTCCCTCCCTCCCTCCCTCCTTCCTTCCTTCCTTCCTGTCTTTCTCTGTTTCTTTTTCATCTCTCTCTCCTTTTTTTGATACTAGGAAATGAACCCTTGGGCCCTTTAAATTGAGCAACATTCATCAAATCTTTTTAATTTAATTTTATTTATTTTTTATTATGAGACAGAGTCTTGCTAAGTTGCTTAGGGCCTCACAAAGTTTCTGAGGCTGACCTGTATCACTCATAAGATTCACTGAGATTACAGACACATACCATTGCACCTTGCTTCATTTCCATTTTTTAAAGATATATATTGTGATAAAAAATGAAGAATATCATTTAGTTACAATCTATACAATATAGATACAAGAAAAATCTAGACTTTGGCAGAGTTCATGTGTAGTCATTAATTGATAAAGATCAGCTGTTAAGTAAGCTGTTTGACATATAAAGATATGCAAACAGGGCTGGGGATGTGGCTCAAGCAGTAACATGCTTGCCTGGCATGCGGGAGGTGCTGGGTTCGATCCTCAGCGCCACATAAAACTACCTACCGAAAACTGAAAAATAAATATTAAAAAATTCTTTCTCTCTCTCCTCTCTCTCTTTAAAAAAAATAGATGTGCAAACAAAACACTTTATAAATGATGTACAATTTATCCTTACTTAAAGTTTTATGTATTTTGCAATGTCCCTCTCAAATTTTCAATCTCAGAATGAGCAAATCTCACACATGCTCCTTTGGAAGACAGAACTTTAAAATATCTTCTCTCTATTACACTTTCTTTTGCCCTATATGTGTACTAATTCCACAACATATATTTTAAGAACACAGATTTTCATCTTTCCTTCTTCTACCTTGTTATTTTATTTGTATTATCATTTCAAATTTTTCAGAAATTTTTATAAGGCAGTTTATGTTTAAAATGCACATTTATATCCGTTTTGGAAAAAGCAATTAAATGAATTAATGATGTGTGTAAGGTAGATGATGTTCTTTCTTCAGTAAGTAAAAAGAAATTCTGACAGTTATAGTTTTGGCCAAGATCCCACAGCTGTGACTCCAACTTTAATTTTCTAAGGTCAAGTCTTTATTACTGCAATAGCACTCTGCTCTCTGAATTTTCACTAATACTTCAAATTTTCCTAATGTCATGATCGGCTCTCTTGAAGATATAAACTATTTTACTAAGACTTCTTTTGCCTTCTTCATTATGGAAAGATAATTAGCCACCTATGTATCTGAATTTATTTTAAGGTATTGACTCAATTATTACAGATGCTGAGAAATTCCATGATAAACTGGTGTCAAGCTGCTCATCCATCAGGGGAGCTGACAGTGTAGTTGCAACCCATATACAGATGACTGAGAAGCTGAAGAGTCCCCGTCTGTAAATCAGGTGCAATCAAGACCCAAAAACCCTGTTTCATATCAAGTCTGTAGGTAGGAGTTCCCTCTTGCTAAGAGATAGTGAATCTTTTTGTTCTATTCACAATTTCAAAAGATTGCATGAAGTCCATGGTTATGGGAAAGCAATCTGTTTCACTGGCCTACCTACTGAAATACTCCAAATATCAGGGTACATATGGTCAAGTCAACTTGGTATATAAAATTAACCTCTCTCTCTCTCTCTCTCTCTCTCTCTCTCTCTCTCTCTCTCTTGCTCTCTCTCACTCTTGCTCTCTCTGTCTCTCTTTCAATTTTTGGGAGACATTTTTAATGTATTTTTAGTTTTGTGAAAAGCAAAACAAGCTTTTAAGGCAATATGCACCTCTTAGGCTCTGAATAAACTATAGATAATGACAGACATTTTTGGACATGCATTTATTTTTAAAAACATTAACACTTTCTAAGCACTTTCCCTGTGAGGCTTTAGAAAGAATTAATTAAAAAATATTTCAGAAGAAAATTTAATTGATTTCCAGGAGTAACATTTAAATCATGAGTATTCAATTAGCTGTTATTATTGAGATTGACTCTTCAGATTTTTATGCAAATGTGTCCTTTCTTATATACAGACTGATACTAAAGATAAATCCATTTCATAGGACCTCCCTTTTTTAAATTCACTAAATCAGTAATTATTTACTATGAAATATAGTTTGTGCCAAAAAATGAAAAGCAAAAATAGGTCTACTTGTCACTGATCTACTGAAATAAAGTTGGTTCATATAAAATGTGGCTACATAAAATAATTTAGAGTATTATTTTTATACAAAATTAGAATTGATACAGTATTTTAGAAAAAGAAAGGCAAATGCCATGAATTTTGATATATTTCTTTGACACTCTTCAAATCATAGAAATATAGAAATATATTTATAGTTGTGTAAAAGTTTAAAGATGAAAGGACATGGGGTTTTATCTTATTTATCTTTCTAAGTTTCACAAATGAGAAATATGAGGACAAAATTATATCTGTGGAGACTATAACATACCACTCCTGAATATGAAAGATTGTTAAAACAATTAAGAAGAAACAGATACAGGAAATATCTTTGCCCTCCATTGCCTCCAAGGGACATAGATTACAAAAACATAAAGTATATTCCTTACCCCTTGTTATGGTCTGGATATAAAGTGTCCACCAAAAGTTCATGTGTGAGTAATGCAAGAATATTTGGAGGAGAAATGTTTAGATTAAGAAAGTTGTAACCTATTCGGTGGATTAATCCAGAGATATTGATTAATAGAGCAGTAACTGTAGACAGGTAGGCTGTGGGGGCATGCCTTTGGGGTTTATATTTTGTCCCTAGTGAGAGGAACTCCCTCTTTCTGCTACCTGTTTGCAAGTTCAGAATGCTCTCCTAAGCGACATTATTTCGCCATGACGCTCTGCATTACCTTGGGTCCTGAGCAATGTAGTCGACCCGCCATGAACTGAACCCCTGAAACCATAAGCCAAAGTTAACTTTTCCTTCTCTAAGTTGTTCTTGTCAGGATTTTTGATCATGACAAAGAAAAAGCTGACTTCAACATCTTTTCTTCTACCAGGGAGAAGAAATGTTAACCAATAAAGAAAACTTTAGAAACTTGTCTTTTTTTGTAACTTTTATTTTATGTATTTACTTTTATATGGTGCTAAGGATCAAATTCAGAGCCTCACAAGTGGTAGGCAAGTGCTCTACCACTGAGTACAGCCCCAGCCCCAAGACCCTTGTCTTTTGAAAAGAGTATCAAAAAAATTTACATTAGCAAGCCTTCCTGAGTTTGTCAGCCATTTATTTGACTTCCCAGAGGTTTTTGCCCCTTGATATTCAAGGTCTTTATCTTTTGTGTTGTCATTTTCCTAAAATTTTACTGTTCTTTATTGAAGGGGCTGTATAAATGGAATTTAAAGCTTGATAACTACCTCATCCCTGAGTGTTGCCTGTGCACATGTAAAATATACACGCTAATAAATGTCTGCTTGTTTTTTTTTTTTGTTGTTGTTGTTAATCAATCTTTGATTACAGGGTTACATTCTAAGAAACTATGGTAAGGAAGGGTGAAGAAAAAAACTTATTCTTTACCTATACGAGACTGTTGGTTTAAGTAAGTTCTAGAAAAATCTCCCCTGCTCTAAAACTGCACTACTTGGTATCCCCTGAGGAAAGACGGGGCATGAGGTCACAGACCAGGGAACCTGACTTTTTATTTTAAAACTTCTAAATTGGTATGTGATGTAGGACAAACTAGTCCCTGCGCTTTTGATTCTTCTTCTCTAAAAGAAGGGTGTTGGAATACATGAATTCTAATGTAACTTCCAACTCTAATGGAAGGGAATGGAGTTAGTACCTGGAAAGAAAGAAAAATATACAATAAAACAAAGAACCTAGCACATTGATAAATAATAAGGGTGTGCCATGAATCACTTATTTTAAATCACTTTCCCAGAGATTCCTCCTTAACTTAAAAAGACAATTTATTAAGCCTATCACTTTATGAGATATATATATATATATATATATATATATATATATATATATATATGTAGTAATCTTTTAACCTACCTGATTGAAATTAAAATTATCAGTATATTTTTGCTAAATGAAATTATATAATTTTTTGGAGGGCTGAGGGGGTACCAGGGACTGAACTCAGGGGCACTCAACCACTGAGCTATATCTCCAGTTTTATTTTGTGTTTTCTTTTACTTTTTTTAAGTTTATTTTATCTATCTATCTATCTATCTATCTATTTTTATGTGGTGCTGAGTATTGAACCCAGGGCCTTGCATATGTGAGGCCAGCATTCTACCGCTGAGCCATAAGCCTAGCCCCTTATTTTGTATTTTCTATAGAGACAAAATCTCATAAGTTGCGTAGCACCTCAGTTTTTCTGAGGCTGGCTTTGAACTCCCAATTCTCCTACCTCAGCCTCCTAAGCCACTGGGATTACAGGCATGTACCACCAGGCCCAGCAAAATTACATAATATTAACATAATTTTATAACATCTGGAATTTTTATTTGGTTACTTTTAATTTTACATTGAAATTTGATATGGACCTAAATATGTGGCTAATAATGTAATGTCATATTAAGGTTTTGGGAAAAAGGGAAAAAAATGACCTAAGTAATATAATTTTCTTCAAAATCTAATTATTTTATTTATGAAAAAAATAAGTCTACACTGATTCTATAAAATCCTCAACAAGTTGAAAGCAAAAACTAGAATAGATATAGGAAAGGGTACTCATGACATGATAATGTCATCTTTATAAATGAAAACATGGAGACTAAAGATGAATTTTTTTATGATTAAAAGCTTAAGTTAGCAAACAGTCTGTGTAATATACACACCTAAAATGTCATAGAACTACATTCTGGTTACTACAAAATATGTGATATGGAAATTTCTTACAAATAGAATCTGTTTAAACCACTTACGTAAGTATTCCCCACGATTTTCTTCATAGCTTATGAAAATGTTTACACTCATGTCCTTGATACTGTTATATAGATATGCTTACATATATACACATGTGAATGATTTTTTCTTTTTCAGCATATTTGGCCATAACTTATTTAGCTCACTTTCATTATATTTTACTTGTAAGTTCAACTGGAAATTAAAACAAAGCCTGTGTACTTATGATAAAATTTCTATAGTAAATTTCATATTAATAAATAATTTGGTACTTTTCACTTAGCAATGGCTTTTACAGGAGAAATAACCTGGATAATCATATAGATCAATTAGAGTCTTGTTTTATACTTTCTGAAAACAAAGTTTGAAGCAAGGTTTGAGTGTTAATATATTAATCAAAGATAAATCCCAGGCCAGCATGGGTGAGGAAAAGAAAGGTTCAGTGCAAGGTGCTGTGTTACCCTCTTGCCTACCCCTTTATGCCAGGTTGTGTAACAGGGGAAGTTCTCCTGGTAAGGAGAACACAGTCCATCTGCAGCTGAGAGAAAATGTCCTAGAACAATCCACAGGAGACGTAGTACAAAGTTGCACTCTTCTGTCTGCAGTTTCTTATTGGTCAGAGTACATCAGTGAATAATTGAGTCCTTTTTGCAACAGCTTGGCTTTTTTGGGTAGCATTTCCTCTTTGTAAGTTTCTTCAGTAGTCACTACCCTGCCTACTGTGATGAGCTTCTTCCATATCTACAAGTGATCAAAGATGACAGCAAGTCAGAGAATGAAGCTTGTCAGTCTGACAAAGCAGCAGCACCCTAGACTGAGCACTCATTTTTCTTTCTTCCTGGGCAAGTGCTGTTCAGCTGTGGTGATAAGAATATACCAACAGATGCAACTGGGGGAGAACAAGATTTTAATGATTTGGAATTTTGACTATTTATCCAATGAATATATAATAACTCCTTGAATGTTTTACATAGTTTTTTTTTGGTAAGATGTGCACTTTTGGATGTTGAGTGGTATCCTTAGATGGTATATGTATTAATATATATATATATATATATATATATATATATATATATATATATATATGCCATACTAATCTAAAATCATGGTGGATTTTGTTGTATATGTTTCCTAAAGACCAAATTATATAAAAAAATTGGAAATACACACACATACCCACACAATGTGTATGATCTGAACAATTAATGCTACATTTAAAAACACATCCCTTGTTATTTTGGTCTGACCAGTTCTGCCTGCTGTTATTTTCCCTTTTTAACAGCAAGAGTGTAGCATGCAAACATTTGAGTTTTTTTCTAGAACAACAGACTAACAATGCCTTTTATTTTTTCAAATTGTCTTATGACAAGCTGCAGTAATTGATTTGATAATATACAAAACCCTTACTGTGGCTGAGTGTGGTGGCGCAAACCTGTAATCCCACTGGCTCCAGAAGCAGAGGCAGGAATTCAAAGTCAGCCTCAGCAATTTAGTGAGGTGCTAAGCAACTTAGTGAGATACAAAATAGGGCTGGGGGTCGAGTGCCCCTGAGTTCAATCCCTGGTACCAAAACAAAACAAACAAAACCCCAGCTCATTGTATCACCAACTTCTATATAAAAGCTTTACTTATATTTCTAAAAGCATAATTTTTGCAAAGAATTGTATTTTTCATAGTTTACCTCTGTTGATTTTTCCTCCTAAATGTAAAATATATTAATACTTTGGCATAAGTTAACTGAGTGAAGCTAATTATTTACTTTTATTATTAAATGAGGAGAGAATGTAACTCCAAAATAGAATCAGAGAACTATTGTCCCAAAAGATTTATAAATACAGAATCATCAAACAAACCTGGATCAGGAAGAGTTGTGTCACTTTTGAAAGAATAGATGTCAGTATATTGTATAGGTAATTTTCTTACATGTAAACTATATGTATTACTCTCTGCAATTATTATACTGATAATACAATCCATACGTACTTTGTTTCAAAATTTCAATGTGTTCGAATATCTCAGAATTTTGACCTATATTTCAAGAGATCTTGTGAAAAATTAGAATTACATTCTTCAGTACAGTGATACTTACTGGATTAGGCAAACAAATGCATCTCATATAGAAGGAGTTTCAATAAAATTTGGTGCATCTATGAATTTATTACATTTTGACTGCAATGTGTCTTGCAAAATATTCTTTTTATCCTGTTTTAGATTTCAAATGCTTGCTGATAAAATATGTATTACATATAGAATTTTGGATGCTTAATTTAAGTTATTGGATGTATTATTCGTGGCCTAAGAAACAAAACTTATTTGAAATTAACAATTTAAAAACGTACCTCTTTAGAGTTAGACCATTACTGGTAGCATTGACTCTAACAGTTAAGTATTGGAAATATCAAGCTGGGTGAGTAAAAATATCTTGGCCTAAATAAGAAAGCTTTCATTATTTTTCTAATCAGGGTGTATAAATATGTGGTAAGTGCATGGATGTTTAACATTTTGTTTCTTCATATCTTTTTAAGAAATGCTTACCTGCAAAAGACAGTATGCTGTAAACAGGGGGATAAATGCATACCTGAGACTGTGGTCTGGAGTTATGGGGTTTCAATCTTGCTTAGTTGTGTTGCATTTGTATCTTTGACTAATTTTATAATTCACCAAATTGACATATTAGTCTTAATTATATATGCCATTTAAACTACAACTTTAGCTCCTTAGCACACTTCACAAACTGATCATCAAAAAGTGAAAAAGAACAGATTTACCAACTATTTTTAAAAGTTAAAATGTTCTGTGGAATATTTGAACCAAAGGTGATTGCTAAGTTTTATATATTTTGATCAATATACATATCAACTCACAGTTGTATAATTAATAGTTTAAAATATTATTGATTCATTATGGCATCCATATTTAACCATTGTCACATGAAAAATTTATTGATTTTTGTATTTTTGCATAAATTCTGTCGATGGCACATATATATGTCAAGTAAATACACCCATATAATTTGAAGCACGATGTTTAATATTGCTGTAATATTTTGTGTACCTGTTTTTCTTAAATTCAATTTTAATATGTTCTATGTAACTTAATAATATCATACGTTGTTTTATTCTTAGAATTTGCACAGAATAAAATACTCCATCACTATATTATTTAATAAATATGTTTATAATTATTTGATTACTAATATGATTATTTCCACATTCATTGAGTTTAGTCTCAATAACCTGTCAAGAAAGTTTTTACAAGTTTTTGCAATTGCTTTCTCTAAGAAACAAAAAATCTATCTAGAAAATACTATGCATAGAATAGCCCTGTTTATGAAAAAAAAATTTATGATGGCAAGTGAATTTTAGATAAATTCATGTCTACAGATAATTATTTGCCAATGCAATTAGACAAACATCTGCAATTACGACTCCATATAGACAAAGCAAATATAGTACCAAAGAAGACAAGAAACTAAGCTAGAATTCTGGGTAATGTAATTAAGGTTTATTTGAGTGGACACTACAGTATTACAGAAGTATAATGGATCAGAATTGAGGAAGTAAACTCTCTTAGCATCAAGGACAGAGGATACCTTGGTAGAGTAAAAACTACATCAGAAGTTTCTGTGAATTTTATAATAAGTAAAAATGGATTTTAAATAGAGAACTTTAAAAAAAATCTGTTATCTATGACTCTCAAACTTTTTCAAAGCTAAAGTTCTTTCCTTCTGTCAGAGTGTGTTGTACCTGGTTCTCACTCTGTTGCATAATCACATTAGTTTAAGAAAATAATTATGTTTTGCTTAATTACGAGTTTCTCAAATTCCTAGATTCGCATTTTTAAAAAACATTTTGATGAATAATTTTTATTAGTATGTAAGAAGGTCAGTACTTTTACCCAAGAATTCAGTGGATCCTCATGGAGATGCTTCACTACTGTCTATCTGCCTCACTGATTTTCTCTGTTATCTGATTATCTTTGGTCTTCCTGTCACCATCTCTCCTTATTCCTCATCTCTGTCTGTGTCATAGCTTTCTCTTGTATCTGTTATAAGCAACATTAATTCCTGACATGGTGATTTATGTATGTATCATCTATTAATAAATACAGCAGAGGATTTCAGAGTTTTTGAAGGCAATTTAATAGCTTATAGGAGGATATTTTTGTATACTTTAAAACTCAACATTTAAGAACAGCAGGTATAATAAAATGACATTTCTAGGTCATGACTATGAAGAAGATTTTTTATAAATTATAATATATTATTCTATTTCTGTTTTTTCCCTGGAATTTTTTTTAATATGATAATTCTTATGTCTGCCCCTGTCCCTTTTTTTCAGATTCTATGACAGGTACCTTAAGGAAAATGTACTTTAACTATTATCCCATTTATTTTTAAAGTATATAAAGAATGTAAAGGGTTGTGAATACATCAGGAGGAATGATTGTGGAAAGAACAAATTATGGATTTCAATAGGTTCCCTGGTCCAGAATGGGAATTAAATTGGAAAGGAAATGGAGGTAAAGGAATTTCCTGTGATATTCTCTGAAAATTAATATGACCTTAGGTACAGGTAGGAAATCAGGCACTTAACACCTGGTTTTTCTTTTTAACCCACATTATTCTCTTACCTGAATTACATATTGCTATGTTAAAAGGCATATATATGTGTCTAAAAATATTGTGTGTGTGTGTGTGTGTGTGTGTGTGTGTGTGTGTGTTTGTAACCCTAATGAAGGCTAACATCTGTGTATATCTAACTCACCAAATAATACAAATTAATATCAGTTTTCCATCAAACATGACATGAAATAATTGTACCTTTTATTGGAATATCAGGGAGAGTGAGTTTGTAGTACACAGAAGAGTTCTTAAAATTTAAGGGAAGTGGCCTGGTACAGTGGGGCATGCCTGTAATCCTAGTAGCTCAGGAGGCTGAGACAGGAGTGTTGCGAGTTCAATGTCAGCCTCAGCAACAGTGAGGAACTAAGCAACTCAGTGAGCCTGTGTCTGTAAATAAAATACAAAATAGGGCTGGGGATATGGCTCAGTGTTTGAGTGCTCCTGAATTCAATCCATGGTACCAAAGAAATATTAATAATAATAATAAGGAAAGTGATCTTCTTTCCCTTCACTTGTCCCACAACTCACAAACCAGACCAAGAAAATTCTTTTCCTCTCTCACTAAATATTTGTGATTTAGGTCTTTGTCACACCAATCAACCTAACTAATTTTGCTTTATTCAGTTTTCCTCTTCTTTCATCTTGACATGAGATGAAAAATTACACTCAACCCCCCTCTGGGTATACAAGTCGCTGAAACTGAATATTTTTACCTTTTTATATGAATCTTAGAAATGCTCTACCCTTCTGCATCTCCCTTCTATATTAGTAAATTAATGGGGCTTCTGGTGGTTTTGTGTCCATTAGAAATGTCAATGGCATAGTCTATTAAACTTGGCACAGTTTATGCCATTTTCATTTTTCAAATGTATGATTTCACTTTATTTTCATAATATTTTCTAAACACGTTCTCTGTAGTATATTTTTTAAGGTGTTAAAACAGTAGATCCTGATTTTTTTTATTTAAAATTTTTTAACAACTATTTTCCAAAGATTTTGAATTGTAAGCATCACAGATGGAGCCAAGTCCTTATCGTTCATGATTGTCTAATATCATCATTACATTATTTGGACTTAAGTCCTCTCTTGTGCATGATTGTATAAATTGTTTAAATTGTTCAGTAATATTAGGTTTTTTTAATAAGGTAGATTTGGAGATTGTGCTAAACTTATTTTATATCCTCAGTGTAACTACGAATGCTTAAAAGTTTTCGGTAACTGAAACCAATAGATATTTATTTGATTATCAGACAAATGCATTCAATTGCACTTTCCAAGCTAGTCCCCAAATTAGTATGTTGATCTTGGAGAGATTTCTATTATTGCCTGTTAATTTTATGCTATTATGCTAAAACCAACATACTTCCAGTTATATCACAGAGTGGAAGAATGCTTCTCAGTAAACTTTAAAACTTAGTAACCACAACATACATGATTATCTCTCACTTATATGGAAATATAGTTGAGGAATGGCTGATCTAGTTTGGCTTTCAATTTACTTTGTCTATATCTGCTCCTCATTTCTTTCATTTTTCTAGAACCACAGTCTACCATGGGATGTTCTTCTTATTGTAAAAGCTTATTGCCGGGGTCCAGCCCCAGCGGGGTCCAGGGAGTCCTGAAGGAGGAGTGGCGTCGGCGAAATGATGAGACAGGAGTCGTTCCGTTTGAGCAATCTCCAGAGAGAGAGCTGAAGCAGCTTTCTCTGGGTCCCCTTTTTATTACAATTTTCCTCATCATTATAGATTCACAATACGTCATTGATTATATAATTTAAAACTTTGCCAAGACATGACATTTCCTTAACCATGATTGAGAGCACACCGATCTACATTCTTCCAGGATATGACCCCCAGCCATACAATCATCAAAGTACAGAATCATCAATAAAACATGTCACCAATTTACATCCTTCAGATTTTCCCAAGATTTACTATTTTTCCCAAGATATGTTATTTCCTTATTAACTGATGCCAAACTACGTAACCAGACTCTAAGTCTCCTAGCCAATCGTTAACCTAAAGTACACTTGTACTTTATTTCTAATTCAAAATTCCCATCTAAAAAAGTCCCTTTAAATCTTATATTTAAAATATCCTAAAGTTTATGAATCATCCTTAAAACATATCAGAAACCTATACAACTAAAGACTTAAGAATTTCTAAACTTAAGAATCTAAATAAAATAATATTTCTAACATTATTTTAAAACTGTGTCTTATAAAGCTATTTTAATTGATTCCTAAATTTATTCTCATAAAACTGGTTGAGCTGCTTTCTCAAAGAGTTTCTTTGTTTCTCAGTCAAGGTACACTAGTTCTCAAAGAGTTTGTTTCTCAGTCAAGGTGCACTAGTTCTCATAGAATTTGTTTTTCAGAGGATGATTGTTGTCCATTATTAGGTTTGTCCACAATGTACTAAGATAGAAGAATAGCCTTTTACTTTGTCCTTGATATGCTGAGGGGTGGGTAGAACGGCCTCCAAGGCATGAACTACCTGTTCTGTTCTAGCCATCTGAAACTTAATTTGTTTCGCATTTAACATACTCATGCCTCCTGTGAGAAACATAAACATGAAAATGCAAAGTCCCAATTACATAAAAAAGGGTCTCATGGTTTCGGTTACCCACCAACCAGCGTGGCTTTGCCAGCATTCATCCTCACTGTGACCCTGTCAAGACAGTGGGAGAGCGGCTTTGCCAACACTTTTTCTCACTGTGACCCTGTCAAGACAGTGAGAGGGGGATCGCCTCCACCAGCTTATGAAGGCAAACAGAAGCACACTGTCTCCTGAGACCTCATCCTGCAACAAGCACACATGTTATGGTCAGAAAAAGCTACTAAGCCAAGACCAAATCACTGGAGTAGAAAAATATACTTTTACTGCACTGAGAAGTCAAATGTGAGATGTTCCCCCCAAAGGTCCTGTGTTAATGAAATGGTTAAAATGATGAGACTGTGAGAACTGGAAACTAATCAGTTTATCCTAGTTTGAATGCACTAACTGTATGGAAAGTAGGTAGGCTGTAGCTGGAGGTGGTGGATCTGGGGGAGTGTCCTGCTATCTGGATACCATGAGCACAGCAGGGCTTCACTGCCATGCCCCACCACCATGATGTTCTGCCTTACCAAGGGCCTACAACAATTGAATCAGCACACCTTGGACTGAACCTCTGAAATTGTGAATCAATATAAACTTTTCCTCCTGTAAATTTTTCTTGTTGGGCATGTTGGTCATGAGGATGAAAAGCTGTTTAACACAAAAGGAAAAGGAAATGAATTGTTCCTGAGCAATAACCCAAATTTTACAATGTCCAGTAAACCTGCATTTTTTATATTACAGTTTTAATTGTGGTGATTCTTCCTTGAACCATTAAATTGAACGTTCCCCAAATATAAACTATACGCTCAAGATGGTCAATAACTAATGAGAATTTTTCTTACACTGATTTAAAAAATAAATGAAATTTTGTAGGCATTTCAGAGGTAATGCTGATTTTAAAGCTGGCTATTTACACTGAAAAGACTTCTCAAAATTCCAGTTCTTTAGTTGTCTTTGTTATTTTCAGTATTCTTTTTATCTTCAGGTTGTAGCAACATGGTCAACCTTACTTCAGAATTCACTATGAGACATTATAACATAAAACAAGGAAGAGCACAACTCTTCACACAATCTATATTAGCAATTTTAAAACTTTTTTTTCATAAAATCCTAGTAAAATTTTACAGTATCTTAGAGGCTGAAATTGGGTAATAAACCCACTTATGAATCACTCACTTGTAACAGGAATGGACTTATCTTTAGATCTCTTGGCCATACCTCTGGAGCTGACAGAACTGTCATTAAAGCAAGTTTCTTCAGATGTACATGACTGTGAGTAGGCAGAAAAAGGATTTGAATGGCAAAGTGGTTCTCTATTAGTTTTGTAAAGAAGGTAAGTGAATGTTAGACATGGACCACCAGTATGCACTATACTTTATGGGATGTCATTGCCATTGTTCTTATGGTTTTGTCTAAAGATGGGATTATATTAAAATAAACATAGTTACAAAGACACATTATTAACCTTCATTAGAGTTCATGCGAATCACCAAAAAGAGAGTTTTCACATGCATTGTGCAAGTTTCAAAATCTTTTTTATCCATAACTCTTACCGAAAATATTAACTACATATCAAAATGACTGGAGGTACTCAACTCTATAGAAAAAATGTTCTCTTCAATTACCCTTTTGTGAACAGATTCTCTCAAAACTGTGAAATTCAAGAAGGATGTGTGCACTTCCTCTAAAAATAGATGATTATAGGACACCTTCATTAATATATGTAAGGTGTCTATTTGTAGCATATCTAGTAAAGAATATTTATAGAAATACTAAAGCCATTCTAATTTTAAAACTAGTAGCCTAAAAACTCTACTACCATTTTGAATTTCTTGGTTTTGCAAATGAGATGATTACATCTATAGAAGTAACTGCTTCCATGTTTACAAGTGTTAATCTTGTTCTAATCTATTAGGATTCTTTGTGAAGTAACTCAACTACCTACATTTTCCTAACTTCCAGAGATGACTACGGTCATCATTCAGATGTGGTCTATCTAGAAGACAAGGAGTCAATGAAAGTTAAGCAAAGTAGAATTCAATCGTCATTACATTAGGAATTTACATTCAACCTCATTACATTAGGAATTTACATTCAACCTTAGTCAAATACAAAAGAATATATATGTTCCAATAATGTTTTTCTGACACTTCTTGAGGCCATTTATTATTTAATAATGCACATACAGAGTATTTTTAAAGTTACATTTGAACTACATAAAGTTAAACTGTTTATTGTTCAAATTCACTCTACCAATTGGTGAGACCAAATTTTTTCAAGTAAATGTTAAATCTCTTCTATTTCATACTGGAGGAATGACTGTGGCTACAAGAGGAAATAAGTTAAGAATTTCAAACTGAGTTCTTAATTTTTTTCTAAAGTATTTCAAGATATTTTTCAAATTAGTGAACAAAAAGTGGACATATTTTTGTAGAGCAATGTGCACATCCAATACACACACACAGAATATATAATATATAATGATACAATGACTCAATGATCAAATATGGGTAATTAATTTATCACCTTAACATTTGTCATTTTCTTGTGATGAGATCATTTGAAATCTTCTCATCTGGATATTTTGAAATAGATATTTGTTGTTAAATATGATCACTCTATCTTATGACTGAAAAAAGAAACTGTGTTTACTAGAAAATTTTAAAGGTAAGAATTCAATCAGGTGCAGTGATGCATAGCTGTAATCCTAGAGGCTTAGGAGGCTGAGACATGAAGATGACAAGTTCAAAGGCAGCCTCAGCATTTGAGCAAGGCTCTAAGCAACTTAGCAAGACCCTGCCTCAAAATAAAAATAAAAAGGGCTGAGGATGTGGCTCAGTGATTAAGAACCCCTAGATTCACTGGTACCCGCCAAAAATCAGAATTACATACATGTATACATTTACAAATGTATACACATACATATTGCTATAAGTTTTTATGTATAAATAGGTAAAATACAGATAAAAAATAGTTGTTAGATATATTTTTAAATACACATTATGAATTGACATAATGGTATATTAAATATAATGGTATATGAAATATAAATTCATAATTGTATATGAAATTGAAATATAAATAAAATGGTATATGAAATTTAAACAATTACAAACATTTTCAGTGTCACTAAAATTTTCTAAATCTTGATTTTTTTTTGCTGATAGTTAATTGATACAATTACAATTTAAAGGTGTATCTACCTCATTAAACCTATAAAATACTGTTGGAGGCACCTATACACACACAAATATTCATTCATACATTTGTTCTTTATAAAGAACCATATACGTTTATTTGCAATTCATTGTATAATTATTTGAATGTAGATAGGACATTACATTAGTCTAACATAACTTAAAGATAATTTCTTAATTGTTAACTGCTAGGAGGACATTTTAAAACTTTATGTAAGCAGTTCCAATGGCCCCTGTTGACTATATCATCTTTTGTACCACTATACAACAATAGCTTATAACTCTCACTACTTCTAACAGTGGTATAGGTGACCATCCTTTGAAAAGCCATGTTTTGGGCAGGAGAAATGACATATTTGATTCAGGTTGCATTGTTTCTACTATTTTTCTGATGTGTTCCTTATAGCATGAATTGCTTCTTTGTGTCCTGTGCTTAAAATTTCTTTCTGATAGACTTGTTATAGATGTTATAAATAGATGATGAAACATTATCTTTATAAAAATGTGTTTATAAAAATGTGTGTGCTGTCAAATTTCTTACTTTTTCTTTTTAGTTTCTGTCTTTGGAGATATCTCTCACTAGAAGATATTTCAAAATTAACAGCAGATGTTTATTGGTGTTATTTCTAGTTCTTTCCCTATTTCTTTTTAAATAATTCTTTAGGCTATTTAGGAATTAATTTTGTATGTGTGTACATGCATATGTTTATGTTGTTAGAAAGACTTGACTCTGACTTTGATACAAATATTCAGTTTAACATACTTAGTATCATCTTTCAAATTAAAGCTCACATTCTTTGGCTTTCTCTTAATAGGTTTGCATATTCTATATTAGTAAATGCCATTACTTTTGTTTGAAGCTTTATATTTTATAGTAATACCTGATAATTTAATCTCTCCTAATTTTCTCACTTTTCAAAATATACCTATAATCCAACTATTTTATAGTACAGATAAACTTACATCATGTTTTATTTGACATTAGTTAATACACTAGTTGACATATGCTTTAACAACCAGAGTGCCTGTTTATAAATAGTTTTCTTTTACATATTACAGTGGTTCATTTCTTTATTTTTTTAAAGGTAAAAAAAGAAAAATATCTTTTGCTTCATATTATATGTATTTTTTCTAGATTATTTCATCTAACCTGATGTATATATGGTTGCCCCTTATATACTAAATTTCCAAAATATATGTTGCAAATACAGACTCTTCATATAAGCTTCTGTAGCTTTAATTGTTAAATACTTTGTACGTTTTATGTTCAAATACTGGATGAGGTGTTATATGTGCTTTATTATCTTATTTAATCTAGGGAACAACTCCATAAGGAATGTACTGTGATTATGCATATTGTTCCAGTGAAGATACAGAGGTCCAAAGCAATTAAAGAATCTGCCCAAGGTTACACACTGAAAGGTGAGCTAAGGATTGAAGTTGACTCTACTCTAGATCTATGTTCTTAATAATTAAACTGTATCAACTCCCAAAGGTGGGCTGTTTGCCTTGTTTTCTGTAGGAACATCATATTCAGCAAACCGAAGTTTATTGATCATCTTGACCCTCCATCAATATTTCCTGTGTTTTGCCCATTCATATCAACTGGAGGTACCTCAATATCTCGAGTCATCTAAAATAAATATGTGCAAGTCGTCTGGCCACTCATCCCCTGCCTTTATCAGTCATAAATCTTGTCAATACTAAAAATAGTTTTTTTTTCCTTCTCAAACTTGGCCTTATTCATGTTATATATCATTCTTGATCTTAGTTTAGGTACTTACTTTTCTGTCTATATTGTGATCAGAGAGATCTTTCTGAAACTGAAATGCAACAAAAGTATCCCATTGAAATTTCTCTTATTTTTTTCAAGTGCTTTAAAATTAGTTGAATTGATCCTGCTCCCCTCTGACCCTCTGCCTCCTGGTAGCTAGATTCAGAATCATACTAGGAAAAAATTCAATGTGTTTTAAGTTAGATAAAAATTAAAGCAAGCCAAAAAAAAAAACATATAACACCAATCTTCTTTTCATTGGTTATCATATATTAAATGTGATCCTTTTTTGCATGAGTGTGTCTGACAAAAAATGATTAGAAACTGTATATATCAATTTCAGAAAATCTCATCAGTAAAAGGCCAAATGTTAGTGAAGAAGTATGGTGGTAAACCAGTAAGATAATTATATTGTTGTAGGGACTGCACTACAGAATTTCAAGAATGGTTTCGATGCGCTAAAGAAACTTTCTGGTTAGTAGAGTAATAAGCATTTTTAGTTGCTAATAATGGCAGAATGGTTTTGTTTAAATCTATGGATATCATCGCTCTTTCTTCTTGAGAAAACAAACAAGGAAACATAATTTTAACTAATTATAAAATTAAAAACAGTAGTTGTCTCTTAAGCATAACACTATAATTACTAGGATGATAAAATGTAAGATCAGAGAACAAGCTACTGAAGATTGCTGAAGCCTGATTTATATATATATATATATATATATATATATATATATATATATATATATATATATATATATATATATATAAAACTGGTAGAACTAAACCTCTGTCTGCTAGTTTTGAATGAAATATCTCTTAAGAAAATGTCAAAAAGTGACAAGAAGTAAAGAAGATTTTTTATGTTTCATCTTTTTTCATGTATCAGAACAACTTAAAGTGAGCTCTTTTAGGGACTGCTTTTTTTTAAAAAAATTAACTTAAGAAGCATGAATTTTAATCCTGAAAATATACTGTCCCTGAACTTCTAGAATACATTCTTGAAAAATAAATTTTAATCAAGGTATCCTACAAATTTTAGAAGATACTGGACAACATATGTCAGCATAAAATTAGAATATAAATAGGTATATACTTCTTTGTATTTTCTTCTCTTCATCATTACTTTAAATTTCCTACTGACCCCTCTGCTTCCTCTTATGTTCCATGGTTACTCTTTGGAAAAATCCATGTTCTTTTATGAACAAATGTAAAGCAACATTTTTTTTTCTGGGAGTGAAGTAATTTCTAGAATCCTGTAACTTATTTTCTTTTTTTTTCTCCAATATTTATTGGTTGGAAAGGTTTTTTTATCATAGATTATTTAAAAACAGCTTTAAACATATGAAAACTTTCATATTTAATTACAAATGATTGTTTTATAGAGGTCATTCATTACTCATACATTTAAATGAATAAGTATTTCTCATTTTGTGATTTTAAAAGCTATTTTCTCTTGGAAAACACTGAAGATGAGAAACATGGTCTGAGAGAATTCTATGTATGATGTATACAGGTTTTTGTGCAAATTCCCTATATGTATAAAGAGAGAGAGAATAGTTTGTGATTTAAAGTTTAGGAGGGAAATTTGTGGAATTTAAAAAAAGGCTGATATTGTGTAAGTCTTCACTTTAGCAAATGTATTGGTATAATGTGTTGTGGTAAATTATTTATTTTCTTTGGATAAAAAATAATTATGTAGTTTGAACTAGTAAAATTTCAAGTCTCCTTTATGTAAGAATAATTATATATAAGAACAAATATGAATATGTGGATATTCATTCTATGGTTCAAAGTTATATCTTCTTTGAAATGAAGTTTAGGTATTTTCAGCTCATTTCAAATGGAGTTGCAGATCATTAGATACATATTGGAGAGTGATGCTTAATACTATTTTAAAGTCAATTTTCCTTGGTTCAATTATTGATTCTATTAGTCTTATGCATTCACAGAACTTACCTCTCTCAGTTTTTTCTTTTGAAAACTTGAGAATAATGGGGGAGGAGAAAAGCCCCACTTAGGTACTTAAAAATACCTAGCATATTTTTAAAAAGTATTTTTGTAGACAAATAATGAGTTTAGTAAATGGTCAGTGAATTGAATTGATGTATTTAAGACATTGAAAAATTACTGATTATTTTTTCATGTTTTTGGTGCTTTGGCATTTAAAAGAATCTTTATTTGTATTAGCTTTGTTAGAGGGGAATGTCTAATTGAGTTATCATAATGATAGAAAATTAACCAGGATTAAGGAAAATCAGGCAGGATTGTACACAAAGTTGTACACCTCATGTGCTCAGATTTTTTTCTCTCACATTTCTTAGTTTCTTAATAAGAAAGAGGAAAGAAAAAAAAGTAGTGGTGAAGTAAGAAGGTGAAGGTCAAAAACAAAGACTTCTAATCAATTTTTGCTTTTTGGAGAAGAAATATGTCCTGGAAAAGGTTGTTTGATGATTCCTCCAAATTCCTAATTGACATAGTAAGGAGAAATTTTCAACTCTTAGCTCACTAAACTTACCAGAATTCCATAGTGCAGAGGAGAAGAAAGGATCTCAAGAAATCTCACGCAATATTTAAGGTCATCAATATCATTCTGTAGATTAAAAAATTGAGAGAGAGAGAAAGATTACAAATTTGTTTTTGAGAAAATAATAACAGTCAGTAGAAAACACAATACCAGAAGCTTAGCATTATATATATACATGATAATATAATATACAAATAATTTTCCTCCCTTTTCTTTCATATAATGTATATATCTTGTCATAGTAAGGCTTTGATGTCTATCAATAATCTTGGAATTATGACTTTAAAGATTGAAGTTTTACAAATCATTTTATGTTTAGCATTTCTAAAGTTTTAAATAAACATACTAGTCATGATTCTAACTGAATGGACATCATTTATTTAAAGAAACAAAAGTCACACTTCTACCTGCAAAAATAATGCTTTTTATTGTTCAGAAATAACTTAAAATGTCAGAAAAAAAGATTTATTCTGAATTCATGTTTTTAAAGAGAGACATATAATTCAGAACTAGTATTCTTTTGTTCCAAATTTAGAACCCTGTAATTTTCTACTGTGTTCAAAAATTATTTAACTGCAGTTAATAATGTATTATTTACTCTAACATCAGGTCTAAAAAATTGCAACCATTTGGAATATTATCTCCATTCTATCTTAAAACATCATTTTGAAGCCATGCCATCTAGAGCGTTTTTTCTTGTTATCTGTTAACGTGAATTTAGTCTGAAAAATGCTAAAAAATGATTTGTTGTACTCTGCCATCTCTCAGCTCCATTCCAGAGATGACGTGTCAAAGGTCTACATGTGAGATCTATCTACGTGACAAGCACTAAACTTACTCCTTTCAGCAGGACAATGCTAAAGTCTAAATCTATATTTTGAATGTTTGATCAAACCATAGTTTCTCTAAATATAAATAAAGAATGGGCAAAATGTGACCTCTGCTTTTGTCCCTAAGAAATTTATAAAATTTTTTTTGAAGATGTGTGATGGTTTAGTTTAGAGAATTACATTGATCGTCACCATTGGGTATATGATGTGTGCACATGGGGTACAGCCCTAATATAAATAAATGGGTGACTATATTTTCCTAGATACTAAGGCAACTGAATATTGAAAGTGAAACAGCTAGAAGAAGGAGAAGGATCTTTGTTAGCAGCTTCAGAAAATACCATACTCTGTAGTAAAATGAATTGGAGATATCTATCTATCTATCTATCTATCTATCTATCTATCTATCTATCTATACTATATAATATATATATATATATATATATATATATATATATATAGTTTATATACATACATATATAGAAATTATATACACATAATTAAGTATACATTTATGTACATATGTATATACACGTTCATATAAGCATACACACAAAATCCATCAAAACTTAGATTGTTTATTTTATTTCAAAAAGCAATTTCTAGATATTTTGAAAACTTAAGGTGTTTAATGCGTAACTATAGAATATTTAGATCTTTCTATTTGAATTGTTATGTTCACTACTCTGATGTAGAAAGTTATATTAACATTTATTAAGTACACATCCACATTTTACATGAACATTTATCATTCTTACTTTTATGTTAATGCAAACATAAAAATAACATAAAACAAAAAATACGCATAAATTGTACTCAAATTTTCCATTTAGTAATTCCTTTGCTGGTAGAATAAAATTATGTTTGCCTCTTTTCTCTCATTCTGTTTCTCTTATGCTTTCCTTGATAATCATCCTTTTATAGCTTTCTAGCTCTGTATTTAATAAAAGAAATTACATGATTGATTTATAAAAAGAGTCATACCTGTCATACCAGTCATACCTGTCTGTATGCAAACCAATCCCTTCGGAGCAAGTCAATCATTTAAAGACTAGGTTTTATTTTTTTATCTGTGGCAGGGAGTAATACTTATACCTACTTTGAAAAACTGCAGAAAAGATTTACAGATTCTTGTCAATCATATGCAAAAGAGCATACAGATTCTTACTAAAGTACATTTTCCAAACTGAATAAAATAAGTTGCATCATGTTTGCACAGTTCAAACATTCTTGGGTTAAGGTGTCCCACTGAAGTCCTTAGGTCAGTTATTTTGCCTGTAGCTTAAATATTGAGTATGTATCATTGTTTTAAATCATTCAACCACATTTCATAAATCATATTCTTTATATTGAAGAATTATATTTCCTTTTAAGCTCTTCAGGATGTATAAACATTACCTTTTCTGAAATCAGAGAAAGAAATACATATTTTTTTTATCTTGTTAAAATCATAATTAACATATACACATTGATATGCTTCTCAATAGAAATTATCTGAGCTGGAAAGAAAAACAATTAGCCTGCAATGATTTTAAACTTAGTCTTTTAGCTATTGTTTTGACATCAAACTTCATTTTATGACAAGTTTAACTATTTGAATTTTATGTTCTTTTTCACTGTCCTAGAAATGAACAAATTCAAGTGGTTTCTCTTGTAATACCTGATGGGTGGAGTCTCATTCAGTAGAGAGCCTATGGTAGACAGCAATTTACTACATTTATTACTTCATCTACCAGATACTCGGTAATTCACAAAAGGTAGGTTTATTATATATTTTCAACACTTAACTTTCTATGCCAAATATTTCCTTTTGATTTTTCCCAATATTCATTAAGAAACATTATCTACTAAAACCAATTTAATAGTGCATTTTTCACAATGGCATAATATGTACAACCAAGTTAATTATCACAAAAATTTTAATAATGATGTAATATGACCTTTGCACTTTACATTTTTTTTAAAAAATCCTATCTTTAACATATTAGAATGGTATATTTGTATGTAAAGATTAAAATTTTATATTTTTCTCCTTAGTGGATTTGTTTTGTGAGGAATCATGGGGGCAAAATTGTAGAAAATGCCTTAAATAAAATTATATTTGCTTTTTGCTTTCAGCGGAAATTCATTTTAACATGCCTGGGGGAAAAGTATGTCCTCTCAATTGATAAATCTACCTAACAGTTATCTAACTTTGTAGAAGGCATCCATGGGATTAAATAATACACCTCTTTTTTAAAAAAAAATTACAAAATCTGATAGAAAACCTACTTTGAGGGGGTAAATATTTGGAGACTGACCACACATACACTAAAGCTTTCTAAAATTTAATGGATGTTAGCCACACCTGGTAAGTGTGGTATTTCTTCACTTGAGAAACATACTGGGAAATATTCTTTATATATCTCCTTGTCAGAAGGGGATGGAAAAGCTAAAAACTCAAAGAAAAGAAATGAAAGTTCTCCAGAATTAGAACACATTTCGATCAGAGTGGCCATATTCAAACCCGACTAACTTATCAAGTATACAGAAAAACACAAACTCTAGTGAGCTGGTTTACTTGGGCACAATCAGGCAGCCCCTCTGCACTTTGCTTTGAGACATTTCTTTCTCTTTCCTCTTTTCCTTCCCCTCTCCATCACAACTTTTATATTTTTCTTGTTTCCTCAACTTGAAAGTGTTGACATTTTTCTAACCTTGAAGGGAAAAAGAAATAATAAATGAGGGGGGAGGTGAGAAGCAGAGACAAAACCTATTTGTTTCCAAGAGAAAGATGAAGGAAAAATGTGACAGCCTGTTGTGTGGTCCAGAAGCAGTTCTGTCCTTATCTGGCATGAAGTGTAAATGCTGTCAATGCGGGTGTCCACCAATATGGTCCCTTCTCTCCTATGCACTGTCCTCAGGTCACCATTCATATGAGAAATGAGGCATCTGTCAAACAGAGGCATTGCCTCTGTGAAGCTGTTGATGACTAGTGTGAAAAGCTAAAACATCCTTATTCCCAGGAACTTGCTTCCCAATCCCTATTGTGAAATCATGAGGAGAATCCCTCCTGAAGGCCTTAAACCACTGGTCCATTGAAGGCACTTTCACTCACTTCAAGTGGAGTGAACCTTAGGGAGAGTCAGGCAACTGCTCAGACTGGAATAGGAATGAGAATCTGCTGAAAGCTGTACTGGGGAATGTTGTAGAAGGCAAGTCTCCCCTTCTATGCTTGCAGTAGAATTCTGTGGTGGAGTTTAATTTAATCCATGTTCCTGGCCATTATCTTTGACTTAATTCATTGTTTTAGCATAGTTTTATAGAGTTATTGGATTTGTCATATTGATATCATGAGAATATTACATACAGCTCTGGAGTTAGGGAAACAAAATCAGCAATATTTAAGAACCACGTGCCGGGAGTCAAGAGGAGCCTTGTCATCTGAATAGTGACTAAAGAAAAACTAAAACTTTGAAATTATTTCTATAAAAATTTGTACTACTAAATCAAACAGATATTTTAGGAAAAAATGCATTGCTTTTCCAATTATATTCACGTTTCTTAAAGACAAAAGATCTGTCCATACCAGAAACTAAGATGCAGGGAGACTTTTCAGTGCATGTTTTTCAGTGGATAGATAAATCAGCTATTAAGCTGTACTTGTTAAAGCTTTATAAGACTGAAAATATCTTAAAATTAGTGGAGTTCAATGCAACTTTTCAATGATAGACAATTAAGCTCACCTTTGATGCTGGTCTGCAGTAGGTCTCTTCATGCACCTATTTAGGTAATCTCTGATCTACTATTTCAGCTTTGCTCTAGCTATCATTGAAAGACCATATAGGTGGGCTGGCAGACTGAGAGAACTTCATCTCATCTTCATACTGGGAGCTCTTGCCTCCCACTTAGGTCTTTTTCTGCATTTAATGAGATCTGGGTGACTGCAGAACCATACCTGCCACTCATATCCACAGCACCCAGAAGAACGGGGGTTTTTACAACATTTGGAAAGAACTATTGCCCAGTGGGTACAGAAGCCAGTGAATAAATCCTTTCCTTTCTACATCATTGGATGGGTTGCAGTTTTATTGATTGTTCAGAATAAAATCCCACATGATAAAACCATTGATAGCTGTCAGCATCAGTCTTCTCAATAGCATTATTAACATTTGCTCTTCTCTTCCTTCTCACTCCTTCTCCCTGAGTTTATACTCTTTAATATAACAGCTTACACTTTTACTTTAATCTCTGAGAAACCCAGGATAACATAGCTTATTTGAAAATTTCAGTACTGAATTTGTGATTCCTGTGTGTGTGTGTGTGTGTGTGTGTGTGTGTGTGGTGCTTTAACCATAGAATTTTTTTTATTGCTTTGTTCTTATGATACAGGGTATTAAACCCAAGGCCTCCTGCATTCCAGGGAAGTGCTCTGTTCATAGCCTCATTCCCTGATTTAAATGTGTGCATATACATACATATTGTAGTCCCACAATATTAATAAATACATATGTTCAATGTTTATTGATATAAAAGTTACTATATAACTTAATCAAATATATTCATTTCCATCCTTGATGGAAACTTGATATTTATTTCCATGAGAATGAAGTCTTCTTAGTAAAACACTCAAGTCTTCTCTTTAGTCCTTTATTCATTACATTCTTTTGGAGATAGAATGACTTCTACAATATGTTCAGTAGAAGAACTTGATGCAACACATTCTTTTCTTTTACTTCCAGCCAAATGGTTCTGGAAGTGCTTGCTCCTCCAGGCTCCCAATCACCTCTGCATGCAGTTAGAAGTGAGTAGAGAAGTCAGCCAACTTCCTTATCATCTAGCAAATTCCATGGTTCACTATTCCTGTATATATACATAAGACATGTTCTACAATCAAACCTTTCTCAGTAATAAATTCATCTTCTGAACTCCATTTTTTTTTGCTTTAGTAGGTATGGAAAAAAATGGTAAAGAGGAAATATGGACTTTAGTAATACATGTATGATAAGAATTATGTTCATATTAATAATTACTATGTCTTAGATGGGTTCTATTTAGCAAGCAAAACAACAATTTAGTTATGAAAATTTTCATTCTTTTAAATATAATCTGATATAGCATTAACTTTTAAGTTGATAAAGGCATCTCTCTACATAACTAAGGGCATGTGGTCCAGGTATATAACTCTTTTGCTAATATTATTATAGGTAAAATTAAGTCATTTTGGTTAATCAATAATTATTAGACTAATAGTATATACTATTATACTCAATAGATTATCTTACTCAGGTCTTAGATGTCTTGAACCACCTTTTGAAAAACAAAATTTTAGACTGTTGATGATTTTCTTTCCATATCGGAGCAAAATGACATATACCTGGCTTTTTAAATGAATTGGCAGAGAGAGCCTATTTTATGTTTAAAAATAGTTATGAGATTATTTTACTTTTAAATATAATCTGTGCAAAATTACTACAGTTTCCCAATAACAATTAGCAACATAATTGTTTCTACATAGAGTAAGTGCCAACGTTAATGTTATTTTTTATGCCATGCATCCAAATACCCTGTGAAGCCTACCATTAAATATCAATTCAGATACATAACTGGCAAATGCAATAAAATGAAATCACCAAAGTTCATTATTTTCTAACAGCACTATCAATGTATGTAATTCAGGTACATCTTGTAGTTTAGAAAAAAATTTCTAAATTTATAGTTTGTTAATTGTTCCCCAGTGATTCAAGTGTCCAAGTATATGCCATCTGACCTTTAACCATAGTTTTATAAGATTTAAGAGTTCTTAATTATCTACATTACATATCAAAATTACATAATTTGTGTTTCAGTTAATGGTTTATTATAATCCACTTAAGTTAAAGACAAATGCAAATTTGTGTATGACACTTAATACTTTTGTGATAATATAAAACAATATTTAATAGCAATTATTTTGCAACAAAAAATATTTTTGGGTAGCCCACATGTGCTAACTGCTTTGCTACATGCTAACATAACAAAGAGTCTTATCTCCACAAATTTATAATCTAGTAATAAATGCACATAAGTAATTAAAAAATTATAGTGCATTCAATGTGTTTAAGTTCTATGATAGAGAACTTTTAATATAAAATTATTCAGGAAGGCATCTAACTCAGATTTGGTGAAGAAGTATGTTGCCAGTTTTCCAATGTAATGCAACTTAAGCTGAAATGAGATATATGTGATAAGGTTGCTCATAAGTTTTCTCTGTGTCTTCCTGCTAGTCACTGTTCACAAATATAATATCTTTCTTCTGTGCTTTTGTAAGTATTATACTTTCTCACTCTAGTCTCCATCATCTCAGGTTTAGAAATAGCTTTATGAATTGAGCCATTGATGTCTTAAAGAGCTTGTGCATAATTCATCTAAATATGCTTTTGATATTTTAATTAATCAAGATTTTGAGAATTACTGCAGCACATTTTAATTTTGAATGATAAAGAAAAATGATGACTAAGAGTTAGAAATAGGAGGTGAAAGTACAGAAAAGTTTAGATAGAATTGACTATTCAAAATCCTAAAGGTAAATGAAATAATAAAATCAGTAAATTAAGGATGAAATGACAGCCAGAATACAGTAATACTTGAAAGAAAGGTTGTGTGTGTGTGTGTGTGTGTGTGTGTGTGCACGCACGCACGCACACACACACACACACACACACACACGTGCATACAGGAAGAGCTTAAAAAGAATGAGGTAAGAAAACTCCATCATACATGTTCAGGAATTTCTCTTAAGAACATGTCTGTAATACCAGCAGCTCAAGAGGCTGAGGCAGGAGCATCACAAGTTCAAAGCCAGCCTCAGCAAAGGAGACCCTGTGAGACCAACTCAGTGAGACCCTGTCTCTAAATAAAATACAAAACAAGGACCAGGGACGTGGCTCAGTGGCTAAGTGCCCCTGAGGTCAATCTTCAGTATCAAAAAAGAGAAAAAAAAAACAGTGAAAGTTATTGAAAGATTTCAGTGTTGCTACTCAGATATTTTAGGAAGATCACTCTTTTTAAAGTGTAGCAGATGGTTTAAAGTAGGGAAGACTGAAAAGAAAAGTTATCACATTGTCATAGGAAAAAAATGCATAAACTCTATAGGACTTTCTGATAGCTTAACTGTACTGGAGTCAAGAGCACTTTCTAGGATGAAATAGGAAGCAGTGAAAGAATAGTAGGTTTAATGCAATGACAGCAGATCCTATTTTAAAGAAGTTGAGTTTGAGCAGTCTCAGTGACATCCAGCTCCCAGATATTTGAAGAGAGGGGCAGGAATCTCTGGGTGGAGATCTGACTTGGTGGCAGATATTAGCAGGCCATAATATCATCTAGGGATAAAGAAAAAAGAGCAAAAATGGAAGAAAGTCTGATCTTGGAAAATAATATTAAATGAAGAAATATATCCACACAGAGTATAACAGTAACTGTGAGTAGAGAGACAGAAGGATTATTAGGAGTTGTCATTCAGGGAAGACAAGCACAGTGATTTAAAAAGAAATATCCAATAAAAGTGATTTTAAAAGAAGTATCCAATAGTACTGAGAAGACAATTGAGCTAAGAATGAAGAAGCAATGAACAGAGACCTCAATAAGAAAGTTACTCTGTGGAGATAGGTGACTCAAACCCTAGTCTCTGATTCCCTCATGGCTGTGTTTGCACTGGGAGCTGACTATGCAAAAGTGCAGGTCAAGGTGTCCCAGTTGCTATGGTAACTCTGGCCAGAGGTGGCTACATGAAGGTTTAGGGCTCTGAAAATCAGAATCTTGGATTCCGACACCACCTCCCAGTGGTAGAGAGTTCTGGGCATAACAGGATGACCTTGATATCTCCTAAGTTTCATTGTGTCTTACAAACTGCCTGCTCTGTTAAAACTGTCTCACAAATAATCTTCTGATGACAAAAACCTATGTAATAAAAGTGCTGGGCTAGCTCTGGCTTTAGTCAAGCCTCACCAGGGCTTGGCTGAACCACCTGGCCCCATCTTTTTCTTTTTTTTGTGTGTGTGTGTGTGTGTTTTTTTCATTCTCTTATCACCCCTTTGGTTCCTCCTTTAATGGCCCAATCATGAGACCTCATCATTACTCCCAAACCTAGGGATATTTCAGTGGAACAGTAGAACAATAAATACAGAAGTCAGATTGCTTTAAGTTGAAGCATTAGTAGGAGAAAAAGATGTCAAGATCATGAAGTCTATTTTGACAGTGGGATAAGGGAAAATTCACCAGAAATGTTGCAATAAAGTAATATTTTTTAAATTAAAAAAAGTAGACCTACCCAATTTCAGAGTGTTTAAAGTTCATAATTTAAAAAAAACAGTATAAAAGGAAAGATGGACAATATTTAATAGCATTTGTGTATAAGACAATGGGAATGCAGAAGATTCAAATACAAAGCCAATAGTTTTCACTGTGATAAAATTCAGAAAAAAAAGGAACATGTTCAATGATCTTAAGGTCTTCAGTTTTACATCACACACAGAAGGTTTTTCCATCTGTTTCCAAGGTTGGAAGTGAGGTTATCTTATGAAGATAGGAGAAAAGAAGTTGCAATCTAAGGTGGAGAAAAGTAGAGAGATATTTTCTATAGAGAAATTAACGGAGGGATATGCTGGATAGTGGATCACTGATCAGAATTAGGGGCCTAGTAACAATGGAGACCTGGGTATATGGCAGCTCTTAACTACACATATCGGGAAAACATAAGCCACACTGCACACTGGAGCATAGGGTGATAGAAGTGGCATTGGATATTAAGTAGACTATTCATCTCATGTCCCAGCCTGGAGAATTTATAGCTTCCATTTGAGAGTCCTTCAAACCTGCAGTGCCTTGGGAAAGCAGAAACAGGTCCTATTTATGACCTTCTGTCCAGAGGTGAAACATGATAGAACTTCTGTTTCAGAGAACACATTGAAAAGAAATGATTTTATGGCATTGAAGGGTAGAGTCATGGGAGGGAAAGCAAAGGGAAGTCAGAGAAGCACATTATGGATTCATAACTCTCTTAGATATTGTCAGGAATTTAAAACCTTAGGGTTTAACTTTATTTTTATTTTATTTAATTTTGTCCTGGTAGATGAATATGACATTTAAATAAATCTTTTTGTTCTTTTCCTAGTGAAATGATAAAAAGTAAAAATATATATACTCAAAGATCATGGATATCTAAACAGAAGAAAATATTCAAAATAACAACTGGGCTTATCTCTGGTTAATTAAATTGAAGGAATATTTTATTTTCTTCCAATATTTATCTAATTCTTAAAAGGTTATAATCATAATTATTAAATATTCTCCTTCTCTATTGTAATTCTCCCATTCTAAGTCATTAGTCAAGGCACATCATTTTTTTTTATTTTGGTGCCAACTTTTCACATGCAAGTTGCCTTAAAACTATTATCATTCAATCTCTTCAAATGTAATGAAAGCCAATTCATTAGTTTATTAGATTAGTTTTTCTTTGGAAGGAAACAGCTAAGGCATTGCTTTGGAAATTTTTGAGGACCACTAAATATATATGTAGACGTATATGTACATATATTTTAATTCAATAAAAACGATTCATACATTTTATCATTTCAAGACACTAAAGATTTGTGCATTGGTGATATAGTTCTATTTTTTCCCCAAATACAAAAGATGTTCTTTGTTGCACAAGAAAGCAATAAAATATCCAAGAGAAACAAAGTGACCTGTACATAACACTCTTAACTGATTTATAACACTTCGGAAATCCCCAATCTCCCAGCTTTCCTTTGTTTTTATTACAGATCAACTTTTAGCATTCACGCTATCACACCTTCTAGTGCCGCATCTATCTGGCTGTGGCCTATGAGGGCTAAAAGTGAAGTGTCACCTGGGTATTCCTGATTCATAGTACAGTCACTAATTCAATTGGAATTTTTCTTCAAATTACAAGTGTTTCATGTTATAGCATTTTTATAAGTGCTTATAAAAAATTAAGGTGAATATTTTGAGTTAAATTTTATATCACTGATCATTGGTACCTGCATTACCTCATGACATTCCATATTTCATAAAAAAATTAAAGAGGGAATAAAAATGTTATTTTTAGCTGATTAAGGAATATTTCCTATTTTGATGTTTTCAGATAGGATCATTTAAATTTTTCTATGGGCAAGTCAATTTGAAAAATGGTCATTTTAAGAACCAAAGGGAAGGTTATTAAAGAATTTATCAAAAAATAAAAATGATAATTAGGTTAAGTTATGCAAAGCCTTCAATAAATCAACAACAGTTTTAGGTTGGGATGTATTTTATTACTATTTTGCTAAATATTTTTAGGAAAAAAAATGATTTGGGTCATTTGCAAGTTCTATATACCATTAGTGATTATGGCCCAAGGGAGTAACACCAAGTTATTTAAATAATTTCCAAAGTTTATTCCAAAGTAGAACAGACATTAATCATCAGTTAGTCTTTTATAAACATGGAAGCAATTAAATAAAAATTGCCAAGTTTACATACGAGACATTATCAGTGGTAATCATATTATTAGAGAAAAAGTAGGGGAAGGCATATCTTGATGATGGCTCAGTCTTAGATTCCTAGTGAGGGTACCATGATCCAACTATGGCTGGTGTAGTATATTAAAATAACCAGATTTTGGAGGTTCAAAATGAGGTGCATGTCAGAGTTAAAGAATTTTAGAAAACATTTTAAAGTAAATATACTGATAAATTTTATATGCCATTTGAAAATAGATTTTGATGGTTTTTAATTCTCTTTTCATTGGAAATGAACAAGTGTTATCAAAGAAGAAAAACTTAAATTTACAACTTAAGCTCATTCAGCTTGGTTATAGTTTAAAAGCATAGGTTATAGCTATGTTCCACTGTGGTTTAAAAGCATAGGTTAAAGCTATGTTCCACTGTGCAGCAATTGAGAAAAAAAAAACTAAATTGGAAGTTGAGTTGTTTAACAGCAGGATACACGTTGGTCCTAAGCATGTTCCTGCAATCAGGTGGAAGGAAGCTATCTAAATGGTACCTACTCTGAGCCCTAAATTCTCACATTTTTGAGCTGTTGATTGACTGCTGTTATCAGGAAAACTGAGCCAAATGTTTCACACAGATCTCTTGTGTGTCTCTTAACTTCAGATATCATTGGAATGAATGAGAAAATTCATCTTTTTTATTGTTCTATACTTGACTGAAATATATTTTTTATGGTTTAAGGGCTTAGGAAAAACACCAGGGTAGAGGAAAGATAAACTTTTTCTAAGGAATTGGAGGGAATTTCTTATTAAATAGCTACTTCATGCAAACAAACAACTTTCAAAAATATCTGTTCTCTGTGAAATGCAGGTGGGTCTTCTTTATGAACATGGTTCAAGTTGTACTTTTCTAAAGCTTCCTTTCCTGTCCCTTTGCAAAAACCCATGGAAACACTTGAGTACAGTTTAAAAGAAAAAAAAAAGAACACCAGACTGCAATGAGAGCTATTATATATGCAAAGGTCTGACAAGATTTTTTTCTTTGTACCATAAAAATGGAACTTGTCTAGAAATACAACTTGCTCTACATTTTAAATGGATAAGAATGTTTGTTAAGAAAGTAAATAGGCAGTAAGTTTATTAACATTTGAAACAATAATGCTGAGGTCAGAGGATCCAACAAAAGGTTGACACCTATTTCAGCACAATTTTAAACTTCATTTAGTCACTTTTTTCCCAATTATTTGACCACCCTTGTATTCACCAAAATCTCATTGAGTATTTAGTATGATTAAAGCACTGTGAAAGACAGTAGAATATTGTTGTAAATTATGAAGACTTTCTACTTATTTTCGTGAATCTTATATCTGGTTTGACAATATATTTGAAAATATACAAGTATTATGAGTATTATAAATTATAAAATTATGTAAGAACATCTTATATAAGCCCATTGACTTATCTTTTTGACTATCCACTCAGAAACCATAGCTCCCAGGATGTAACAAGAGCTATAAATAATCTGTATTGTGAGTTGTAATTCCCATATATACATCAATGTAGGTGGAATAGAGGATAAGGACAAAAATACAAAAAAAAAAATACACGAGGTGCTTATAGTTGTCAAAAATACACTCCAAAATATTCTTTAATAACAAAATTTAAATATGCAGTAAGTAGTTTGTGTACACTGTTGAAATTCATAAAATTATATATTTGATGTGTATTTTTTTTCTATATACACATTCCCAAAGGAAGATTTTTTTCTTATAAAAAGAAAAAATCTGCTAGTGGGGCAGACTTGGCATCACAGAACACAAACCTAGTGAAAAAGATGGCAAAGTTGAGAAGATAGCAAAATTGTATAAAGTGTAGAAAATGACAAGACCAAAAGAAATGTACACAGGAAAACTCACAAAGCTATGCAGATGGAAAGTATTGATTCCTGAAACCAGAAAGAAAAATGGCCTAGAAACAAAAATAAAATCTAAAATAAAAATAAAATCTAAAAAAAAAAAACTTTTCTTATAAGAAAGCTTTTCTAAGCTAGATAAATGCATTTAACTTCAAATCATATTTCAGCATATTACTTCAGAAATATGGGTATGGATTTTTAAACCATGTATAGATTTTTAAAAAATTAAACTTAGTAGAGAAAAATAAAAAGAAAATCTAAAACCAGTCATCAAAACAACAAAGTGCACAAAAATAGAGGCAGATGATTCCAGATCAATATTAAAGTTTTCAAAGTATTCAAGTATATTGTAGTCAGTTTTATTACAATTTGTAAGACAACCAAAGCAGTTCTCAGATTTTGAAGAAAATATATTATTTAGACATTCTTTAAAAACTCAATCAAAATGCACCAAAATCTATGAAAAATTGCTCTAAGAATATTAAGATTGGAAAATTTCTGCTAAAAGAGGATAATCAATGAGCAAGGAAGGCAACCAAAAAAGGTGAATAATTAAATAAATACATTTATCTCACAATTAAGATGATTTCTGATGCTAATTGCTTTTTTAAGAGTATAGATAAAATAAATCACAAGAAATTTAAAGATTGGACTAATTGTTCTTTCAAGTAGGAAAATTAAAGGGAAATGTAAGAATTAAAAACTAGGTAAATAAAAAGTTAATTTGCTAGTATTTTCCACACAAAAAATTGCAAACTATTTTCTTCATAATTATAACTATGGAAATATATCTCTAAACATAAATTAAGAAATGAATTCTAAGATAAAGTCTAGTTGGATTAAAAACAGAAAACATAGCTACATTATTTCAAAATTATTTTTAAGAGAGAAAAGTTTAAAAAGATAGGGAAAATATTATGGTCCTAATTCTTTTTTCATATAAAGCTTACTTTTGAGATTCTATGAAAATTAAAAAGTGAATACTTAATGACTTCCACAGAATCAGACTAAATAAAATAGCCTTGAAGGGTTTAATACTAAAGAGGTATAAGATGAGAATTTTTGCTCAGCTAAAAAAAAAAAGATAAAAATATTGCTGTCTGGCAAAAAACATAAGAAGAAGAGAAGCACAAACAATGGTCAATACAAAACAAAGAAATTTTATACTCAAATTAAAAGATATGAAATAACATACAATTGTCAGATTTCTAAAGACCAACCAATAGATTTCTAATTGTAACAGCACATTTTAACACATTACCATTAGTTTTCCCTATATAAGAATACATAAATTTAAAACAGAGGATTTGCTCAACCTGATCAACCTACAGAAATGAATTCATATGTAAATCCTTATCTTTTATTCACATGTTTACATATCTACTTTTAGATTAAATGATCTATCAATAAAATTTGCTTTCTGTATTTAGTCAGAATAATATTCTCAATAAGTTTTTAAAAATATAGAAACAGTATAAGTTGATAACTAAAAGCATTTTTCAAAATATACCTTCCATTTTCATAGAACAATATTTGCATTAATTAAAGCAGAATATTTATTATTAACACAATAAAACAGCAAAAAGTGACATTTTAAGGAAACATCTGAATAATGTAGATTAAAACATATGGACAATATCTAAGTCATCCTAAATTTTTAATTATCAGCATTGACAAAAAGGTTAACCTGGATATTCAAGATAGGATTTTAATAGAGCTGTGAACATAATAATCAATTTTAAATGATAGAAATATAAAAGGCTGGCATTAGTACATCTAAGATTTTATTTCTGAAGCCAAAAATTGATGATAGTTTTCTGGAAAATATAATCAGGAATAAAAGCAAAATGATCCCAATTCACATCCATTGGCAGCATTTCTGGTAATACACATGCAAGAGTCATAAAGTGAAGAATTATCATCTCAGTTGTTATTTGAAACAAAAATTATGTACTTAATGTGAACAGAGATAATGCATCTTTGAAGGTAAATAGGATTAGTCCTGCATTTAGAAAGCAGGGATGTTGATGAAAAATAAAAGTAGAAAATTTTGTGCTCTTTTCTTGGTAGTTGTGAGTTTTATGGTTGCATTCAATATTTGGATAATGCATACATTTATACTAACAGAGACTTCAGAATTCTTTGCAAACATTAATTACATAATTATAGATGGTCTCCTGTTAACTTATATAATAACATTAAAATAAGCTTAAAAAAAGAAGAAAAAAGGAACACACAGTGCATCTTGTCTTTAAATGTAACTTGCTGCATGTAAAATTCCTATTATGTCAATAATTTTTATTTCCCCATTATAATTTCCCAAGTTCTAGTTTTAACCTTCTTTCTTGCACAATTTAACTGTACCATTGCACCCAATGCATTATTTCAAGTTGTACATTGATGATTCAAGAATCATGGCCAGTTTAGGCCTGTAAAACTTAAGGGATTTAATATATTCTGTTGAAAGTCTAAATCAACCTAATTATGCTATGTCCAATGTATAAATGTGTCAAAATGTATCCTATTATGTATAATAATAATAATACACCAATAAAACCCATAAAATATGTCCTTTTTATTGTACTTCAAATAAAATCTAAAGCTAACATTTTTTCAAAATCTGCCCTTTTTTCCAGTATTTGCTAATTTAGATAAGTGTGACTGTCCCTCACGTCTATCTTGTGTGCAATTCTTCTTTTTCATCACCTAACAAATCTAATTAAATGTGTGATTGTATTTTAAAAACATTTCCTTCATAAGTTGATCTTTATTCCATATCCCCACTACAGTTGCCAAGAATCTCTCAAATGGGCTGAGGATGTAGCTCAGTTGTTACCACTCAGTAATCCATTCAAATGACTAATCTATCAAATGAATTAATCTACTCTTCAGGTTATAGTTTTCAAGATATAATCCTTTTAACTTTGAAAATTTCTGCATTTTCTATCACACGATCTTTCCAGGAGATGTCACATATCCACACTATAACATTCTGCTGCTGACATTCTGAAGTTTCTCCAGCCTACATCACACTAGGCGGTAACTACAGGCAGGTGAGGGGCATGACTGGAGCAATTAGATAACTTGGGTGTACCTTTGAGAATTATATTTTGTCCCTGGCTTCTTGCTCTCTCTTTGCTTCCTGGTTTCCATGAGCTAAGCAACTTTCATCTGTCATGCCCTTCTGCCATGATATTCCACCATCACTGGGACCCAAAGCAATCGAGTGGGTCAACCATGGACTCAACATCTGAAACCATAAGCCCAAATAAACTTCCTCCTCTTAGTTGTTCATAGCTGGTATTTTGGTTACACTGATAAAAATCTGACTAACAGACGAAAGAACTCTCCTCATCAGTTGTTTTCTTGGCTCTCTACAATTATCAGATGGCTTTTTTTTTTCTGATACCACGTTCCCTCTCATCTTCATAACACTGAAGTTGCTATTGATTTTTCTGAAACTTACTCCTTCTCCTTGCTAGGTGTTTCTCCTGTATGCATTCTTCAAAGCTATGTAAGTTGTAAGTATTTTCCTTAAAGCTCTGTTTGATTTCTTGGAACAAAATTAAGTTATTTTACATGACATGTTTCATAAACCATCATACTTCCTCAATGTCATGCTTCTCTGATGCTGTGTTAAATATACATGAACTTGGGCTGTGGTTTTGGTTCAGTGGTAGAGCACTCGCCTAGCATGTGTGAGGCACTGGGTTGAAGCCTCAGCACCACATAAAGATAAATAAATAAAGGTATTGTCCAACTACAACTAAAAAAAAATAGAAAAAATATACATGAACTTGCTTCTGTGTAATGTTTCAAAACCAGAAGAATTGAGCCATACATATATATAAAATTTAAAAAAAATATTTTTTTTAATCCTTATAGGGATAATTTTAAATAGAATACCAAATTTTGGAAAAAATAAAGCAGGCAAAGGGTATGAGTGAGAGACTTCCAATTAAAGTCTTGAGATAAATAAATGCAACTACAATAAAAGAAATTTATTTGTAGACATGCATTGTTATGAGGGCATTTGAAAAAATAGCTAAAGGTACATGCTTTAACATGGACCCATCGTATGAAAAGCAAATATTCTATTCACATCCATTTCCTCTTTCTCCAGAGCTATACATTCAGCACAACATTTCCTATCATACAACAATTGTGAAAAGCATACTACTCTAGTTGTTTTCTTTTTTAAATGAGAAAATTTCCTGATGAAGTTAGTTTCAGAGTGTTTTAATATTTCATTGCAAGTCTATTCCAACATAATTAAAATTGGCTTTTATTGCACTAAACTGAACATCTTTGCATACATTTGCACTTATTCCCCCATCAAAAGGCCTTTAGAGAGAATTCTGGCCTCCGTTCTTTTAGTGTGTTTGAAATTTTAGTTTTATCAAAACATTGTTACATTTGGGCCTAAATTTGTTTCTGCTTGTTTGTTTTTGTAATTTAAAAATTAATACCTCAAATATAAAATTTTAACCATGAGATAGAAATAATTGCTTTCTTTGGTTTCTAATTTTTTTAAATTTAGGGAAAGTTATCAGGGATAAAGAGATAGGAAATATAGCAAGGCCAGAGAAATTTCATGAATGATTATCAGAATCTGAGTCTGATCCCCTCTTTTTGCCCAAATATTGATAAATGACATTTGAAGTATGTATTACAAGTTCTTAAACTTTTCAAACATGGATATCACCAGGAGCACTTGTTAAAACACATGGTAGGTAGGTGCCTTACCCTGATTTTAAACTCATTAGATTCAAAGTGGTACCTAGGTTTCCGAACAGTTTTCAGGTGATGCTCACTTTGCTGATCCACTTGGCAATACTCTGTCATAGAGAATCAATAAACTGTGGCATGAGTTGTGTGCATCTCTCAATTTTTGTATGTATTGACTGCTAGATATGGAAAACCTGTACCCCATTCTTCACACGACAGTTACATTTTTTTCATATTTTGCCTTTTAAAGAACTTATCCTTGGTGGTACTTTCTTTTTTCCTATATTAATTGGTCCGTTGAATATTCTTCTATTCTGTACTTGCAAATACTCCTTAGAAGATTTTTGTTTGTATTTTCACTCCAGAATGTGGTATGGTAGCATGGTGGTATCTTGTACTTTTAGTATTTTTTTGAATAACTTAGATCCACTGATATTTTAGTAAAATGTTTAAAAATAAAAGTTTAAAGTATTGGACAATTGTAATATTTAGACAAAATACCTTTATTTTTATACCTAGGCAATCTGTTTGGTGTTCTGGTATTGCATGAGCCTTACTCATTCTACGAAAGTCTCATGAGTGTTGATTGTTTTTGTATTTGATTCTAAAACACTATTTGAAAGTAACAATATATCTACAATATTTGGAAAAGTGGGAAAAATATTACTATTCATATTTCTTGCAATAGGGAAGGATTGATACTAATAATGCATAAGAATTCAAAGAAATAGAAATACATTATCTAATAACAAATCATTAACAGATAAATATCGGGCCCATGTAAGCTGGCAGACTACAAAGCTTTCTTTCTTCAGATGCTTCTTGACTGAGTTCACAGTATGTGTGTCTTCCAAGTTATTTTATCCAATGAATTGCAGCCTGAAAAAGACCCAAAGTAATTTTGTGTGTGTGTGTGTGCGCATGAGTCTGTGTGTTATGTATCTAATAAGATGTTTCCTATTGTGAAATCAAAATGGAAAGTTGTAAAGTGTAAAATAACAGAAATGTGTTCTGTTGTAGCAGCAAATCTGAAATAAACAAAACCTTTTTTTTTTAAAGCAAGATTATAGGAGTACTGAGAACATTCTGAATATTATTTTAATGCAAAAGATATTTTCCTGGTAAAACCTTATTTGGTTTACCAAATGCATAAGAGACAACAGAAAAAAAAAAAACTGTGAAGAGAGTGGTTCACATCTTGGGGGCTCTGATTTAATCAGAAATAGCTCCTGACAGTTTAGTTACAAAGTTACTTCTGAGATGAATATGAACACATGGAGAAAATACATATATATATAAATATACATGTGTATATTTATATATGTTTTTATATAACATGAACTTGGAGTAAAGCTTTCAGGTTATTCAATTAATCATTGAACTGTCAAAAAGAAATTGCACTGGATACTTAATAAGGACAGCAAGGAAGATTTAATTCAAGACTGTAACAACAGGAGAGAGAAACTGTGCTCAACTTCATTGAAACAAAAGTACAAGGATTTTTAAATTCTGAGTGAGCTAAATGGAAAACACTGGGGAGCGGGGGCGACAGGAGGGGTCTGGCCAAGGCACAGTGTGCATTAGTTGTCCTCATCCCTGCAAACCCATCTGTGCTCATACTCGGCTCATTCCTGCCTTCCCAGACACTGGAGCAGAGATGTCTTTTTTATGATTACATTTAAAGAGAATGACTCCAGTTATTTGAGAAAATGGTTCCTGGGTGTAGAATGTTTATATTTCAAAGGAGCACAGAAAGAACTTCCCACTACAAGATTTATAAAGTTAATGCTCCTGAAGAAAGAAATCAGAAACTTCTACTCTACAAGAAACCTTCTTAAATCTACTCAACCTGAGGTTACTGTTAAGTTCCTCTTTGTCTGTATACAATATGCTTACTTTGAATAACTTAAGCTATAATACTAAAATATTAATGCTATCTGGAACAAAAAAAAAATTTCTTTAGGATTCAAAACTTACTCTAGAATATGTAAATTTTAGAATGTCCTTTTTAAAACCCTGAACAAGTGTGAAAGAGCACTGAGTAAATAATTCCAATAGAATGGTGTTGGGATATGTAGTTGAAGAAAAGTGATACTGAAGATGGTCTTATTTTATTTTTAAAATATCACATGTTTGTTTTTGTAATCAATATGATAAAGATTGGATTCTGAGAAATCTGGAATTATTAATTCATAATGTATATAAATTTTAGCAAATAATATACTTGTGAATATGGGAAAATTTAAATAACAATGATGTTAATGATCACCATTTATAAGTGTTTTTTAAAGAGATATTAACCAGGTTTTTAGTACCATCAATTGTATAGATTTATAACCCTAATTGGTTTTATGTATTTCCACCAAATCAGAAATATGTTCGTATGAATAATAAAAAAAAGAAACAACAACAAGAAAAACCTTTCTATCTGCATTTAGTATTTGAATTTCTGCTGGTGAGAGCTTGCATGTGTTTTCCTTAAAGGATATCATGACTATTTTCAAAGAATTTTCCTGTCTATTTTGAAATTACCGAAACTAAAAAGAATAATGTTGTACAGAAACCTAGAATAAGATCACAGAACTGCATAATTTTGAGATAAAACTTCAGCACCATCTTGATATTTAATCTCTATTCGGTTACACATAAAACCAAAAGCTAAAACAAAATAAAAAATGCAACCAAGCAAAGGCACAGACAAAAATTATAGAAACTTTATTTAAATTTTTCTGAGTAAAAGACATTAACTTTCCAAGTTCACTACTGTTCTTCCTGGGGGATCCTGAGATTTATTGTCCATCAGAATAAAATCAGTCTGTGCTTTGAAAGTGGTCCAAATCATCTGGCTGTAGCATTTTCTAGGTTCTTCTGGAAAAGAGTGAATTGAAGACATCAAAGGTCATTGGAGTAAATGACAATAATAGCTCTATGATAATACTGATAATGAGGCATATAATGAACTGGACTTCATTTTGGAGATCCTCAGTGACCAAAAAAAGAGAATTGCAAATGAAGTGGAAATTTAGAGAAGATTAGTCAGGGGCAAAGAGAAAAGTCTATTTTAAAAGGTAAAATTTCAGGTTGGTTGCAATTAAATATAATGAGATTCTACTGTTAAGTGAAAAATCCATTAAATGACAGGCATAATTTAAATAATGAGAAATTCTATGAGACAAGACAGCAAAGTCCATATATCCAGGATACATGTTGTATCCTGACTTCAATTTTAGAAAATAACAAGGAATCTATTCCAACGATGGTCCATTTTGATTAATTTAACCAATGTAATATGTCCAATAATGCAAGGAAGTTTTATTTGACTTGACCAAATTTATTGTTAGAAGTTTGCTGAATTATCGTTGCATAAGTTGTAAGGATACTTTATTAATTTAAAATAAGTTTGTGACTAATTTCAATAGGTTATATTTTCCAGCTTAGTGTACAAAATTGTATTAAGGTATATAATGATGAACATTGGTCTATTATCTCTCCATCCATCTATCTACCTGATGATTTGTTTGATATGTCAACTTGGCTGGGGTAAAGGATGTAGGTGGCACAACATTTTTGGTATGATGGGATGTTGCTGGATGAGACTGCCTTTTTATTGATTGATTGATTGATTGATTGATGGTACAAGGGGATTTTACTCAGGGGCACTCAATCACTGAACCACATCCCCAGGCATAGTTTACAGTTTATTCAGAGACAGGGTCTCATTGAGTTGCTTAGTGCTTCACTTTTGCTGAGGCTGGCTTTGAACTCATGATCCTCCTGCCTCAGGCTCCAGAGCTGCTGGAATTATACAGGCATGTGCCACCACACCCAGCGCTACTGCAATTTTTATGTGTTCACTGAGAGAAGGTAATCACTCTCACCAATGTGAATGGTCATCTCCCAATCCCTTGAGGACCCCCAGAACACAAAGTAGAGAGCAGGCAAATATACTCCGTTTCCTGGAGCTGGAGCTGGCACAACAGTCTTCTCCTCCCTGAGATGTTGGTTCTTCTGGTTCCAGGCTCTTCAGGCTATGAGGTTGATAGCAGTAGCACCCCTCCACCTCAACCTTTTCTTTAGTTCCAAAAGCAGAAACAGGCACAGGCTAAACTACATCCCCTTCTCCTTTCCTGATTCTCTACTTTGCAGATGGAAGGAATTCTCAGTCTCCATTATTTCATGAATCAATTCCCATTTTATTTGTTCTATTTCTCTGGGGAACCCTGGCTAGTTCTATCTATCATCCATCTATCTGTCTGTTTACTTATCTGTCTATTTACTTATCTATCTTACATCTATTTAAGCTATAAATAAAATAATCTCTAGAAATAGAAAAATAATGAGTGATTCATCTGTGTATTTTATTGTTGTTCTTATAGAAACCCCTTTTATCATATAAACATCTCTGAGAAAGCCACTCTCCCACTGACAGTGTTGTTTTTGGTTGTTAAGATAGAGACCTAGTCTGTCAGTTTCCATCTCTGTGAACTTCAGCATGTCTGTTTTCCTTTCTAAATTTCTACTTTCTCACTGGTTAAGTGGGGATAGCAGTGTGATTCTCCTTGTTCTTTGATAGGAAGAATGAATATTGTCAAAATGACCATACTACCAAAAGCACTATGTAGATTTAATGCGATTCCAATCAAAATTCCAATGACATTCCTCATAGAAATAGAAAAAGCAGTCATGAAATTCATCTGGAAAAATAAGAGACCCAGAATAGCTAAAGCAATCCTTAGCAAGGAGAGTAAAGCTGGTGGCATCACAATACCAGACCTTAAACTATACTGCAGAGCAATAGTAACAAAAACAGCATGGTACTGGCATCAAAATAGATATGTAGACCAATGGTACAGAATAGAGGACACAGAGATAAACCCACATAAATACAGTCATCTCATATTAGAAAAAGGTGCCAAAAACATATATTGGAGAAAGGATAGCTCTTCAAATATGGCACTGGGAAAACTGGAAATCCACATGTAGCACAATGAAATTAAGCCTCTCTCACCATGCATAACTCAACTTAAAGTGGATCAAGGACTTAGAAATTAAACCAGAAACACTGTTCCTAATAGGATAAAAAGTAGGCCTAAATTTTTATCATGTTGGATTAAGCCCAGACTTCCTTAATAAGACTTCTATAGCACAAGAAATAAAATCAAGAATCAATAAATAGGAGAGATTCAAATTGAAAATATTTTTCTCAGCAAAAAAAAAAAAAAATCAGTGAGGTGAATAGAAAGGCTACAGAATGGGAGCAAATTTCTACCACACTCACATCATATAGGGCACTAATCTCTAGGATATATAAGGAACTCAAAAATCTTTAATACCAAAAAAACAAATAACCCAATCAATAAATGGGCCAACAACTGAACAGACACTTCTCAGAAGATAGTATATGATCAATTAACAAATATATGAAAAAGTGTCCAGAAGATTGTCCTTAAAAGTAGATGAATGAGTATATTCAGATTAGGACAATTAGAGGAATCAGAGTTTGAGGTGGACCATTTATGGGAAGCTTGTGGTGTTCAGTAAAATATATAACTAGAAGCAACTTTCAAAACATTCTATCCCTTTGCATCATTTACAAATAAGGAATTTAAAGAACATAAGTTACAAGGATTTTTCAATGTTATATAGCATGTCAAAAGCTATGGAAGTACTGGAATTTATTCTTCCTAATTCTACATCAGTGGTTGAAATAAATTTCCTTAATTATTTCACTAAGTAAATGGCATTAATTATGTGATGAGAATAATAAATTACCCTACCATGTGTTTTAGGAAAGCAATTTTGTTCCAAGTCCTGGAATTTTAAACATCTTTACTGAGAATCATGTGTAAATTTCTGGTTCTATGGGTATGTAATGTGTCATTTTTTTTTATATTTTGAAAAACATCAATAAAATTTTAAAATAATTTTAAAAGCCTGTGATTGCTATTAGGTCATAGTTTTACAACCAATTTTTTTTAGGGAAAAGCATACATATATTTATTTCCCTGTATACTGAAAAATATTAAAATTATTCATTATCCCCAGAATCTAAACAAAAAGATTTAGATTAATCTCTTAATATCCTGATAATGCTCAGATACACCCCCCCATACACAATTATAATCTTTTGACCATTATTTGATTAGGTCATGCTCAAAAGAGAGCATATTATAAAGTGGGTGTTGGGTAAGTACTACAGCTTTTCAGACTTTTTTTTCTCACATATATTCCTTTCTCTTTTCTGATAGTCCTAGGACAATTCAAAAATCTAAATATGTTTTTGAATTGTTAATGTGACATATTCAGTGCTATATTCCTCTTTAATACCAGGAGAAATGTTTTTAATCATGGAGTGCTGAATTATGTGGGATGTTTCAAATATATGCATCTGGTAGATATTTATCTTCTGTTTATGGACATAATTTTCTTGTGCAAACAGAAACACATGAACACTTGTGTGTAATATACAAAAATAAAAATATCTAGTTTTCATTGTGCATTTATTTAAAATCTCTGATATTCTTTACCTGTATATATAATAATTAAATACCAATTACCTAATTTAAAGGAAATTAATTTTTATATGTTGTATTTTAGAGCTTTTATTTATTAACATTTAATTTTTAATAATTAAAACTCATTATTTATAGCATATGCATTGTGCAAAAAGTAAACTAGTGCCAAATACAAGAAAATGAAAACAATTATTTCACTTATGAGTTAATAACTCTTACTATATTATTATATTTTTCTTGGCTCACATTGTGTTTCCTTTTAACAATTTTAGCAACATATTCACATACATTTTCCAGGTGAAATAGCTAGACATATTACAAATATAGATAATCTAAACAATCGTATTCAATGGCAAGCTTTAATTTCACTTAGTGAAACACAGTGCTTGTATTTAGTCATTCAGAATGAAGAGGGATCTGGGTACAATGGCGCACACCTGTAATCCCAGGAGCTTGGGAGACTGAGGCAGGAATATCACAATTTCAAAGCCAGCCTCAGCAGCTGTGAGGCACTAAGCAACTCAGTGAGACCTTGTCTCTAAATAAGATACAAAATAGGGCTGGGATGTTACTTAGTGATTAAGCACCCCTGGGTTCAATCTCAGGTAACTGCCCCACCCCCTGCCCAATAAAAAACAAAATGAAAGGTAATTAGTAATAAGATTCTCAACATTGAAGAAATCAATGGGGATCTGAAAAGGTAAAGAGACAAATTTGGAAGGGGAAAAATTGCCTGAGCAGTCAAGAGACACATTCTCTGCATACAGAGGTGAAAGTTAAGAATAACCAGTTGCACAGTTGAGCTGATTTCTTGAAGCCTTATTAGAATATCAATTTCTATATGCATTCTTCCTGAGCCCTAATTATTGAAAATGTCAGCAATAATTTATTTAGAACACTCATCTCCTGTAATGTAGACTTGTGGCCTGAGTATGGACAATAATTTCTTTTTGTTTTTCTTTCTTTCTTTTTTTATTGGTTGTTCAAAACATTACAAATCTCATGATATATCAGCTTTCATACATTTGACTCAAGTGGGTTATGAACTCCCATTATTACCCCAAATACAAACTGCAGAATCACATCGGTTATACACTCACATTTTTACACAATGGCATATTAGTGACTGTTGTATTCTGCTACCTTTCCTATCCCCTACTATCCCCCCTCCCCTCCCCTCCCATCTTCCCTCTCTACCTCATCTGCTGTTGTTCAATTCTCTCCCTTGTTTCCCCGCCCCTTTCCCCTCACAACCTCTTAAATGTAATTTTGTGTAACATTGAGGGTCTCCTACAATTTCTATATGATTTCCCTTCTCTCTCCCTTTCTCTTCCACCACTCGTCTCTGTTTAATGTTAATCTTTTCCTCATGCTCTTCCTCCCTGTTCTGTTCTTAGTTGCTCTCTTTATATCATAGAAGACATTTGGCATTTGTTTTTTAAGGATTGGCTAGCTTCCCTTAGCATAATCTGTTCTAATGCCATCCATTTCCCTGCAAATTCTATGATTTTGTCATTTTTTAGTGCTGCGTAATACTCCATGGTGTATAAATGCCACATTTTTTTTTTATCCATTCATCTATTGAAGGGCATCTAGGTTGGTTCCATAGTCTAGCTATTGTGAATTGAGCAGCTATGATCATTGATGTGGCAGTATCCCTATAGTACACTCTTTTAAGATCCTCAGGGAATAGTCTGAGAAGGGCGATAGCTGGGTCAAATGGTGGATCCATTCCCAGCTTTCCCAGGTATCTCCATACTGCTTTCCAAATTGGCCTCACCAATTTGCAGTCCCACCAGCAATGCACAAGTGTACCCTTTTCCCCACATCCTTGCCAACACTTATTGTTGTTGGACTTCATAATGGCTGCCAATCTTACTGGAGTGAGATGGTATCTTAGGGTGGTTTTGATTTGCATTTCTCTGACTGCTAGAGATGGTGAGCATTTTTTCATGTACTTGTTGATTGATTGTATGTCCTCCTCTGAGAAGTGTCTGTTCAATCCTTCCCCCATTTGTTGATTGGATTATTTGTTATCTTATTGTTTAATTTTTTGAGTTCTTTGTATATTCTGAATATTAGGGCTCTATCTGAAGTGTGAGGGATAAAAATTTGTTCCCAGGATGTAGGCTCTCTATTTACCTCTCTTATTGTTTCTCTTGCTGAGAAAAAACTTTTTAGTTTAAGCAAGTCCCATTTGTTGATTCTTGTTATTAACTCTTGGGCTATTGGCGTCCTATTAAGGAATTTGGAGCCCAACCCCACAGTATGTAGATCGTAGCCAACTTTTTCTTCTATCAGACACAGTGTTTCTGATTTGATATCTAGCTCCTTGATCCATTTTGAGTTAACTTTTGTGCATGGCGAGAGAAAGGGATTCAGTTTCATTTTGTTGCATATGGATTTCCAATTTTCCCAGCACCATTTTGAAGATGCTATCCTTCCTTCATTGCATGCTTTTAGCCCCTTTATCAAATATAAGAAAGTTGTAATTTTGTGGATTGGTCTCTGTGTCCTCTATTCTGTACCATTAGTCCACCCGCCTGTTTTGGTACCAGTACCACGCTGTTTTTGTTACTATTGCTCTGTAGTACAGTTTGAAATCTGGTATCGCTATACCTCCAGATTCACACTTCCTGCTTAGAATTGCTTTTGCTATTCTGGGTCTTTTGTTTTTCCATATGAATTTCAAGATTGCTTTATCTATTTCTACAAGAAATGCCATTGAGATTTTGATTGGCCTCGCATTAAACCTGTAGAGAACTTTGGGTAATAACGCCATTTTGATTATGTTAGTTCTGCCTATCCATGAACAGGGTACATTTTTCCATCTTCTAAGATCTTCTTCTATCTCTCTCTTTAGGATTCTGTAGTTTTCATTGTATAAAACTTTCACCTCTTTTGTTAGGTTGATTCCCAAGTATCTTATTTTCTTTGAGGATATTGTGAATGGAGTGGTTTTCCTCATTTCCATTTCAGAAGTTTTGTTGCTGATATGCAGGAATGCGTTTGATTTATGCGTGTTTATTTTATATCCTGCCACTTTGCTGAATTCATTTATTAACCCTAGCAGTTTCTTTGTAGACCCTTTTGGGTCTGTAAAATATATTATCATGTCATCCACAAATAGCAATAATTTAAGTTCTTCTTTTCCTATTTGTATGCCTTTAATTTCTTTTGTCTGTCTAATTGCTCTGGCTAGTATTTCAAGAACAAATTTAAGTAGAAGTGGTGATAGAGGGCATCCCTGTCTTGTTCCAGATTTTAGAGGGAATGCCTTAAGTTTTTCTCCATTTAGGTTGATGCTAGCCTGAGGTTTAGCATATATAGCTTTTACAATGTTGAGGTAAGTTCCTGTTATCCCTAGATTTTCTAGTGTTTTGAACATAAAAGGGTGCTATACTTTGTCGAATGCTTTTTCTGCATCTATCGAGATGATCATATGGTTCTCTTCTTTAAGTCTATTGATGTGATGAATAGCATTTATCGATTTCCGTATATTGAACCAGACTTGCATCCCAGGGATGAATCCTACTTGATCATGGTGCACAACTTTTTTGATATGTTTTTGTATTCGATTCACTAGGATTTTATTGAGAATTTTTGCATCCAAGTTCATTAGAGATATTGGTCTGTAGTTTTCTTTCTTTGAAGTGTCTTTGTCTGGTTTCAGTATCAGGGTGATGTTGGCCTCATAGAATGGATTTGAAAGAGCTCCTTCTTTTTCTATTTCTTGAAATAGCTTGAAAAGTATTGGTATTAATTCTTCTTTGAAGGTTTTGTAAAACTCCGCTGTATACCCATCCAGTCCAGGGCTTATCTTGGTTGGTAGTCTTTTGATGTCTTCTTCTATTTCTTCCTTTGTTATTGGTCTGTTTAAATTGTGTGTGTCTTCCTGACTCAATCTGGGCTGATCGTATGACTTAAGAAATTTATCAATATCTTCACTATCTTCTATTTTATTGGAATATAGGTTTTCAAAATACTTTCTAATTATCTTCTGTATTTCGGTAGTGTCTGTTGTGATATTGCCTTTTTCATCCCGTATGTTAGTAATTTGTGTTCTCTCTCTTCTTCTCTTCATTAGCAAGGCTAAGGGCCTGTCGATCTTATTTATTTTTTCAAAGAACCAACTTTTAGATTTATCAATTTTTCAATGTTTTTTTTTTGTTTCAATTTCATTGATTTCTGCTCTGATTTTAATTATTTCTTGTCTTCTACTACATTTGCTGTTGTTTTGCTCTTCCTTTTCTAGGTTTTGGAGGTGTAGTGTGAGTTCATTTATTTGTTGATTTTTCTTTTTTTGATGAAAGAACTCCAGGAAATGAATTTCCCTCTTAAAACTTTTTTCATTGTGTCCCATAGATTCCAGTATGTTGTGTCCGTATTGTCATTTGTCTCTAAGAATTTTTTTTATTTCCTCCTTTATGTCTTCTGTAACCCATTGATCATTCAGCAACACATTGTTCATTTTCCATATGATGTAGGATTTTTCCTTCCTTCTTTTATCATTGATTTCCAGTTTCATTCCATTATGATCAGATATGGTGCATGGTATTATCTCCACACCTTTATATTTAATAAGAGTTGCCGTATGGCATAATATATGGTCTATCTTTGAGTAGGATCCATGTGCTGCTGAGAAGAACGTGTATCTACTTGATGATGGTTGATATATTCTATACATGTCGATTAAGTCTAGGTTATTGATTGTGCTATTGAGTTCTATAGTTTCTTTATTCAGCTTTTGTCTAGAGGATCTGTCTAATGGTGAGAGCAGTGTGTTGAAGTCACCCATAATTATTGTGTTGTAGTCTATTTGACTCTTGAACTTGAGGAGAGTTTGTTTTATGAACGTTGCAGCACCATTGTCTGGTGCATACAAATTGATAATTGTTATGTCTTGTTGGTGGTTGGTTCCTTTTAACAGTATATAGTGTCCTTCTTGATCCCTTTTGATTAACTTAGGTTTGAAGTTGATTTTATTCGATATGAGTATGGCCACTCCTGCTTGCTTCCAAGGGCCATGTGAGTGGTATGATTTTTCCCAACCTTTTACCTTCAGCTTGTGTATGTCTTTTCCTATCATATGAGTCTCCTGAAGGCAGCATATTGTTGGATCCAGGTTGCTAGCCTATGTCTTTTGATTGGTGACTTTAGGCCATTAACATTTAACGTTACAATAGAAATATGGTTTGTACTTCCAGTCATGTTTATTTATTTATTTATTCTAGTTTGGCTGGTTTTTACTTTTTGGTTATTTTCCTCCCCCTTTACTGAGATACCTCCCACTGTTAGTTTTGGGCACTATTTTTCAATTCCTCTTCTTGTAGTATTTTGCTCAAGATGATTTGCAGTGCTTGTTTTCTGGCTGCGAATTCTTTTAGCTTTTGTTTATCGTGAAAGATTTTAATGTCATTGTCAAATCTGAAGCTTAATTTTGCTGGATACAGTATTCTTGGTTGGAATCCATTCTTTTTCAGCATTTGAAATAGATTGTTCCAGGATCTTCTCGCTTTCAAAGTCTGTGATGAAAAATCAGTCGTTAAACTAATTGGTTTACCCCTGAATGTAAACTGCCTCCTTTCTCTCGTAGCTTTTAATATTCTCTCCTTGTTCTGTATGTTAGCTATCTTCATAATTATATGTCTTGGAGTTGGTCTACTACGGTTTTGAATGTTTGGGGTCCTGTAGGCTTCCAGGATTTGGCAATCCATTCCATCTTTCATTTCTGGGAAGTTTTCTACAATTATTTCATTTAATAGGTTGTCCATTCCTTTGGTTTGAATCTCTATGCCTTCTTCTATCCCGATGACTCTCAAATTTGTTTTTTTTAAGACATTCCATATCTCTTGAATAGATTGCTCATGAGATTTAAGCATCTTTTCTGTGTTGACTATATTCTTTTCAAGTTGATAAACTTTGTCTTCATTATCTGATGTTCTGACTTCTACTTGATCTAGTCTGTTTGTAATATTCTTGTTTGAGTTTTTAATTTGTTTTATAGTTTCCTGCATTTCTAGGATTACTGTTTGATTTTTTTTTAAGATCTCTATCTCCTGGTAAAGCTCGTTCTTTGCCATTTAAATTTGTTTGTTTAATTCGTTTTCAAAATATACTTTCATTCCTTGGACTTGCTAGCTCATGTCTTCTCTAATATTCCTTTCCATCTGAGTTAGGTATGCCTTGATTTCTTTCCCTATCCATGTTTCTGATGCTTCTAGGTCCTCCTGTAGATTTAAGTTGTCCTGCATTGTTTGTAATCCTTTTTTCCCTTTTTTTTTCATGTTGTTCACGTTACTTTCTAGCTCTATTTGATTCCTTTGTTTCTGCTCTCTCCTATATATTTGTTTTGGTTTTGTATATCTCTGTTGTCTCTCCTTTGGGTGGGTAGACTATGCCTGCTAAAGTGGATTCCGCTGGGAAGGAATTCCGTCGGCCGAGCTCCAGTGACATCACCTCTCTGCTATTGAGGGCCCAGACTCCTTGCCGGGGTGTCCAAAGGGGGCGGTGAGACTGGACTGTCTCTGGTTGGTTTCAGCTCCCGGTTGGCTACTTCATGAAGGCCTGGCTATAGACCTCTTCCTAGAGTCTCTGCGCCATACATGCTGGGCCGCACCTCGGGGTCTAGCTGCGCGGTCGCTGGCGGGCAGGCGGTCTTCAGCCGCCCAGTTGTGGAGGCCGCGGGTGGTCGCCTGCGGGCGGGCGGTCTCTAGCCGCCCAATGGTGTGGGCAGTGGGCTGGCGGTCAGTCGCTGGCAGGTGGGCGGTCGCAGGCCGCCCAGTCCTGTGGGCAGTCACCCGCTGGTGGGTGGTCTTCATCCGCCCAATTGCACAGGTAGCCGGCAGGCGATCGGTTGCCGGCGGGTGGGTGGACTCTAGCCGTCCAGTTGCGCGGGCAGCCGGTGGGCAATCAGTGGTAGCGGGTGGGCTGTCGCCTGCGGGCGGGCGGTCTCTAGCCGCCCAGTCGCGTGGTTGGTCGCCAGTGGGCGTGCGGTCTCCTGCTGCCCGGTTGCGAGGGCCTGGCCTCTAGTCTCCTGGTTTCTCCTGCTAGTCCTGGTTTCTCCTGGTAGCCCAGTCTTCCCCTGAGTGATGCCTCTCGGCAGTTCAAACTGTACTCTGGGCCTGCAGTTTGCTGGGTGTGGAGGGTGGCTATTGGAAATCCCAGCACTCCATTGTTTTGATTTTTTCCACTTGCCCCTCCCCCAGTGCAGGTTTCGTTTTCGCTGTTGTTGGGAGGGGGAGTTGGAGGTCAGGTGTCTCTAGCTTTCCCTTGCAGGCTCATTTTGATAATCCCTCCCCCAGAAAGCCTAGGAGAGATTTTATGCGAATTCCCCACTGTATGGGAGATGGGTTGAGTAACACACACCTGTTTTGTTGTTGCAATCTGTTGGAGAGTGGCAGTGGTTATGTCAGCTTTCCAAGTTGGTGGCCACTGACTTCCTTGGTGGAGTTTCTGTTGTGGGGGATAGAACTGGACCACTTCCTTCCTCATCTGAAATCTTGAACTCAGCCAAGGGCTCAGTGAGGGCACAGCCAGCAGGATTCCACTGAATCCGTAGCAATGTTTCTCTCTGCTTGCTGGTCGCTTCTCCGTGGTGCTCCGCATTTGTAGCCGCGGGGCAGGCTGCACAGATCAGTCAGCCTGGATCTCCGGTCGCACAGTTGGCTCATATTTGAGACTCAATTACCGGACCTCTGTGCTGGAAATCGTTCCTCTAGGTTTCAGTGCACCCCAATTTTGCTGTAAATTCCTAACAAGATAATTTTTTGTCGTTCTAACTCGTTATTCACCTGCGCAGTGACGCGGTACACGGGGTGTGATGCACTCTATTTGCGGCCATCTTCTCATTGGATAATAATTTCTTTTGAATAACAACTCTTTAGTGTGGTTAAAATAAAATCCATTTTACAGATTAATCAATGTTAAGGGAAAAAATGTCATCAATTCTTTTATCAATTATAAAAACACTGCTTAATATTTTCACAATCTACTCAAAAAAGTAAAAAATAACAAATAATTGAAGAGGAATGATTTGATCTACTATTTTATGCACTTTTTTCAAAATATAAGTTGTATAATGACTAAATGTATATTTTGGTATTCTCATTAGTCATGTGAAAATATGCCTTTTCACATACATGTAATATATATATTGGCAAGAAGTTATGTTGTCAAACTGGTGGGCAAAATTGAAATATCGAGAAACACTTACTAATAGTGAAAAGGTATTTCTGATTTACTGAATAAATCTTACTCATTTTCCCTAAAACATGAAGTTCTTCACACTTCAAGTGGTCTTCTTTAATTATTTGTTTATTAGCTTTATATTTATAAGTAGATCTTTTGGGTCAAAGGGAGGGTAGTAGAAGATCACTTGAGAACACACAAAAGTCATATTGAATAAGTTATTTATGAACTCAGATGTGAGTCAAATGTGGTGGGGCACACCTGTAATCCCAGTGGTTCTGGAGCCTGAGACAGGAGGATCACTAGTTCACAGCCAGCCCCAGCAAAAGCAAGGCCCTGAGCAACTCAGTGAGACCCTGTCTCTAAATAAAATACAAAATAGGGCTGGGGATGTTGTTCATTGGTCATATGCCCTTGAGTTCAATCCCCAGTATCTCCCCCCATCAAAAAACAAAAAAAGATGGCTTACATGTAAAGAGAATGAAACTGACATCTGACTTCTCAGCTGTGATGTAGGTTGCCAGAAACCAATGTCTCCAAAGAGCTGAAACAAAATTGTTTAGATCTTAAAGTTCCGTGCTCAGATTTTCATTCCAACAAAGGAATAAAGGGAAATGTCTTTTGACCACATTTTCCTGGGTGGGTCAGTTTTACATCTTAATGAATATATCTCCCATACTCTTGTTGATTATTCAGAGTTTTGCATAAATTTCAAAAGGAAAGTGTTGATTTCTGTGATGAATCAGCAGGGGGCAGTAGGTATCATTGAACAATGATTGGACAGTTGAACAAAGTGTCATTTCCTAGGTGTTTCTTCGTAAACTCTTAAGGAAAAAAAAGTATTTACAAAATTTTATTGTCAGACATTTTGTTTGGCAATGAGCTGATGTAAAAAACTATTATTTAAATTTTTACAGAGAACACAAGTTGAGTGTGTTTGTTTTCAATGGAAGAAATTTAATTCATGTAAGTATATATATCCTATGATTAGCAATTTGGGACATGAAGAATAACATATTTGGATTTAAGTGAACCTTTTGTCTTGATTGGAATAGCTTGACCTTTTATATGGGTGGCAATCTCACCCTGTTCCCCCTCCATTATGGATATTTAACTATGGATTTTAATAATGCTATGAATTCAATGAAAAACTTTGAATACAGGCTACTGTACAGTCAAGGTTTTCTAAAATAAGTCACTAAAGCATTAAAAATAGTGTGATGATTTTAGTTTTTAAAAAATGTTTCCATGAAGGCATTTTTCTTTGCTTTGCTTTGTTTTCTGAAGTCCATTTAAAATATAGCCCTATGAAAATCTCCTCACCACAGTGGTAACTATGTGATAGTGGCAGCTGATTATGTGATAGAGCTGCACAATAATAATTTGCAATCTGTCATGTGTGAAATTTTGCAGTGAAGTAGATAAACCCAGGCTGGTGAAGTGTGCTCTATATCATTGCATTGGAAGTAATAGCACAGATTGTATAACAGTATATAAGAAAAACACTGTGTTTCTTCTATGATTAGAAATTTGATTACTGTAAATTATCATTCTGCCAAATGCTTTAATTTTTTTTTAAAAATAAGTTTAACTAGGACATTATACATTAATTAAAATGATCCACCAAAATTACAGAGAATTCATTAGAAAGAAAAAAATTATCTTCATTTCTTTTTATGTTTTCTAAGCACAAAAGATTTAAATAAATATCATGTTCAGTTCCAAACATTATGCTATTGCTTTTATTCTACAGTAAATATTAAAAAAAAAAGATGATGTAGGAAGTTTACAAGTGAGACCTGGGCATAAAACATGATGAATAACATTATCATGATTCCTAATGCAACTAAAAAAATCCAATTGTTCAGCAGAAAGAATCTCATGTAAAATTAAAACCTTTTTCATGATTATTGTGATAATGAAAAGCTCACAGGTGTATTTGTGCCATGGACCCAAATTACACCTTGGACAAACAACCTCTAATGAGTTATCATCAAAACCTGTTAATTATTCTTGTTAAGAAATTTCCAAGATGCTCACACAAAAAAGGAATTCATGTGTGTGTACGTGTGTATGTATGTGTGTGTTAATTTTATTCATGTTAAATATGTTTGACACTTAACTTTAATAAAGTATGAAATACAAAATCTAAGGAATTGTTTTGGCAAGATGGTTTAATAAATTGAAAAAAAATGGGTGAAATGATGTAGAATATTATGCAGTGAAAGGAAGTTTTGCAATAATTGAGGTAGTTTAAAAAGGACCACATGAAAAGAATTTGCTTGCTTGTTTTTATAGCAATTATAAGAAAACAGGCTATGACACCAAGATAAAAGAGATGACCCAGCCAGATGATATAAGGCATACAGAAGAAAATCAAATGTTGGTTAACAGATTACTTTTTCAAATAAAAACTCCTTTCCAATCCTGGATTTTACGTGTCACTAATATTTCTAAATTGGGGAAAGTCAATTATACTGTAGCTAACACAGAAACGTAATCAGTAATAATAGCAATGATGATAATATAATAACTAAAATTTATTAAATTAAAATTAAGTGCCAGGCACATTAAAAAATATTTTCATGCATTATTTTATTATATGCTCATAATAAACCCAAGAGGCTGATGATTTTGTGACCATTTGAAAGATGTAAATATTGAGTTTGAGCATTTCAAATTCACATTGTTTATTCTGACTGCCAGTAAATTGAGGACCTGAGATTCCAATCTTAGAAATCAGAATTTTAAAAATGTAGGCTCTAATAATACTTATTGGGAACTCTTTTGGCTACTTACATTTTAATTTTTTGTTTCTAGTTAGTATTTTGGATATTAATGTGTCACGAAACAACTTTCAAATTTATGTTACTAATGGTCAAAACTCAAACTCAGCTAACACTAAAATTGTTTATTTTTATAAATTAATATAAACAGTCCATTCGGTCAGTAAAACTTTGTTTGGAGGATTTCAATATGTCCATTCTGATGATGATGAGTGAAATGATTGCAAAATTATATTTTGCTAAACATCAATATACACAGGATCACATGAAACTTGAAAATATTTTAGTTGTGCTTACTATTCCTGTGAGGAAGAAGATAAAAATAGCTTAAATGAATAAAATTTATATAATAGTATTCAAAAATATTATACTTCACAATTATTCTACAGTCTCTAATTTCTTGAGTTTATTTGTACATTTCTCTGATTTCCTTCTTTTCACTATCTACATTATATTTATTCATTTTCCTTTTATCTCATAATGTAGTCAATTGTTTGAAATTAAATTTGTACTCGAAATGTTCATCAAAATGTGTGGAATGATAATAAAAGGTATAATATACATTGAACAAATGTTATAAGTTCGAATGTGCTAATTATTTTATATCCAGCACTTCACTTAATCATTACAACAGCATGAAATTCTAATAAAGAAATAAATTTTAGGTTCACATGATCCTAATTGGTGAGGTTAGAATCACCTCTGCTAATTCCTAGATTCCTGGGTGGAGAGCATGTGTGTATACAGATACAAAAATGAATCATGTATGAATGAACTGTTAATTTCATTTACTCTTAATTTCATTTTATGTTGTGTGAGGATTAATTTTTTCAAATACATGTTTTTAAAGTATTTTTCCACAACTTTCTAATTATCACAAATATATTTTCTTATATTTTGGAATTATTTCTCAGTAACTGCATTTATTTCCAGAACAGAAGCAATTAAATGACCTATTTTGAAGTTTATATGTCATTGGTTAAGATATGAGAAAATTACTGAACATTTGGTTAACTGAAGAGATTTTAGGATCATAGCCACATGAGAGTCCAGTATGTTGATACATATTTATAATCCTAATTACTCAGGAAGGTAAGGAAAGAGGATGGTAAATTTTGAGGACAGCCTCAGCAACATACCAAGACCTTCTCTAAAAATACAAGACAAAACAATGACAATAACAAACAACACCTTGTAGGAACATGTTTGACAAATTCTCCTCCAGAATTCATATCCTCATCTTCTTATTTGCTGTGTATGTGTGTTTATTGTATTAACGATGATCAAATAGTCAATGTAGTGAGATGATTACTTTTTTTCATTGCTTTAGTTTTTGGTGAATAAAGAACTACATGATGAGCTTGTTACTATATCTATCAAGGACACCTTGATTCTTTCATGTGCTTTGAATCAGTGATGTGAGATGGTAAGCACTTCCATAAAGTAGACAAATTGTCTGGGCTATAAAATGTGACATTAAGCATAACCATAGGTAGGATATCTGACATGGTAAGATTTGCCATGTTCTGAACATTATATTTACAAGCAAAGAAAGGTGGTAGAACTTAGGTAAATGTAATATTCATTACTTTCATTTAAAAAAATTGTTTCAATCCTTCATCAAAGCAAAGTAAAATTAGGTTTTAAAGTATCATCAAGATTCTGGCATAATAGTTATGCTATATTAATGGATTCATGAAAACAATAAAAATTATTTCTATAGATTCTATGGTCTAGACATATTAATTATATGAAATTGAAACATTAGTAACATGTGTGTATAAAATGGAATATAATGTGAATATTTCTTTTTTATTATTTTTTATTTGTTTTCTTTAGATATACATGACAGTAGATCTTATTTTGACATATTATTTCAATTTGGAATTATAATAAGTATTATGTTGTTATGTTGTTTGTTGTACATCAGGTCTATTAGTGTGCAATAGCCACTGTGAAACAAAACCAAATTTAGAAGTACCGTTTTGATTCTGAGAGACCCTAGAGGGATGTAGATTAATAAAGCATATCGATAGTTAGTTTTGAACTTACCATAAAGTGACCTTATCAAGCAATTTATGTATAAAGAAAGTTTTTAAATTAGTTGAAATAAAAAACATTGGGCAAATTATATCATATAATGAAATGAAAAAAAATAAATAAATAACATTTATCACAAATGATTATCCTATGCTTAACATAAATCAGGGAGAATTATAAAGGATATTTTTATTTAATTCATAATAGTGCCATGGTTCTTTTCATGGTTTTGAAAATGGAGACAAAGAGAGATAAAATAAGTTATCGAAGGTACTTTCCAGCAAAATAACTGAGGTTAGAATTAGGCATCTGGTTATGAGTGTAAGCCTTTAATTGCTTTGCTAAACCGCCTCCTGTATTTTGCTGTTATTCAAACACTAGGACATTTTAGTCCTCACCAATTTCAGTTATCAACAGGTTCATGTTCATGTGCATTATCACTTAGGATGCAGTATTTGCCCTTAATATTGAGCCTCAGGAAAATACTTTAAATTTTTTTTTTTTAAATTTCTTTCATCTTTACTTTTTTATTTTACGTTCAGTAACGTAAAATAAAAATATTATTTAATGAGATTCAAAATCACTTCAATTGGACAAGGCAAATTAGTAGCATAGCACAAGATAGAACCCATAGTTTTCAGGATCACACTTCTTTAAGTGACTTACCCTGGGTAATCAAAGAAACTGTTATTGAGGTAATGACAATAGTTTAGATTCAAAATTCTTATTGAAATTAATGCTTGAATAAAATTCCTGGAGACTTCAAAATATGAATTTTTTTATATTCTTCTGAGCAAATAGAAAATAAAATATCTCACATCCTAGTAATAGAAAAAAAAATCAGGACTTGGTTTTGCCACCTGACATGACCTGCATGGGCATTAATTCAGGTTCCAGGACCAGGAGGTGAGGGGATAGAGAAAAGACAAACAGACACAGGAATAAAGAAAAATCTGGGTCTTGGTGGTTAACTACAACCTGGTAGGGAGGTAGTGACACACAACAAGCTCAGCAAGGTATAACATCAAAAACATTTATTGTGAGAAACTTTTTCAAAGCAAGCAGAACCAAGGTCATGAGTATGAACAGCACAAGTTTGATTATTAGCTTGAACCCATAACTTTCTACCCCCAAGCAGCTGGCACCTGAACCTCAAGGTAAAGAATGAATAGCTCCATGGCTGGCACAGAACTTCCTATTGAACATAACATCACCTTAGCAACTGGGAAGTCTCAAATCAACACCTTCACACCAAGAGTTCCCAAAATAAACATCGCCTCTGTCTCAGGACAGTTCAAGACCCATAATTCAGTCACCACATCCGGCAGTCACCATCCAGTCGACTGATATTTATTTCATAGTACTATTACTCAAAAAAGAATAAAATTCTGTGATTTACAGAAACATGGATGAAATTGGGGTATATTATGTTAAATTAAATAAGGCAGCCTCAGAAAGAGAAATACTGCATGTTCTCTCTCATACATGGATGCTAAGACAGTTGATAGTGGTTATGATATTCACTAGAAGGGGTGGGGGAGGACAAAGGGAGATTGTAGGAAGGTACAATGTTAAACAGAAGGAATGTGTTCCAATGCTCTATAACATAGCAGTGACTACAACTCACAACCATTTTTATTTTATAAATAATTAGAAGAGAGGCGTTCAAAGTCTCCTAATACACACACAAAGATGATGAATATTAAGGAAAAGGAAATGCTATTCACTCTGGCTTAATCATTATTCTTTGTATACATGTATTGAATCATCACACTGCACCTGTAAATATGTACAATTATTATGTGCCAATAAATAAATAGAAATTAGAGAATGGATAAACATATTAAAATAAAAAGTAATGGTGAATAAAAACTAATTATAGATAAAGATTTTAAATGTAAAATATGAACAACAATGTTAATGCATTTGCTGTCTTTGTGTGCTTTCTATGTAAGCCACTGTGTTAAAGTAGTTAAAGACAATAAAATACTTGGTTAACTGTCAGTTTTATAAGTGAAAACTTACCTTACTTAACTTCTATGCCTTAATTTCTTCGCCTGTTGTTTGGGCTAATTCTAGGATCTTTCTCAAAGCACTGCTCTGAATAGTACCTAATGACCACTATTTCCTTCTCTATTTCTATGAATTCAACTATTTTAGCATCCAGATGAGAGTAAGAATGTGTGCTATTTATCCTTCACTTGGCTTATTTCACCTAATATGATTTCCTCCATTTTCATCCATGTTGCCATATACATACAGAAACACACACACACACACACACACACACACACACACACACACGATCGGGCAACTAGTGTGAATATAAGTGTTGACATTTACTCTGTGTGAAAGATGATGGAGAGTTGATAGAGTATAGTATTTAAAAGCCAACTACTAAAGCCATCCTTTCCTGGGTCTGCCATTTACTAGTCAAGTAATTGAAGCTTTAAGTAAACTGAAGCTTTCTTTATAACAGTATTTTTTATCTTTCAGTTCAGTATAATGATTGACTTGAATTACTGTTTTGTAAGAACCTCACAAAGACTGGTAATTCTTCTGTGATTCATACATACAGTAAATTTTAATTTTTACTTTAATTTACAGTAAATGTAAATTAAAATGTATTTGTAAGGAACCCTGGTTAATAAATATAGTTTGACCATTTATAAAATATTTGTAAATATTTGCATTGAAGTGTTTGTGTGTATTTGTGTGTGTGTGTGTGTGTGTGTGTGTGTGTGTGATGCTAAGTTCAATCTGGATCTGGTCCTTGAGCATGCTAGGCAAACAGTTTCCTACTGAGTTACATCCCAGCCTTGAATTCTTTTAAAATCATATATGTAAATCTTTAAAAATTTTCTCTTAACACATAAAAATTTATTTCAGTTCTAGATTTGCTTTTTAAAGATACTTTTCCCTATCATGTACCAATAGATGCCTGTTTCAATGGAAAATAAATCACAATGTCACATAACAATGCATAAAATTAAACCTGAAAAAATTCCAAGGAGCACAGTACGTGTGTAAATTTGTGTCTGATGGGATAGGGATCAGTATTGGGTTTAGTGATCAAAGGGGACTTTAAATCTCCACAAAGAGAATAATAAATAATCTAAACTATAAAATTTAACTAGTGGTTTATAGATAATTTAGTATATGTAATATCATCTTAGAAATGGGTGTTTTATAGCCCATTTGATTGCCCTCTAATGCTCTAGCCTTGCCCAACTACTGAACATTCAATATTCTTATCAGATAGCATTTCATTCCTTCATAAACTAGCTGAAGAGAGCTCATTTTTTTATGATGTAGCTGAAATTCTATTTATTTCTACTTAATTTTAAGTAAGTTTTCATCTATATCAAATATGTATCTGTAAGTTTGGACTCCTATCATTAAGCAGTTATAAGTAATTGCTAGGTGTGTGTGTGTGTGTGTGTGTGTGTGTGTGTGTGTGTGTGTGTGTTAGGTATGTTAACATACTTATATATTTGCTAGGTTTATATGTATATGTATATATATGCACATATATATCACGTATATTAAGCAATCAGCAGTCATCTATCATTTGTAAAAACTATGATAAGGCACTAAATGGATGACAAAAATAAAAGGTAGTGTCTTTGTCCATAAAGACCCAGAGAAAATAAGTAAGGACCAATTAAAATACAAAGATTGAGACACTGATTGTAAGGGTAATAGAATATAGAAGATGAAGAGCTCATGGCAGGCTGAAACTCAGTGGAAAGGGTCAAGAGTGAATTCTCAGAGAAAAGAAAGAAATTGAAAAGCATAAGACCTCTTGTGTTTGAAAGAAATCCAGACAAAAGTAATCCACATGATCTTATAATTCTTGAGGTGACTTGTAAAATTAGACACTAGGAGATGACCTGAGTAAGCCTTGAAGAAATCATTGGGGATCTGAAAAGGGAAAGAGACAAATTTGGCAGGGAAAAATTGTCTGAGCAGTCAAGAGATAAATTCTCTGCATAGGTACAGAGGTGAGAGTTAAGAAAAAAATAGCTGCACAGTCAAAACTGTTTCAAAAGTTTTAACATATAGAAATAGCAAAGAGACATATTTATAGGTACAAAATTGCATTTAACAACAAAAATTTATTTTTGAAAGCAATTTGAATGTGTACACAATGAAAGTACAAATGCCTTTTAGAAGCACAGTAAAAGTTGCAAAAGGGAAGACACATGTATGTTATTCATTTGTTAAGAAGTCACAATCAAGATTGGGGTTAAATAAAAATGCTTAAGTGTTACTTGTTTACTAGTGCCAGTAATAACATCATTCATTTATTTAAAATTGCATACATTTTTATTGAACACTTTCTATGTTTTCATACTTAGCATGATTTACTAACCATGGGAAAATGGGATAGTGTTAAGCATTAGATTTTTCTTCATAAATGTTTGAGTGGGGAGAAACTTTGATATAAATAAAGTGAACACTAAGATGTTTGTATTTAATACTGATTTATATCATATATCATATATTTATATCATATATTTATATCATATAAGGTAGTCTTCTATGTGCTATATTATATGCACATTATATATGAATTTTTAATTCAATCAAAAATTACTTTTATTTTCTTAACCTGTTAATTTGTTTTTAAAATATTCAGTAGTCTTTAAACCTTTTTCACAATTGTGTCAATTAACTTTCAACCCAAATGTTATGTCATCTGGGCCAACCAAAATATATTCTGGCTGGTACAGATGAGCAGAGTTTAGAAAATTTGAGGTAAGGAGAAGTTTGAACTTTTCATTGCCATTCTACCTTAGAGTACTCATTCTTTAAAAATAGTACCCTGACCACCGTCCACACAACATGCAATCTCTTCTCCACATGGTGGCTGGAATCTTAGATGAAAACAAAAGACATCTAGCTAAGGAGAAAGAGGAGGAAAAAGAAAAGGAAAAAATAAGAGGAAGGGATCAGGATTCAGATGGATTAGTAAATGAACTAGTTTTAAGTTTTTAGTTTTCCATTGGTGTCATCTAAAGAAATTTTTAGTGAGGGAAAGTTTGAGTTCAACTTGCAGTTTGAACTCTTCATCCAATTAGGGAATTTAAATAATGTGATAGTCCTAATTTCTTTTCTCATTTTTCCATCTAAAACATCTCTCAAATAAGCAATCTTGTTAACATCCAAAATTCTTCAAAGCAGTCCCTTTAAATCCAAATTGTTCCTGGTGGAATTGTGCCAGTTTAAAGGATCCAGTTCTTTAACTAGAACAAGGAACAGAAGGAAGCAGGTATTTTGCTGAGGGCAGGAGTAGTTTTAGACTGAGAAAACCCAGTAAGAAGGATACAAAGGACAACGCCTGTGCCCACTTGTATCTCTGCATCTTGGTAAAGATCAGCCTTTACCAGTACAAGTCCAGCCAAAGCGCCCAACTGTAGACAACAACATTAACTGTGAACCTCGCACACACTTTGTGCCTCTCATAAGACTTTTAAAAAGTTTTATTGTTGTATTACATACATATATCTATCAACAAATAAAGTCTGCAATGAAGATAATGAACATATCCCCCATTCCCCAAATTGTCTGCATTTTATTTTAATTCTTGCCCCACCACAATTCCTCCAACCTCCTACCAGTCTCCAGGCAAGCACTAATTTTCTTATGTCATAGGTTGATTGTACTATATAAACTGTTATAAAAATGCTATATTACAGTATGAGTGTTTCTGTGTCTAATTTTGTTAATTAGCATGTTATTTTAAGAATCATTCTTGTAGCTGTATCAGTAGTTCCTTGTCATTTCCAATTTGTATACCCATGTATTTGTTGATGAATGTTATTAAGTGAATATTTATGTCACTCCCAAAATTCCTATGTTGATGTCTTAAACCCCAGTATGGTTCCGTTTAGACAAGGGGAACCTAAGGAAGTAATTAAGGAGGTCATACAGATCCAATAGGATTAGTTTCTTGTAAGAAGGAACTAAAAATTCCTTCTTACAAGAAAATTCTCTCTTCTCAAGAGCACAAAGGAAAAACCCAGGGAATATCCAGGGAGAAGACATTCATATGTGAGCCAGGAAGACAGCTTTACTAGGTACAAAACTGACCTTCCCTTTGATCTTTAATTTCCCCTGCTTCAGAATTGTGAAAAACATATTTCTATTGTTTAAGTCATTCAGTTTGTGGTCTTTTGTGTTGGTAGTCTCAGTGGACAATGCAATCAACTTTTGGGTTGTTCACAGGTTTTGATATTAAAAACAAATGTATTACAGTTATCTATGTACAAATAGGGCTGCCTTATTTAGCAAGTAAAAACACAGAGCACACATTTAAATTTGAATTATTTCTAATTGCTTCTGTCTATGTTCACTAAGGTAAAAGAATAATGTTATACTGATACTAAAAATTATTCATTATTTATGTGAAACAGTACAATTGTCTCAATTAAAAAACTTCTTTCTTGAATTTTATTTCTCTAAGGATTTTCGCTCTATTTATGTGTTTTTAAATTTTTTTTTGCATAATTTGCTTATAAAATCCCTTGCAGTTATAGTCTGATGTTCCATTTACATTTTAAGTAGTGCATCTGTTCTTTGTTCTTTGTCCATTTGAACATTCATTAATAAGAAAACACCTTAACCATTTGAGTTAAAAATTAGCATACTAAACTTTCTGGCATAAAACTAACAAATCTAAGAATCATTCTTCAAATTTGTTTAACAAAACACATGCATCACTTTTCATGAAATAACCTCTACCTCTTTTTAAAATATCATGTTGTATCTCTTGATCAATGATTTTTAAAAATATAATCTACTGAAAAAAACATTGCCATCAAATTTTATTTCCCTCTCTTTCAATATCCCATATGATGATTACATTTGCTTCCAAGATGAAAAGATATTTACTAAAATCCTTGTGAAAAAATCAGATTCTTCAAGGCATGAAATTCATTTTAAAAGCAGCCATGGCAAATGCAATAATAATCATTCACTTACAGGTAGAAATTTTCCTCCTGTTTATAAGGAATGTTTTCCCTTTAAAAATTTTTTTTTATTTAATTTTTTTTTATTTAGTTGTGGATGGATTTCTATTTTATTTATTTTATTTTATATGTGGTGCTGAGAATCGAACCCATTGCCTCACACATGCTAGGCAAGTGCTCTATCACTGAGCCACAACCCCAGCCCCATGTTTTCCCTTTGAAGGGAAATTTTGACAATTAAAGAGTTTTTTTTTAATGAGTTAGTTTTTAACCATACTCAACAAATTCTTTTAAATAATGGAACACTTTAGTAACCTAATTTTGCTTTTCTTTCAACTTATATAATCTCATTGCTGAAGAGATATTCAAAACTATACAAAATAAATTAATAGGTTCTACTCAGTGGATTACTTTAAAACTCCACAATAATTTTGAGACCTTCAGAATTAAAGCATAATTATAATACTCTAAATAAAATCCAAATACTCTGTTCATGAAAGAAAGCCAATGGTCTTTTGAGTGCAACAAAATTCAAGAATACAGAATAGCAACAAAAACATAAATATTTTTATAATAACTCAATTCAAGATATACAGATAATGTAAAAATAGTATTTTACAACAATTAATTTGATGTCAAAAAGAGCAGGATGAAGCAGGAGGTCAGAAAGCTCAAAGCCAGCATTAGCAAGTAAGATGAGGCTCTAAGAAACTTAGTGAGACCCTGTTTCAAAATATAAAATACAAAGGGCTGGTGATGTTGCTCAATGGTTAGGCACCCCTGGGTTCAATATGGCCAAATACCATACTCTGCTTAGTTAATTTATTTTAAAAAGTAAAGAATATAGACTAAATACACTATATTGAGGGTGTCCTGACAATGCCAATGAAGAAGACAAACCCAAAAACCATATGATAAGAGACATCCTTGTATATATAGGATGACTGGTAAACTTCTGTATAAGTCTTTTTATGGACATGTGCTTTAACTTCTATTGGGAAATGCATTTGAGTCGGAAGGCTAGATGATATGCTAATTATATGTTTATGTTCATAAAACTCTCAAATTATTTCCAAATTGATTTTATCATTTTGCATTCTTACGAGCATGGAATGAGCGAATTTGTTCTTCCATATTTTCCCCAGGAATTAATGTAGGTGGTGTTTTAAATCTTACTCATTCTAAAAAGAGCATATTAACCTCCATTTTCATTTTAATTAGTAACCCTCTAATAATTAATAATTATTATTGACATTTTAATGGGTTTATTTGCCATCATTATATCTATTTGTCCATTAGCCATCATTGTATCTATTTGTCCATTTATCCTTCTGTCTATACCTCTGTCTGTTTCTCTATAATCTATTAAGGTTAAGTGCCTGTTCCGGTATTTGTCCATTTTCTTAGGTATTTGCTTTCTTAAAATCCATGTTTTAGAGTGTTTCATATATTTGGGATAAAGTTTTTCTATCCAATATTTGATTTGAAAATATGTTTTCCAGTCAGAAACTCATGTTTTTATTTTCTTTTTTTTTGTTTGTTTGTTTTTCATGGTAATTTTAATGGTTGAATAACATTCCATAGAGTGGTACATTTATTTAACAAATTTCCACTTTTGAACACTTAGGATATTTATTAAAGGCAAGAATGGGTGAGCAAATATTAAGAGCATGGCGAATAGGGGGAAATTTCCTTGGTTTAAATGTTAGCTCTGTCACTACCAAATGAGTGTTCTTTGGAAATTTCTTTTTTTTTATTAGTTGTTCAAAACATTACATAGCTCTTGACATATCATATTTCATACATTTGATTCAAGTGGGTTATGAACTCCCATTTTTACCCGTATACAGATTGCAGAATCACATCGGTTACACATCCACGTGTTTACATACTGCCATACTAGTAACTGTTGTATTCTGCTGCCTTTCCTATCCTCTACTATCCCCCCTCCCCTCCTCTTACTTCCCCTCCTCTCCCATCTTCTCTCTCTACCCCATCTACTGTAATTCATTTCTCTCTCTTGTTTTCTTCCATTTCCCCTCACTTCCTCTTATATGTAATTTTGTATAACGATGAGGGTCTCCTTCCATTTCCATGCAATTTCCCTTCTCTCTCCCTTTCCCTGCCACCTCTCATCCCTGTTTAATGTTAATCTTCTTCTCATGCTCTTCCTCCCTACTCTGTTCTTAGTTGCTCTCCTTATATCAAAGAAGACATTTGGCATTTGTTTAGGGATTGGCAAGCTTCACTTAGCATAATCTGCTCTAGTGCCATCCATTTCCCTGCAAATGCCATGATTTTGTCATTTTTTAGTGCTGAGTAATACTCCATTATGTATAAATGCCACATTTTTTTATCCATTCATCTATTGAAGGGTATCTAGGTTGGTTCCACAGACTAGCTATTGTGAATTGTGCTGCTATGAACATCGATGTAGCAGTATCCCTATAGTACGCTCTTTTAAGGTCTTTAGGGAATAGTCCAAGAAGGGGAATAGCTGGGTCAAATGGTGGTTCCATTCCCAGCTTTCCAAGGAATCTCCATACTGCTTTCCAAATTGGCCACACCAATTTGCAGTCCCACCAGCAATGTAAAAGTGACTTTCAGAGACCAAAAGTTTAGCATTTTTCTACTTTACATACATAGCAATATTTTATTTGATAACAGACACTGTGAAGTTTTCAGTATTTGGTGTTTTATATTCCTATAAATATTCTTCCTTATTTTTAATTTATTCTAATTAGATATACATGATAGTAGAAGGCATTTTGACACATGGAGTACATCTTCTCACTCCATTGACATGATGCAGTGTCACACTGGTTGTATAGTCATACATGTTTATAGTGTAACCGTTTCTGTCTCATTTCACCATTCTTCTCAACCTCACACTCCCTCCCCTCCCCTAACTGTCCTCTGCCCAATCCAAAGTTTCTTTATTCTTCTCTAACTCTTCCCCCCACCCTGTCCCCTGTCATTATGGATCAACATCTGCTTAGCAGAGAACACATTCCGGCCTTTGGTTTGGGGAGATTGGTTTATTTCACTTAGCATGATATTTTCTAGCTCTATTCATTTACCTGTAAATGCCATAATTTCATTCTTCTTTAAGTCTGAGTAATTTTCCAGTGTGTATATATACCACATTTTCTTTATCCATTTATCTGTTGGATCTGAAGGGCATCTAGATTGACTCCAGAGTTTAGCCATTGTGAATTGAGCTGCTCTAAACATTGATGTGGCTGCCTCACTGCAGTATGCTGACTTTTAAGTCCTTTGAGTATAACCAAAGGAGTGGGATAGCTGGGTCAAATGGTGGTTCCATTCTTAGTTTTCTTAGAATCTCCATATTGCTTTCCAGAGAGATTACAACAATTTGCAGTCCCAGCAGCAGTGTATGAGTGTACCTTTTCCCCACATCCTCACCAAAACTTCTGTTGCTAGTATTCTTGATAATTGCCATTCTGACTGGAGTGAGATGAAATATTAGAGTAATTGTTGTTCACATTTCTCTAATTGTTGGAGATAATGAACATTTTTTCCATATTTTTGTTGGTCAATTGTAATTTTTTCTTTTGTAAAGTGTCTTTTAAATTCCTTAAACCATTTATTGACTTAGTTTTTTCTTTTCTTTCTTTCTTTCTTTTTTTTTTTTTTTTTTGAGTTCTTTATATATCCTGGAGATTAGCCCTCTAAATAATCTTAAGGTTTATTCTGATGTGCACTCAAGTTATTTAAAACAGTTTATATCTTTCTAGTTTTTCTTTTAAAATTTGTTAGTTGAGACTATTTTATTCACTAATTTTTTTAGGTTTACAGTTGTAATTACTTTATGAGCTAAAAAATTCTTCCATGATATTTATATTTCCTGGAAAATTTTTATATAATTAATAATTGAGTTTTTGTTATATTTTTTCCTTAAAAGTAATACCTCCTCTTCTTGGGGCTGGGGATGTGGCTCAAGCGATACCGCGTTCGCCTGGCATGCGTGCGGCCTGGGTTCTATCCTCAGCACCACATACAAACAAAAATGTTGTGTCCGCCTAAAAATAAAAATAAATATTAAAAAAATTCTCTCTCTCTCTCTCTCTCTCTCTCTCTCATTCTCTCTTTAAAAAAAAGTAATACCTACTCTTGTTCTTCAAAGTCATTAACTATATCTCTTTAACGTTTTTGTTTTCTTCTCAGTTCATTGTATATTTTGCTTTGCTTTCCTTGGAGTTGTTTAGGTGTCTTGGTGCATATTATTTGTATTGAAACGAACTAAATCATAATTACTATTATGGTTAGCAGAATTAAATTGACAGTAAATTTGGACTTACTATATTGGCATGGGATTAAAGCAAAAATTCAGAGACATAATATTTGCTTATGAAATAAATTCTACAATATTTATTACACAATGAGTATTATACATTGAGCCTGCACTTCCTGATACAAAACACAAGTGGAAACAATTCAGTGTCTGCTTTTCATGGTGAAACTACAGGAAGAAAACATACAATAGTGATCGAGGAAGCCAGTGAACAGCTGTCAACCATCTTCAGGGTCATATGAATCAAACTTTGTCTAGTAAGGAATGTAACAGGATGGATGAGGAAGGGAAATATCCAGACCTACAGCAAATGTGTAGAACCAAGTAGAGAGGAAATTTTGAGAAAGCAGGTTCGATCTTTAAAAAAAAAAAAAATCACCACCACAAGGCCACCTGTATACCAGAGTCCAACTTGATGGAAATGCCATGTCTCAAGAAAACTATGTGGAGGGAAAAATAATGTTGAGGATGGTTTTTTAAAATATGGTCTTTCTCTAAAAATTAAAAAAATGCACATATAAAACTTTTCTTCACACATAGATAAATATAACTATTACTGGCTCTGAAAATATTTAAATAGATTTTAGATTAAAACTATCACATGTAAACCCATGTGATGGTGTATGCCTGTAATCCCAGTAGCTCAGGAGACTGAGACAAGAGGATGGTGGGTTCAAAGCCAGCCTCAGCAATTTAGGAAGACTCTGTCTCAAAATAAAAAATAAAATTGGCTGGGAAATGTAGCTCATTGGTTAAGTGCCCCTGGGTTCAATTCCTGGTACCAGACAACATTAAAAAAAACTGTAATAAAAAATATGTAATATTTATATTTGGTCAAGTATAAATATTAATACCTAATGAAGAGTTATTTTCAATCTAAAATAACAAAAATAAATATGCTTATTTGCCTTTATTTTTCAGAATTTATTGTTTGATTAAAAATAACTTGAAATAGTTATTATTCTTCAGATTGCTAAATATCAAAATAATTCATATATCAAGTTACTTTCTACATAGTTACTTATAGTTATTACAATTGTAATTTCCAGTAATATTGTTTTTGTTACTAAAATGCTGTATGATCTCTTTCTGTGCTAATTGAATGTACTGTAGTTCTATAATAAATCAATATAATTATTCTGAGAGGAGACATCATAGAGAACAGAGCCATTTTGTATTTATTTTTATGGGATATTAGTCATTATAATACATTTCTTGGAATGTAAATTTATATTTGCTTTTCTGTTGTTACATTTTGTTATTTTACAAAATGCTTAAATATGCTTTTAGCTAAATCCATATATATTTGGAAAGAAAATAATCTATCTGGACAATATTTCATGAAATAATTACCTAGATAATTTTCATTGAACTAACATTGCTGTGGTAAAATAAGTTAGAAGATTTGTATTGAATCATATACTTTGGATTTTGATTTTTGAGGGTTTTTTTTTTTTTGCTTAAAAATTGTCTGTAATTTGATGATGCTTTAAATTGAGATTTTATTGTGGTTTTATACAAATATTACACCTCTTAGCAAAATACATGAATATTTAGATACTCTTGATTACAACATAATATTTTATTTCCCATTTTTATAAAAGTTTGTCATATTATAGATTGGGGGTTATTTTGAATCATTATATATGTAATTTTTTCTAAATACAGTCCAGGTTAGTTGCTTAGGGAAACAGGGTTTGTATACTCCTTTAAATTCACAAAAGTGTTTTTCTTCATTTAATACTGAAAATGGATTCAGTATTAAAATGATGCAGTAAACAAACTTGATTTGAACTCCTTCTTAATTTACCAGTTATTTTTTTTTCATTTTTACAAGTGTACTATATATTAAGACATTTATGACCTAGGAAAATAATGCAGACATTTAATCTATTAATTCACTAAATTTTAACCTCTTTTTCAAGCTATTAAACCAAGTGATTTCACAGATTTTAAATTCTTCTGCATAGTCATTGGAAAAGCCATAATTTTATCTCTGATTTGCATGTATATGAATGTGTACATTCATATCATCATGTGATCACAATATAACACATTTAAAGCCACTTTTATATGTATTTACCTTCTGAAATTTCAGTCTCTTTATCTATAAACCCAGAATAATAAATTGTACAGCAAAGTTTGTTATAGAAAATAAAAAAATGAATGCATGATTTACATAAATAGTTTATTTATTATTTTAAAAAAATATTTCTTATTATAGAATGAAGAAAATTTTATGTCAGTTCAGCTCTACTAAAAAATCAAGGATATTTTAAGTATCTAATTAATACTACTTTAAGTAAATAGAAGATTTATGGTGGTTCAGTATGTTCTGAATTTGGGGAATTATTTTCACTTTAGTAATACTGAATTAAACGATGAGGTGTATTTTAGTTAATAAAGGAAAGAGAGCTGAATAATGCATAGGGTGAATAATACATTGTAGGATTTCTCAAATAAGTCTTAGAATTGGGTATTGGATGAGTAATATTTTTAATGACATAATTAAGGTAATTTGTGGATTATCCTGTGTAAATAGAGAATATATTTGTTTTGATGAATATATTCACCATGCATACAAATGAATTATTCTTCAGATTGAAAATCCAGCTTATAAAATACGGTTTTAAATTTGAAATTTTGCATTTTGTGTTTCTTCTCTTTAATTTAAACTACATTTTCTTTAAACAAGGTATTTGCAAGAGTGCTTTCAAAAATGAATTTCCATCCTAGGCAAATCAAGCTATTGGACTCTGAAGACAAATTTCTAAGAGCATGGTATCCTTCATCTTTCTGAGCTTTTCACAATTGAATAGCAATTGTACCTTGAAACATTGGACAATTAATTAAAACTTTTGTAGTCTTTAGGAATCAGAACGTGAATTTGTATCAATCCTCATCCATTTACTTACATTCTTAGAAAGTCAGCATATCCACAGATGGGCATTATTTATCCAGCATTCCAGGATACTTTAACATGCAGTATATATAACAAATTGCCCGCAAGGCTATTGTATGTTTAAGACTTTTAATTGCTGTGTACTTCAAACGTTCCTTACATTGTGCCATCTGGCACATAGAAACTTTAATGAATTTTTAAACTTAATGGGATATGCTCTGCATTAGGAAGGTCTGAAAATTATTTGCTAACTACTGGTAAGTGACAGATTTATCATCACAAACCTCCCAAAATCACAATTGGTTGCTTTATGCCATTAAGGCACCAACACATTGTTAAATGGTAGTAAAAGTTGCTCAAACAATTGTCCTAATGGGAATAATTGATAAACAAAATGTTTTTCTTGCTACTTAAGGAAATCATATCTGTATTAGCATGACATTTTTTTCCCTTGAAAGTGGTTTTATAGAATCATCTTTATATTAAGTGTAACATTTTGCTTAAATTTTAAACAAGTTTTAGAGGTATTGGGAAAAGACTGATAATATTTTCAAGTGCTCTTACTTTATTAAGAAGGATTTTGTATTTGTCAGTCAAATTAAATGTCTTTTTATTAGACTTTCATTTGTACTGTGACTGTATTTAATTATAAATAGATTCAATAAATCTGTCAACAATATAGAATGATTAGCTACCAGGACTTTGCTTTCAAAAGAGTATAATCTACTTTTCTCTTCTCCCCTAATAATCTGAATCTCTCTTTCAGTTTTGTCCTTCCAGGAATTTATGAAAATACACATTCTACATAGTTCCTTCTAAAAGAAAAATGCAAAGAATCAGTCAAGGGTGCAGTAGTCAACAAAAAAACCATTCAACAAAATTAAAAAATGGAAAGTAACAGAGAATATGTTGGGTAAATTGAAGAAAAATTCTGTCAAAAGGAACATATGTATGCCAGGTGCAGTGGTGCATGCCTGAAATCCCAGTGGCTCAGAAGGCTGAGGCAGGAGGATCCAGCCTCAACAAAAACGAGGCACTAAGCAACTCAGTGAGACCCTGTCTCTAAATAAGATACAAAATAGGGCTGGGGAGGTAGCTCAGTGGTCGAATTCCCATGAGCTCAAAAAAAAAATACATGTGATAATGACAGAAAATACTATCACAGAATCATAAACAAATGCATATAAAGTATGAAAAACATGATAAAGCTGACTTCAAACAACTACTTCAAAGTTTTTCTAATTATTATGGGAAATATCATAACAATCATCCTCACATTTCTTTTAAAATCATCCCATGTAGAAAATCACTAAAATGTCTGTGATTATGTGAATACACTATAAGAAATGTTCCTGGTTATTGGTGTTTGAGATTTGATGCTTCAGCTGTCGGTTGTGTCATGTAAATATATGCACTATAAACATAGGTGTTCACTACTGAATTGGTTTGCTGTATTAACTTCATTGAATGAATGAAGGGCTTCAATTAATTCTCATTCAGTTTTAAACATTCCATTAGATATTTAATAAGAATTGAATCACTTTCCTATAAAAATTTACAAATCACTTTCCCATTAATGCTACCCTTTGTCCCCAACCAACATCCCTCCTGGAGTTGAACATGGGGAGAAGTTGGAGTCAAATGAGTCACTCCCTACAGTGGGTGGAGAGAGAGACTCTGTCATGGCAGATATCAGCACCTGCTAGTTGTGTTGTTCTTGGTAATGTTCCCAAAGGCAACACATCAAAATAATCTCCTCAGAGAAAATTAGCAATGACCTGGATGCATAGAAAGGAATAAAATACCTTGGGTGAACTGTGAGGTCAGAATTGATAGAAGTGTGAAAAGAAAGAAATCAAACAAAAACACTCCTTATGCCTGGCTTTAATAAAGCCACATTGTATTTGAAGTGAAGGTGGATGTCTTGTCAACCCGTGTGTTGGTCCCTCTCAACTCCTGAAGCACTGTCTGAACTTGCATGGTAGCTGCTTCTCCTTACCTCAGCTGCTTCCGAGTTACTTGTAAGATTGCCAGCAGTGGAGACATTACACAGGTTATCTTCTCTCCCTCTGCTCCCAATGTGCTCATTATTTAGTCAGTACAAAATAGTTACCTACTTAATTGTTTTGTAATTGTTTCATATGCAGTGAGGCTGATTTCCCCAGTAAGATTCTAGGCCTCCTGAGGGAACATATTCTGTTATTTTTTTAAATTATTGACAACACTTGGCTCAAAATATATTCTCAGTCAATATCTCAATATTGATGACATATCCATTGGAGACTCAGGTTTTTTCCCTTTTTTACATTTTTTCCTATAAAATTTTGTAGCTTCTGACTAGCAATAGGACTGTTTAAAGATAAGAAAAGATGGCTCACTTTATCTCAAATTGAAAAGTGATATGGGTCTCTAAACATATGTAGAAATAATAGATATAGATAAAAAATGTTTAAAATGAAAATTAATTATCTTATAACTGATCTGAGTATAAAAGATGGAATTTTAAAGATAAAACGTTTATTTTATATTGACTTTCTGAGCCTGAACTTGTAGGCCTGAACCTCTAAGTTACTGACAGAACTTTGTGATAATCTTTACTACACTGTTTTATAGTCCACTTTTTCTGATACAGAGAAGACAGGGCTAGAAGATCATGTCAGTGATTATCAGTCTATTCTTGCTCTAAACATTATTTTCATTTATAATTTTAAATTTCTTGAGCAGCTCTCTAATTTTCCTTAGATGAGTTTATCCCCTAATAATTTCATAAATTGAAAGTTTATAGGGATGACTCAGAGATCTCATTTTTTTCCATTGAAATAATTTTTATTTTTTTATTCATCACCTTTTTTATTATTAGTTGTTCAAAACATTACATAGCTCTTGACATATCATATTTCATACATTTGATTCAAGTGGGTTATGAACTCCCATTTTTCCCCCCTTGTACAGATTGCAGAATCACATTGGTTACACATCCACGATCCACGTGTTTACATACTGCCATACTAGTAAGATCTCAGTTTTATAGAAGCTCGGGTGCTTCCAGCAGCTTAAATACTTTTTTTTTTGGTACTGGGGATTGAACTCAGAAGTGCTCAACCACTGAGCCACATTCCCACCAGCCTTTTTTTTTGTATTTTATTTAGAGACAGGGTCTTTCTTGCTGAATTGCTTAGGGACTCACTAAGTTGTTAAGTTTGGCTTTCAACTTGCAATCTTTCTGCCTCAGCCTCCTGAGCTGCTGGGATTACAATCATACAGCACTGTACACAGCAGTTTAAATACTTGTGATCCTTCTTTTCCTAGGTGAAACAATTAGATTATGAGTGCCTTAACCTAATCAGTGGATTCATCCATTTGATGCATGAATAACCTGAATGAATTAATGAGTGGTCACTGTAGGCATGTAAGGTGTGATTGGAGGAAGTAGGTCACTTGGAGGCATACGCCTAAGGATTAAATTATCCCTGGCTCTTTGCACTTCAAACCTCTGCTTTCTGGCTGTCATGATCTGAGCTGCTTCCTTCTGCCCTTCTTTTTTTTATTTTTATTTTTTTAGTTGTAGTTGGATACAATACCTTTATTTATTTTTAGGTGGTGCTGAGAATCGAGCCCAGTATCGCACACGTATTAGGCAAGCATTCTACCACTGAGCCACAAACCCAGCCCTCAGCCATGCTCTTTTGCCATGATGTTCTGCCTCACCTTTGGCCCATATCTATGGAAATGATCTATCATGGACTGAAACTCTGAGCCAAAATAAACTTTTCCTCTCCTAAATTGTTTTCTTTTCAGTTCTTTTGATAACAACAATAAAAAGCTAACTAACAAAATGTGCCTTCCTAAAATTTCTTCCACATGACAGAATGTTCTTTTTTCTTTTTACTTTTTATTGGTTGTTCAAAACATTACAAAGCTCTTGACATATCATATTTCATACATTAGATTGAAGTGGGTTATGAACTCCCATTTTTTATCCCAAATACAGATTGCAGAATCACATCGGTTACGCATTCACATTTTTACATAATGCCCTATTAGTAACTGTTTTATTCTGCTACCGTTCCTATCCTCTACTATCCCCCTCCCCTCCCCTCCCATCTTCTCCCTCTACCCCATCTACTATAATTCATTTCTCTCCTTGTCTATTTTCCCATTCCCCTCACAACCTCTTATATGTAATTTTGTATAACAATGAGGGTCTCCCTCCATTTCCATGCAATTTCCCTTTTCTCTCCCTTTCCCTCCCACCTCATGTCTCTGTTTAATGTTAATCTTTTCTTCCTGCTCTTCCTCCCTGCTCTGTTTTTAGTTGCTCTCATTATATCAAAGAAGACATTTGGTATTTGTTTTTTAGGGATTGGCTAGCTTCACTAGGCATAATCTGCTCTAGTGCCATCCATTTCCCTGCAAATTCCATGATTTTGTCATTTTTTAGTGCTGCGTAATACTCCATGGTGTATAAATGCCACATTTTTTTTTATCCATTCATCTATTGAAGGACATCTGGGTTGGTTCCACAGTCTAGCTATTGTGAATTGTGCTGCTATGAACATCGATGTGGCAGTATCCCTGTAGTTCGCTCTTTTAAGGTCTTCAGGGAATAGTCCCCGAAGGGCAACAGCTGGATCAAATAGTGGTTCCATTCCCAGCTTTCCCAGGAATCTCCATACTGCTTTTCAAATTGGCCTCACCAATTTGCAGTCTCACCAGCAATGTACAAGCGTACCCTTTTCCCCACATCCTCGCCAGCACTTGTTGTTTGACTTCATAATGGCTGCCAATCTTACTGGAGTGAGATGGTATCTTAGGGTGGTTTTGATTTGCATTTCTCTGACTGCTAGAGATGGTGAGCATTTTTTCATGGACTTGTTGATTGATTGTATGTCCTCCTCTGAGAAGTGTCTGTTCAGGTCCTTGGCCCATTTGTTGATTGGGTTATTTGTTATCTTATTGTTTAATTTTTTGAGTTCTTTGCATACTCTGGATATTAGGGCTCTATCTGAAGTGCGAGGAGTAAAAATTTGTTCCCATGATATAGGCTCTCTATTTACCTCTCTTATTGTTTCTCTTGCTGAGAAAAAAACTTTTTAGTTTAAGTAAGTCTCATTTGTTGATTCTTGCTATTAACTCTTGTGCTATGGGTGTCCTATTAAGGAATTTGGAGCCCGACCCCACAATATGTAGATCGGAGCCAACTTTTTCTTCTATCAGACGCAGAGTCTCTGTTTTGATATCAAGCTCCTTGATCCATTTTGAGTTAACTTTTGTGCATGGCAAGAGAAAGGGATTCAGTTTCATTTTCGTGCATATGAATTTCCAGTTTTCCCAGCACCATTTGTTGAAGATGCTATCCTTCCTCCATTGCATGCTTTTAGCCCCTTTATCAAATGTTCTTTTTTCTACATAACAGTTTAAAGGTGGTCCAAGCTCCCTACTACTGCCATTCATATGTATATCTCTCTATACTCATATTTGTTTACATGATGTTTCTGATTAAATGAAATAAGTAATTTCATTAATATAATACACAGCCTATTTGCTTAGCTTTACTATCTTGATTACTGTCGCATTTATCTAAGCAGGTACAGGATGAGGGTCTAAGTGCAGGTTACCAAAATACTTATGATTTCTCTTATTATTTTACTTAATGGTTTATACTGAGGTAATATTGATGGGTTGTAGGAATAAATCTATGTAAGTAAGCATTTCGGATTTTCTAAAGATCACTTTATCAGAATTTGTGTTAATGGAGCTTAACAGATGAATGCTAGTGGTAATTCTGGAACTTTGCAGCCCAGCCTACTCTGTCTCTAAAATTCTTTCCACTCTCATGCTATCCCAGAATTCTGAGATGTCCATAGGGGGTTCAAATAGTTAGAACTGGAGGCCATGGAGCTGTCTCAGCTAGGAAGTCTCCCAACTGAGGTCCTGTTCCCTGTGGTGATAGAAATTGGGAGGTTATGCAAATAAGATCCTACCTTCCAAAGCTATGGTCCAGAGTCATTAGGAAAAAAACAAAACAAAACCACAAGAAAAATACTTTATTTTTCAGAAGGCTAGTGCAGCCAGATATGTAGACTTCAATTCTTTGGGGAAACCCAACCACCCCCTTGGATTTGGTGGAAAGTCATGCCACCTTAGAACAGATAATATTGGGTCAGATTCCCTCAATCCTGTGGCTAGGGATAGACAGCACAGTCCCATGTACCATGCCTCCGGTTACTTAATCACTCATGAAAATGTTTTTGTCTTTCCTTACAGTTTTATGGTGCCAAAACAGAAAATGCATTCATGGAAAAATAACTAAAATTTTTAATACATATTTAACATTCTTTTCACAATACATGATGGTTTGCTTATTATTTTGACTTTAGTATGTCACAGTAAAACATATTTTATATACAATATGGATGCTCCCTGTAAAATTCCATGATGAAATTGGGTTACTGGTTTTATTAAACCATTTTATTTACTATTTTTTTTCCTGAAAAAAGAAATATGTTTAAGTATACAATATCTCTATGGATTTTCTTCATGTCAGTTTCAATTCTCACTGTGTTTTCTGCGGAAATAACTGATATGCATTCTATACTATAATTATGGAGATAATAATCAATGTTGAAACCTACCCGAATGGTCCAAGAGTCCTCATAGTAGTACATTAATACAATGGGATATTACTTGGCAGTAAAAAAAAATGATTTGCCAAGCAATGACATGGGGGATCATTTCATGTATATTACTAAGTAAAAGAAGCCAATCTTACATTATTTCAACCACATGACATTTGGGAAAAGATAAAACTATGGAGAAAATAAAAAAAAATAATGGTAGCAAAGATTTAGAAGAGAAGAAGAGATGAATAAGTGGAACACAGAGGGCATTGAAACTTTTCTATATGATAGTATAATGGTGAACACGTGTCAGTATACACCTGTTAAAACTCAGAATGTACAACACTAACAGTGAATACTCAAGTAGATTATGGACTTTTGGTGATGATGTTTCTATGTGTGATCATGGACTGTAGCAAATATACCACTCTCACATGCGATGTTAAAAGAGGAGGCTGTGCATGTGTGGGTCAGGGAGCGTGTGGAGGACTCCCTTTTTAGTGTCTATTTTGCCATGTACAAAAAATAATCTAAAAATAACATTTTTCAAATGCTGATGTAAAATATTGTCTTCTGATTATAAAAGTGATATAATAAAATAGTCTAAAATAACTCTTAATTTGAACTTTTATTATATTTGACTGTAAGCATATTTAAAATTACTGACATGATGCTATATATGGAATTCATAAATTTATATGCAGTATTGAAGGATATTTAATTCTTTAATATTCAGACATATTAACGTAACATTTTCCTATTATTTGATATTTGGGAAAATTATAATCATCAATGCTTGTAATAACCCTATACTAGCATTTTATGTAATTTCAATGTTTAATTAGGATACATTACTCTCAGTGAAATGCCAATCCTTAGGCTATTACAATTGTGAGGCTTTTGTTGAATATTCTGAAATACTTTCCAAAAATTTAGATCAAATGTTACCAATACTAGAAGCATATAAGAATTGCTTTCACATTTCATCTTCCTCATAGAACCTTACAATTTTATGTTTCTACAAAGTAATAAAAATACAATTCCAGTATTTTATTTAATATACCCCATCTTTTTTGTTTGGAAAAAATATAGATTGATTAAATACAGAGTATTGGGAATTTCCTTAAGGTTTATTTATTATTTTTTCAATAAATCCAGTGTCACTTCATTTTTTATAAATCCTCATGACATCATTAACTAGATGGGCACAATTGTTTTCAGAATATAATATGGGTATAAATGTTCTGCATCTTTTTTTAAGGATTTTTGTTTGTAAATTTGCATATTAGATTTATTGTGAATAAATGTTTATCCTAGTCTCTTGATTCAGTAAGTTCCAGTCTCTCAGATCATATCCCGATTACACTGCTGGTTACTTTCTATGGCAAAGTGATCTGATAGGCTCCTTAGTATTACTGTCGGTAAAAAACAAAACAAAACAAAACAAAACAAAAAAAACACTTGCTTCCAAAGTCTTTCAACAACTATCTAGTGATGAGAAAAAAGCTTTTTGCACAAAAAGTCACACTGAATATTTACAACCTAACAGAACCATCAATCATGTTTTTTTTTTTTTTGAAATCTGACAAAGTCTCAATTCTCCTGGAAAGTTTGTCAAAGGGCATCTTAAGGAAATGTTGTAGATTCATAAATATTTATTAATACTGTTGTAAATTTGGCAGCCTCCTCAGGATTCTTGCCCTTAACCTTCTGGCTGTGATGTACTATGTGAACTAAATTATGATATGAATGAACAGGACAACTGATATTAGTTGATGTGATTACTGTGGCATTCCTTCATGTCCAATCAATACATTATATTGCATGCACACACACACATATAAATATATATATATATATATATATATATATATATATATATATATATACCGTACATATATAATATATAAAGTACATTTAAATATTATGTATTATATTAACACAATCTTATAAGATAATATTATACATAGTATATAATCTATTAATTATATATCACTTATGTTACATATAATTTGTATATTATTTATTATATAATTTTATCAGATATCATTTAATACGTGCATGTATGCATAAAACAAACATATATAATATTTTTAATATGGTTCTTTCGGCATTGAAAAACCATGCACTTCACATGCTTTAATATGATAGAGCTACTTTAGAATAAATTTCTAATGCCATATTCGTGATTAGTTTGCCTCAAATCTTTAGTTATTTTGAAGGGTATGTGTTGGAGCTGGCAAGTTATAAATGTTTTTGTATAATTAGCATTTATATTAGGAGTTACAGTTTTAATTTTTGGCTCATTTAATATATTCCATATTTGTCCAGTCTTTTTTAGGTGCCTGAATTACTGGCATAAAGCTGGGCTCTGGTTTCTCCCTCATGAAGGTTCTGGTTATGGGTACACAGAAGTTGAGGATCTGTGATGACTGTACCCAGAAGGATGTGCAGAACAGGAAGAAAGCACATAAAAAGGAAAATGAATCTAGTTTGGTAGATGGAAACTTTTTTAAAAAAGTAGTGTTTAATCTGAAATTGAAAGGAAGCATAGAACCAATCAAAAGATTTATGGGAAAACGAGAAAACATTGTAATGAAATCTATAAAGTGGGAAAGCATGATGTAATACCTGGAGCACAGACAGCCAGCGATCAGTCTAGAACCATGGATGGAAGCTTTGTTGTAGAGGGACACACAAGTTTTGTAAAACATTTTGAACTTTATCTCAGAGGATTTGGTTGAGGAGTTCTAAGCCATAGAGTTATGTAACAGTCTTTGTGTTTTAAAAATATCTTAGGTATAGTGAAGAAAGAAAGTGGGGGGTGGGCAGAAGTGGTGAACATAGGGAGACCCGGTGAAGGTAATGGTGGCAGCAAGACACACTGTCACAGTGGATTGAATGATCTGGGAAATAATGGAAACTTGGATAACAAAATTTGTTTAAAAGATATTTGGGGGAGAAAATTAAGAGAACTTAATAATTACTTCTCTTTGGAGCTAAAGAAAAAATGTATGTTAATTTGGGCTGTTGGATGCATGGAAAAGTGTGAGGGTTAGGTGTAGAATCTGGGTTGAGTGCATGTGGAAGGGTCCATAGAACAGTGACGTGAAGGCAGCTGAACAGTCAGGACTGGAGTGCAAATGTTTGTGTGGGGTAGAACTTAAAGATTTGAGAGTCATTCTAACACAGATGATGGAAACATTAGAAAATAGACAAGAATGATTTAAAAGGAGAAAAAAAAAGCATTGGAAAATGAAAGCCCAAATTAAAATGTCTGATAAAGATGGCTGACTTTAACCTTTCTCTCAGCCTGACCAAACTTCAGACTGTCTCTCATTGACTCTAACTAGGCTTTGATCTCCTTTTTCCTAATGTGTTTACTTAAGATTAACTTATAATTGTCAATTTTTTTTCTATCTCTATGTGAGAAAAAGTTTCACTTATTTAAAGGTTTATGATTTCCCCTCCACCCTAGATCTCCAAAACCCTACAGCCACTTTAAAATTTGGTATGATTCTTGCTTTGAGAGACAAAGCTACAAAAACAGATGGAGAATGGGGCAGTGTTACAAAGAGGAATAAAACCAGGCTATTACTACAACACCTTGTAGTCTAAAGAAAGATAATGGTTCACGAAAAAGGAATGCTCATTATTGTTAAAAATTGCCAAAATATCAAGAAAAATTACAATCAAACAATGTTGGATTAAAAATTACCTAATCCATATATTGAGTAGAAGTGTGTAGAGTATATTGGGGGATGGGAAACAGTTTGGATTGGTTGGAGGAATAAATAGGAAGTAAAGAAATAAAAAATATAGCTGGGAGTGGTGGCACATGCCTGTAAATCTAGCTCCTCAAGAGGCTGAGGCAGGAGGAGCATAAGTTCAAAGCCTGCCGCAGCAATTTAGTGAGACCATTTCACAAAATCAATCAATCAATCAATCAATCAATAAAATGGCTGGGATGTGGCTTAGTGGTTATGAAACCCTAGGTATAATCCTCAGGCTCTCCCCTATCACAAAAGAAAGAAAAAAAAATAGAAAATGTAAAGAAAGACAAGAATGAAATATACAGACTTTAAATCTGAAGTATTTGCCAAGTCATTATAAGTGTATAAAGTTAAGACACTCCTTTGAAGAGACAGTATATTTTAAAAATATACTGTCTTAAGAAATTCCATAATTACAGTGTTGTCTTCATTTGTGAAATTTAAATGTATATAATATTATTACTAAGAAATATTCTTTTAATAGTTTTACAAGTTCATCAAGTATGTTAGTTCTATGTGAACCAGGAGGTTATGAAAAATTTCATGAGCATCAACATTTGTGTTAAAGCCCATTAGAAGCATAGCATGATTATGTTCAGGTCACTTATGTAGTTTTCTTAAAATGAATTGAATACTTCTCAGTGCAGCATATTTGAAAGCTGGATTTACTGACATAACTTGCATATCCATATGTCCTCCCACAGCCATTTCATGCCATGGTTCTGCTCAAAACTTCAGAATAAAATTGCATTTCACTATTTTATTATTAGTATTGCAGAATGGATTTCTGTTATCTCATTTTGATCAGAATTATTTTTAATCAGGGATTATCTATATTTATTCAGACAGAATGCTATAATGGGAAGCTATAAATACCCAGTAAGTGACTTGGCCTTGAAACTGTCATTTATGGAATTGGAAATCTTTGTGTTTATAAACCATAAATCAGGGCACTGTGCAACTGTATGGGTCCACAAGGAGAAGAGCTCCCTTCCACATACATGATCAACATAATTCTGGCCCATGCTTTTATTAAAAATGCACAGTGAGGTTTTATTTTCTTGGACATTTAACTTCTTTTAAAGTATAATGGTTTACTATGTTCATAAGGATTAAATTTTTTAATGGTAAGAAGTTACAAATAAGACTGGAAAATAAACTCTAGGGGATGCCAAGATAGTAGACAAAGTATCTACTTTTATGCCAAGCTCAAGTCCAATTCTAGGAGCCCCAGTGTTCAGGGATAATATACAACTGCTGTTTATGATGATTGCCCAGAATACAGGAAAAATGAAACTGAACTTCCCTTTTTCTACAATACAAAACCAATGGGAAGTATTCACAATGTAACATGGATAAACTCTATAATTTATTGCACCTTGAACCTGATCGTCTGGAGACGTAACAGTGGCATTCTCCAGAAGTTAAGTCAAATTTTTTATACAATTCCAAATTCTAATCTTTATCACATGAATTCATTCTTTGCCTGCAGCGCAAACCAAAGCAAATCCCTGTGTCCAGTACTTTCCCAAAAGTTAAGTTAGACTTCTTAATTGCTGTGTATTTCATTTACATGTAATTTTCTTCAGCATAATTCTATTAGTATTAAAGTTCTATTACCAGGTCTTCAGGAAATAGAATTCACTCAGTTTCAGTCCTTTTACCGCCCTTGAACCTATCCAAATAGGATTTTGCTGTTGCTTTCATTGCTTTTTAAAATTTTTTAAATTTATATATGACAGCAGAATGCATTACAATTCTTATTACACATATAGAGCACAATTTTTTCATATCTCTGGTTGTATACAAAGTATATTCACACCAATTCGTGTCTTTATACATGTACTTTGGATAATAATGTCCATCACATTCCACCATCATATCTAACCCCATGCCCCTTCTCAACCCCTCTCACCCCTCTGCCCTATCTAGAGTTTGTCTAATCCTCCCATGCTCCCCCTCCCTACCCCACTATGAATCAGTCTCCTTATATCAGAGAAAACATTCAGCATTTGTTTCTCTAGGATTGGCTAACTTCCCTTAGCATTATCTTCTCTAATTCTATCCATTTACCTGCAAATGCCATGATTTTATTCTCATTTATTGGTGAGTAATATTCCATTGTATATATATGCCACATTTTTTATGCATTCATCTATTGAAGGGCATCTTTTTTTTTGGTAGTCAAAGAAGTCCAATACATTTTACAATTTAGTTTAATTTTTACCCTTTCTTTTATATTGCTCTGTGTCTGGTTGACGTGTACAATTTTCCTTGAATTTTTATTTTTAATTCAAAGGGCAAAAGCTTCCTCCAATCCACTTAGTGGATGTTACAACAACATAACTTCAAGATTTTTGAGACTCATGCTTCTCCAAGAAATTCACTGTGAGATTTGAGTCTCTTAAATTGTAATACGGAATCCCACTTATTTTTTAAAGTAAATGTTTCATTACCATTACTATATAATAGAATTTCTCATTCATTAAGATTTTCCCTCCAACCTTTGGTATGCCTTCTTCTAAATGTTTATGTCTTCCTAAAATTACCACATTTATTATTTCATGGCTTAATGTTTCTTTTAAAATTTCTTTTGTTTTATTTATCCTTTTATTACAAATGAATAGTAACTAAAAATATTCATTGCCCCCCATGTGTTGAAACCACCCTTAGCATCATTTCAGACCTACACAGCTGCTCCTGCCCGTGGGGTCTTGGCCATTATTCTAGATTCTAGATATGAAGAGACTTGTGTTTACCATGATCCCAAAGCCATTAGCATCATTTCCTTTGCCACTATTATCAGGTGGTGGATTTCATCATTCTTCCCAAGTGTACATATATACTGGTTATAGAAAGTCTTCTATCATGCATCCCAAGTAAATTTCTCAACAATCATATCAGTTGCTAATAAGACCGAAACTTTGGAGGCTCTCACTTTCCAAGCTTTTGAATGGAAGGGAAGGCAATGCAATGAGTCATACTGAATGTTAGCATCTCATGGGATTGAATTGGGCCACCCTATCTTCCCCTTTGACACACTGAACTGATGCTATTCCCTAATTCCAAGTGGCTTCTATGGATACTTCACGTGACAGATATTCATCAACCATCTAAGTTTCTGGCTGAAGCAGTAGCTTGTGTAACATTTCATTCTGTCCTTACTTCACTCCCTAGAGACGGTCAGCATTAGCCAGAAAACTTGAGTCAGGCACTGTTACTATCTAGGATTTCCACTTTTATTCTCATTCTCCTTATTAAGCTACTGTCATACAGATTTTTCATAGTCCCATTTTCTCTTCTGGAGATGGCATCTTCTCAGCTGGATCCTACTTCTGGATCCAGGAAGAGTACCATTTCAATAGCTTAGACAATTTTGACAAATTATTTCATTGTTCTTTTTATTCTAGGTATTTCCATGTTTTCCAAATTCAATTTCCACACATTGCTACTCATAATTTTTTAATGCTCTTGCAATAAACACATAACATGATTTCCCTTTATGCCACAATCACAGTGCACCATTCTAATTTACTTTGCAAACCAAAAATGTTCCATGGTACATTTTTCATGGACCAAAATTTTCAGTGAAACCAGTCTATTTTCTAAAGATTTTTCTTTTTTTATTTCCTAGTACAAATTTTAAAAAAAGTGTCCTTTACCTTAAAATGAACCTAAAACATAACCACACATTCTGATAATTGTACTCAGAATGAGATTACATGTGGCACAACCTTACCTCACCTTTCTTCCCATAATCAAGGCCCAGATATACTAGCAGATGCTTAAGAGACAGTCCAAAGCACTGTCCAAATTGACACAGATGGAAGTTTCAGAATTTGGCAAGCTGAGTAACCAAAGTGAAAGATTCCAAAGGAGTTTGCTACTAAGAAAATGGAAATGCCAAAAAGAAAACGCTTATCATCTTCTTACATTTTATGTCTTTTCACTTATGTTTTTCCTAAAAAAAATAAGAGCCTGATTTTGGGATTTGAACCCATATACTTCCAAAGTTTCAGTCTAAGATTAGTATAAGGAAATGTCCATATATACTTAAATCTCCTTTTATTATAACTTGTAATAAAGAATGATTAGGCATCATTATTATTTTCATGACTTTCAGAAAAGATTCTACTTGTTCTCAGGTACTCTGAAACGCTGCTTTTCTTTTGGATACACAAACTGTCCATTTTTGTCACCACTCCTAAAAATCTTTGTTGAGCCTGGTCTATTTGTCCTCTTCAATAATTTCAAGTAATATCCGAGAACATTGTTGCTTTCTTTCAAGAACATATTTCAGGTTCAATATTATTATTATTATTATTTGCCATATCTAGAGTACAGAATCAGGTATTCTATGGCTGCCAAGGAAGCTCAGTGGTAAATGGGATAAGGAAGGAAGAAAACAGAAAGGGTTCAGTCCTTTCTGATGATAACAGTGATTGAAAGGAAAATGTTTTTTCAAAGTTTGATTTAACACCTTTGCCTAGCCATCTTTTTTTTTTTTTTCAATTTGGGATTCATTAATTGAACTTTAAATGTTTTCCTACTTTCATAATGCCATTTTGTTTTTATATGCACTTCTAAGCATCCACTTTTAAGTCCTTTGCTGTAAGATTACAAAGGTCCCTGTATATTGTTACTGTGGTGTTGCTTTACTTCAATTCTCCTAATAGATCTAAAATACCCTTAAACAATATTCAGAATTACCAACCAAAACCAGATATAGAGGAACACATGTGAAAGTTACAACTCAGAAAAAGTATTTATATTAATTATGTAAATCTATCTAACATCCTAATATTTTACAATATAAGAGCTTTCAGCCAAACAACACCATGGTATATTCACTGTAATCCCAGCAGCCAGGAGGCTGAGGCAGGTGAATCTCAAATTTGAGGTTAATCTTAGCAATTTATCAAGGCACTAATCAACTTAGTGACACCCTGTTTCAAAATAAAACTTTTAAAAGTGCCCCCTTGTTTCAGTCCCATACACACACACACACACACACACACACACACACACACACACACACAGAGAGAGAGAGACATAAACAGACATGTGAGTTTTCTTGATAGATAATATATATGATAAATGATAGATAATAGATAAGATAAAAGATGACATATAAATAACAGAAGCAAAACTAGATTAAATTTACTCTCTCTGCAGTATATTTTCCAATTACATGCTGTTTAGCACTAGAGGCAGTCACAATGTCACAAGTACCTTTTCTTTCTGTTGTTCTCAGCAGCAGATGTAAAGTCACCCTACATCTTTTTTTTTTTTTGTAATGAGCATATCACCCCTCTCTCTATTTCACTTCCTCCATGGCTCAGTCACAATAGGAATATATTAGGTTATATCTTTTTAGTGTACCAAAAAGTGTATTTACATTATAATTTAGATTCTAATGGTATTATCAACCAGGAGTATCAAGCCAAAGCATTATTTATCTTTAAGTAAAATTATTCTTTTTCCCTATTCTTTATTTTCAAAGTCATCATAAGATATTGGATATAATATTTATATATTTCATGAAATTTAAATTCTCTTTAAGTCCACATGAATGAAAATATCAGGCTTTCACTTGCTCCGTCCTTATAACATGCAGTGTATACAAATGTTGGTGTCTCTTCCAGTTCCCTTGAAACACATCTAACTTTTATGGATGAGATTTTGGAGCCTCTTGTTGAAAATTTAGCTGTAATTGCAAAAGAAGTGACTATGCTCATCCACAATGCATGCCACTGAAATTACACCTCGTGGAGGAATAGAAAGACAGTGTTTATTCCTGTAAAACTGAAGGAACACCTGCAAACATAGATGGGGATGAAGGTCAAGAGCACCACACAGCACCTGGTGGAGAGAGTATTTTAATCATTCATCTCCTGAAAGAGAAACAATGCTAAATCTCTCTCACAATTCAACTAGCTTATTACCAGCAAATTCTGCCAAGTTTCTATTCATTTGAGGTAGGCTATTTATTCTAGTGAAAAACACCACTTCCCTGAACCATGTGTTTTCACATGAACTACTAGTATTATACATTCTTGTGTCATGAATAAAAAAAGCCAGGACACCTGTGTTAAATTTCATTCATCCCTAAGTGGAATAGTATGGATATCTGTCTTGTTTTCTGTACTTCTATTTTACTCTGATTTTATCCTTATAAGGAAAGCAAATGCTTTAATCTTTGGGGAGTAAAAAAATAAAACATTATATATATTGAAAGTTATGACAAATTGTCATTAAATAAATGTTTCAAAGGAATTAACCTGCCATATGTTTTTAGAGCCTTATTGTTCTTTGAGTTACATAGGAGTACTGCAAGAGTCTATTATTTTTTTCCAAAGGGACTTAGAAATTACACATTGTTAAAGCATAAAATATTGTAACAGTTTGCCGAGATTTAGAAGGTATTCTAGAAACATTAGGTAGGAAAAACAGATTGACTGTAATCAGGAGAATTTCAAGATTATAGAGCATTTGTATTTGTGGGTTTATAACCGTGAACAAAAGTTCATGGAAGAAAAATTGCATTTATAACAAAATGAGTTATTGCTCAGCTTGAGGCAAAATATTCCGTTGGTACCTTTTTTTTTTCCCAATGCTTACTTAATGCTTTTAAAAAATTTAAAGCAACAAAACTTCCATGGTAAAATTCAAGCTAGCTTTGTGTGTGTGTGTGCATGTGTGTGCACACATCACACTCCTATGATAATGCTATTGTCCTCCCAAGTTTCTTTGTACTACTCCAGTATCTTTATTGCCCCCAAAGTCCAAGGTTAATATTTTTTTTATATGTTGCAGCTAGATGGTGCTAGCCATCTCCTATTAATAACCTGATAGAAGAGCAAAAGCTAAACCTCTCTTACCTTAGCTGAAATCGTTTGAAAGGAGCCTTGGATTGAGTACGCCCAACAGACAATTGTTGGACAGTGTGACTCTCAGTATGTTAGTTTTTTTTTAAACATATTTATTAGAGAACTTTACAAATGCTCTTTTTTCCTTGCTAAAGTAAAGGTATCTGCAAATGCAAAATTCAATCATTTTGTGCTATTTCATGTTGTTATTTTTATGCAGGTTTCTTTTTTTTTCTAAAAAGTAAGTTATTTGGTCATTTAAGATTTCTTGAGACAAGCACAATTGCAAGTGAAAAGTACCCACAAGCAAACTGTTTTTTCCTTCTCCCTTTGTCCCCTCATTTCATTCTCTACCTCCCTTCTGGGGAATGTTGTAGCAGTGGAAATGCAGAATCTCCATTTAGCATCTTCAATATTTAATAGCATGAGGAGAGTAATCCAGTTAGGGTCTTGGATCTTTTCAGTTTCATTGCTCCAAAGGTGTAGGAGGGAAATAATTAATATTTGTCATTTTGGTATGAGTTTGGCTCCTTTTACCAGATGAAAATACAAAAGAAAGGAAAGAAGACAAAACAATTTTCCCTGTCTTTTTTTCTAGCCATTTTAAATAACTTATTTGCAGAATAATATTTGGAATTTAGTCAGTGAAGATAATCAAGTGATATTTTATGAATACCTAGTGTTGGGCTTACTCCTCACTGTTGGCAGAATCCCTCGGTTCTCTCTTGAGCTACCAGAGAAAAAGATGCAGGCAAGAAGAAATAATACTCATTGTTATGGTTTGGATATGAGGTGTCCCCTAAAAGCCGACACGTGAGTCAATGCAAGAAGGTTCAAAGGAGAAATGATTAGGGTCTGAGAGTCTTAACCCAATTAGTGATTTAATCACCTGATAGTGATTAAGTGAGTGGTAACTGAAATGGTAGGAAGTGGGAATTGGCGGCATGACTTTAGGGTATATATTTGAATATGGCAAGTGGAGATCTTTCTCTGCCTTCTGATCATCATGTCAGCTGCTTCCTTCTGCCACACTCTTCCTCCATGATGTCATGCCTCACCTGAAACCCCAAGGAACAGAACCTGCTATCTATGGATTGTGACTTCTGAAACTGTGATCCCCTAAATAAACCTTTCTTCGGCTACAGTGGTTCTGGTCAGGTCTTTTAATTGCCACAGTGAAAAAGCTGACTAAAACCCTTGCTTTTTTCCCCCCACAGCCAAGACTTCACTTTCGATCCCATTCAATAAAAATTTCAAAGTCAAGTCAAATTATGAGAAATCACTTTCGATGGAAGCTCATATCTGACATTTATACATTCCCAAATTATAAACACCATCATAAAGATAAAAGTAAAGAGAGGGCATCTGGCATGAAAATAAAAGTATAAGCAACTTGTTTGTACACCAGTTATTTTTCTATTCTACGTGTCTTATGTGCCAAAACCCTTATTAACTCTTAATAGGTAATGATTGCACTAGGATATTTTAACTACCATCTCTAGGCCCATAACAGGAAACTACTACCATCAAAATTATGTTTACTAAAGTTTTTATTTTTCAAATTTTCTAAACAAAATTAATAAATATAAAGTTTCAATAAAAGTAAACCTAGAGCATTTTAAGTTTTCATGAGTTTTTCTTATATCCATAAAATATCTCGTGCTTGCCAAACCAACTCAGAATATATTCAGTCTAACCAGGAAAAAAAAATACATGCCTTTGATCTTTTAAATAAGATAAGGAAGAGTGAATTTCTTAACATTCAATGAATAGCCAATAATGGAAAACATTTCCTTAGAAAACAATCTTATGCATCAACACATGAGTACCATTGAAGAGGCTTGCATATTTATGACATTTGATCTTATAGGAAAACAAAAATAAATATGTTGCTACAGCTTAAAATCTACCTGAAATTCATCTGTCCATAACCACCACTGAAAATATCAGTAATGCTTTGATATAATTGATGTGACTATTACATATACTTTTAGGTTATATTTATTTTTGTTTCTCATAAATGAACCATCCATTATTGTAAAGTGCCACTTTATTTGAATTTTCATATATTTCTATAATGATTTATGTTTAAATTATGAAATCACTTATTTTCACTCTCAATATTTTATTTTTGTGCATTTAACTAATGAATATCACATTCTTTGGATATGTTATTTCTTTAATAAGTTATTTTACATCATAAATATTTCTGAGCAAAGTCTATAGTACATGCATCCCTATTCTCTTTTATTTGAAGAATGAGTGTATTGCAAACAAATGAGCACAGAGTGATAATCAACACTCCCAAGCTCCTTCTTCCTCAACAATCCCACTATGGAACCAAGAAAGCTGGACCTTCCCAGTTCCTGTACATCGTAGAAGGATGATGACACCCTGTTTAGCATAGTGAGACACCGCAGAAAGTATGTTGCTTGCTAATTTCCTGATCAAAGTAATTTCTTTGTGCCTTCCATTTTCCTGCCAGTAGGTTATGATTTATAGAACTGAGGTAGCCTTCTTGTAACCATGAAGTACAAAGACGAGTAAACAATGCCAACACAGTAAAGGAACATAAATCAATGGATAGGATCATGATCTGCCTGTGACTACATCATTCATCTCCAGTGATTCATTTAGTTGTCAACTTGACTAGATTAAAGGAGTCCTAGAAATTTAGTAAAGCACCCTTCTGTGTGTGGGAGGAGGTGCATCCAGGGAAAACTGATGTGTGGATGGATGAACTGAGTAGAGGAGATCCACTCTGAGTTTGAATGGTACTATCAGAGAGGATCTAGATAGACTGAAGACACAGAAGGGAAAAGACCTCTTGAGTAGGCTGGGTTTTCTGCCTTCATTGCCCCTGAACATTGGACTCCAGGTTCTTCTGCCTTTGAGTGAGGACTTGAACCACCAGCTCTTTAGGGGCTTTCAGGCCCTCACCTCATACTGGGGCTGCATTATTGTCCTCTATCTCTTGTTTTCATGCTTCCAGTTTCTTGGGCTGAGCAGCCAGCAGTTTCCCTGGCTTGGCAGCCTATAGATGGTCATTGTGGAGTTTTTCAACTTCTGTGATTGTGAGAGCTGATCCAATGTCCTCTCTTATATTTGTATATCTCCTACTGTTTTTGTTACTCTGGGGAATTCTTAGTATTACAAACTCTTAAATCTGTTTATACTTGGAAAAATAAAAACTCAAGCTGTTTTCATAATTAATATTGTGTTATTTGAGATATGTTTTACTTGGAGAAGTGAATAGAGCTATTGAAATCACCTTTGATTTATATTAGCTAAATTTTCAGGTTAAAGTAGTTAGGTGTAATTGTATTACTTTTGTCTGCAATTGACAAGAAAGTCAAGGTGGCAATGATGTCAACAAGTTAAAAATTTACTTCTTCTTTGTACAAAATATGATTAATAAATATTTTATGCCATAATATCATAGATCTTGGTTTCTTATTTTGATTTTTCTGTGGCTTATACTGATGGACACTTGTTTTGTTTCTTTGTCCTGACTATTGTGATCAATGAAACAATGAACAAGAGAGTGAAGATGTCTCTTATTCAACCTTAAAAAATGAAGGAAATCCTGCCATTTGCAACAACATGGTTGAACTTGGAGGACCTCATGCTAAGTAAAATGTTAGTGATTAAAGGACATTCTTGCATGTTCCACTGATAAGAGCTATGTAAATTAGTCTAACTCACAGAAGCAGGTAACAATGGTGTTTTCTAAACTGTGCACTGGGCAAAATTGGAAGCTATTGTTGAATGGATGTAGAGCGTCAGTGATGCTAAATAAATGAGCTGTAGAGAACACTTGTGGAAAAAAGTGTCCATGGTTCTTGTAGTTTACAATACTTTATTAGGCACTTCAAAATTTGTTGATCATATATCTCAAGTTTTCTTACAGGTACACACATACACCACACAAGTCACATACACATCCCAAACAAAAGCAGATGGAAGGACAGTTTCAGAGGTGATGGATATGTCTATTACCTTGATTATGGTTATGGTACCACAACTGTTTGCATCATGTCTAAACTCATCAAATTGTGTACCATAATTATGTATAGTTCCTTAGATATCAATGATACCTTAATAATACTGTTAAAATCTAACCACCACCACAACAAAACCTGACTCCTAAGGGCAGAAATTCTATCTGCTTTCATCCTGTTCACTTAAACTTAATTATAAAAACTCACCTACTGAAAAAGGAAACTGAGAAGTGTGCCCTGCTGTAAATTCTATTACAAAAAATATAAGGACGCATGCTCTTCAAGAGTGAAAGTCCTACGCAGGCGCAGAGGTGCATGCCTGCAATCCCAGCACTCTGGAAGCTGAGATAGGAAAATCCCAAGTTCAAGGCCAGCCTAAAGAACTCAGTGAGCCCCTAAGCAACATAGTGAGACCCTTTCTCAACATAAAAAATAAACAGGGCTGGGGATGTGGCTCAGTGCTTAAATGCCCCTGGGTTCAATCCCTAGTACCAAAAAAAAAAAAAAAAAAAGAAAGAAAGAAATTAAAAAAAAAAGAAATTCCTAAATTCTACTTTAGCTTCTCTTCTGTAGCCAGTTTGAAGTACAGCATCCCTCACTGTATTGCACACTCTTTTCTATCAAGTGCATACACACAATGGTGCAACAGAAGCAGGAAAATACATTAAACCATAGTAATTACAAGGCCATAGTAATAATATCATTTATTAGTTAAGGATAATGAATACTCCCAACTTTGGCTGAAATGCATATCTCTTTATTAGCAAATCTATCATTTCCTGATTGTGTCTTGTGTGAAGAATCCCCCCTTTCATTGTTCCCTGAGCACCTTCTATATGCTCTGAGAGTGTATTCATTATTCTTTATTGCCCATAGAGGTGACTGTAATGGGCATAAGGAAATACATCCTTTGTGGGGACTACAAATTTTTTTTGTGTGTGTGGTCCTGGAAATAGATCCAGGGTCTTGCCTATCCTAGGTAAGTGGTTTGTCACTGACCTGCATCCCCAACACAGGACCATATATATTTAAGAGCCCACCTTGTGTTGGTGCAGATTTAAGGATCCTGAGAGTTCTCTTAGGTAGACAATTTATTAAAAATTAGTAAATTGCAATCCTGTCTGATTCATGTTTTCTGTAGCAATACAATTGATTCAATAACTCCGTAAACCTATTTATTTTTTTCTAGTCAATTTTGTCCTTAGCAGAAAAGATTGATTCGACCTAATTTTTTAAGCCTCAGTTGTCTGGTCTCTTATGTAAAGAACTTTGGCTATTCTTAATTCTCTCATAGTGCTGGTTATGTTGACACTATTTCAATCAATGTTATAGATGATGCTGTGTGGTTTGAATTTCCCCTTCATAATAGTTGGTGAAATGTTTTTTTTTTTTTTTTTTAAGAAACTTTAATTCAATTTTGGTATCAGGGATTGAACTCAGGGGCACTCCACCACTAAGCCACATTTTCAGCCTTATTTTGTATTTCATTTAGAGGCAGGGTCTCACTGAGTTGCTTAGTGCCTTGCTTTTGCTGAAACTGGCTTTGAACTTGAGATCCTCCTGCCTCAGTCTCCTGAGACACTGGAATTACAGGTGTGTGCCACCGTGCCCAGCTGGTCTTGAAATTTAATGGACATTGTAAGAGTGCTACAAAGCTGGTCTTTAAGAGGTGACGAGGGCATGAAGGTTCTTCCTTCAAGAATGGATTAGATTAGAATGAAATAGATTAATTTTTGCAAAAATAGATGTGTTATAAAATTGGGTCTCTCTTGTATTCTAGATTTCTAGCCTAGACTTCCCAGCCTCCAGAACCTTAAGCCAAATAAACTTTTATTTTTTATAAATTATCTAGTCTTCAGTATTGTTTTACAGCAGGATAAAATGACTAAACCAGATACAAAGACAACACCTTTGATATAACTCTGCCATTAGGCTTATGGTTTTTGTGAGAAAGGATATCATTAGATCTTTTGCTAACTTTGCCTTCTCCTAGAATTTGGTTTTGGGTATACAGTTGACTTTTTCAAACCTTCAGGGAACCAATTTATAGTATCTTCTATAGATGTAGGTCCCTGGCCATGTTCAAAAATGCTTTCAATAACACACCAAATCCCCTTTCTATCCTTGGAAACAGGGCAGCTCTAATGAGTTCATCTCTCTCTAATTTGTTGAAAGCAGTAACATTTTCTGAACATTTCTTCCCATTTTCTCTGAGTCAGTAAAATGTCTAGTTTCCATGTTATAGCAGGTAGCACTGGACTAAAAGTTTTTTCCACAATTTGCAAAGGTAAATTACAATCCAGCTTTTATAATCGGAGGTTTTGCTACTTTCCCATATAAACAACCAGGCTCATCATCTCCATAGTGTAGCCTTGTCATTATGATTCAAGACAGCAGTATTTGCATCTTAAAGAAAAAGATGAAGAAAATGATGGAGAAGAGGAGCACTGTGTGCACACAAACTGTCTTAGAAGATATACTATACACAGACATGATGTACTTTTGATTATAAAACACATTATATTTAGTATTTTTGGATTTAGTCACAAGGCCATATGTAGCTGCAAAGAGACTAGAAATATAATCTTTATTCTGAGTGGTATTCAGCCTAGATTAAATTTTTTTAAAAAAGGAGAGAATAGTTATTGGGGGGAGAATAGCCATTTTACCACATTGTTCTATCATTGTTTTGATTTCTCTAAAGCAGTCCTGTGGTTTTACATGTTCAAGGGTAATATTTTGGGGATAAATAGATGAAGGTAGTAATCAAGGACTCAATTCTTATCAAGGCAATAGCAACAGAGGAAAAAGTGATTTCTTGGAATTAGCAATTTTATGATAGAGGAGGAATCTTCTTAAAAGTTTCTAAAAAATGTACAAAGAGAAAAATTTTTTACCAACCTCACTGAGTAATACTCTACCCAGATAGAGAATATCCTTATGATTCATCGGTTAGCAACAAAATTTTTGAAAATATTGATAGAAAGGCAGGGATCTATATTGTAGATTGCATGTGTGTGCGCATGCACACATGGTATTGAACCCAGAGATTCATACATGCTAGGACAGTGCTCTACACCACCAGCTCCCGGGGATTATTTTCTCATTTCCTTTTTCCTATTTTTCGGATACTCAGGAATTCACAGTCATGTTTTGTCTCTACTGTTAAATTGATTATTAATTCCTTTTATTTTGGGAAGTCCTGGGTGAAAATATATTATTTGTTCCTCTCCACTATAGTAAATTTGGTTGAATATTCTAACCAACAAACTGTTTCTAACCCAATTTCCATCTAATTCTTCAATGCAAAGCTAAGTAAATTCCAAATATAAGCCCTCAGGATTGGGTCTTCAAATTTTATGATCTTAAAATACAGCAAGGATTAGCAATTGTAACAGCTATGAATGAAACAAAAAATGTTTTTTCCCAAAAATGTTTGGATTTGGCATTATCAAATATGAAGCAGCACTGAATCAGAAATAAATCAACTTCAGGAAAGATTATAATCTCTTCATGACAAAAGATTTGCTTGTCTTCTAGATTAATCATTCCATTATAAAAGACATTTTAATAACATTTATCATGCATTATCAGTTCTTTATTTTTGAAACCTTAAGCTATTGATGTAACTCTCAATGGATACCAAGTCTTTCATTAAGTGGTTGCTAAGAAACTGAAATTTTAGGATGAGAAATTTTATCCACATTGATTGCATTGCCTAAGCAAAATGATATTTACAGTAATAAAAAGAAGAAAAATTAATTTTAAATGTGTATATATTTATATAGATGTAATGCATATGTGTATATATACATAGGTATATAAAATATGTGTCTACTCTCAAATTTAAATGTAGAAGCAATTAAATGCATTGGTAGTTGATAAATACAATTTTATAAAATTATAATATAGAGTGCAAACAGAAATGGTAATTTTAATTGAAAATATCACTCATATAACCAGACAGAATGAATTATCTTAAAGCAACATTTTTGTAGTAAATGTCATTTTCTCTGGGCTGGGGCTGGGGCTCAGCAGTAGCGCACTTGCCTGGCATGTGTGAGGCACTGGGTTCAATTCTCAACATCATATATAAATAAATAAAAAGGTCTATCAACAACTAAAATATATATAAATAAAATGAAATAAAAAATAAATGTTATTTTCTCTATTTTGCCCATTCTTTGCTTCAGAAATTTATTACAATATTTAGGAAAAAATTGAAATGTATAGCCATTTGAACAGACTTCCTTAAAGGCATTTCACTCAGAATACTAGTACTTAGAAAATCTTGGGGGAAAAATAATCTCTTGACCAAAGCATTTTGTATTTTACCCGTTTTAGGAATCTATAATGCACTTCAGCAATTTAGAGGACCTAGCAATTCCCAAAATTTCTTTTAAAGGCTTCTGTTTTTAGTCAACACTAATTACATCTCTCTAAATAAGTTCTGCTGAATGCATTTGGGGAAATGCTGATGTAAAAAAATATTTGAACGGTCATTTTACTCAGTACATTATAAAGGGGAAATGCTTAGTTTATAAAAACTCAATTCATGTTTCTAAATGAGAACTGTAGCAGAAATTATGTTCTTAAAAGAACTTTAATTATCTCCTCATAAAATAGCTAGTCAAAAAACTTAGCATGGCAAGTGAAGAGAATAATTTCCACTTACCATCTCAATGTTTTGCGTGTGTTTCACAGGTATTTCTCACCATCTGGTATCCTCCATGGTGTTCTTGATCCATGCTGACTGATGGTTACACTTTCTGACGGGATTAGCTGAAAGTGCAAAAGTAGAAAAATCACTGACTGGAAGAGTTGAGAGGAACTGGAAACAGTAGTTATAGATAAGGTAATGTTTGGGTAGTTTTGTTTGGTATGTTTATTTTTGGACATATCTTCTTGAGATGGGGGCAGGCTGTGCCATTTGCAATTCACCATGCCTGATTAAGCAATGCTTTCTCTTGTTTTATATGCAATGTGAGTTCTTTAGAAAATTGATTTAGTTTAATTATTTGTCTTACAAAAGTCATCTCCTGGACAAGTCAAATAATGGACTTATCACTGGAAACAGAAATGTGGGAATCTAAGAAAGTTGGAACAACACAAAATCTGAAAGAGTCCAACAAAAATAATTGAAGGAGACAAATGTGATTGGAAGTAAACTGCAGTAGATCAGGATATGTGATTTTCATTCTAGATGCCTGCTTTTTGTAACCCTTTAAATTTCTTTCTTTGAACTCATTTTCTATCAGTGATTAGAGCACAAGTCATTGGCTAGTGTATGATCTGCAGCTTGTATAGTTTGCTTGTTACTATTTTGAAAAACCTTGGCTAGAAAGGATGCTATCAGTTTTAGCTGAACTTGGGTTGGACTTTATCTATCAGATATGCAAATGGTCAACCACTGATGGTTTAACATCACTTTCAAGCAGAACTAAAACACAAAATGAACATTACCTCTTGTGTGAACCTTTCTAGATTTAGCTTATCACTTGAGATATTCCATCTATGGAAACCATAGTGTGTCCTTTGTAAAGATGTTATTGTAAAATGAAATCTTAAACACTCTGAAAGTAGATTTGACTTGTAGCTTATTTTCTAGGAAGAAATGCTGTAATCGCTTTCAGGACAGAGAAAGAGAAAAGTAGAAGGTGTACTTAATTTCAAAAAATAAATTAGTTGTCAGTTTTCATGGACCTTGCACTACCCCTTTCTGTCCTGTTCTCTGCTCTGTGTCCACTACAACAGACCCCTGGGTCCTGTGTCTGGAGGAGGCATCTCTTCTGGCTTCTGTTTGGGTCAATGGAAGGTGCCAGAAAATAAAAGAGAAGGAGGAAAGACAGTTTAGCGACTTCTATCTCCTATCCTTGTCTCACATTCTTGAGGTTTTAGTTATTGCCACCCACAACCTACAGGACTTCCATAGGACCTTTTTCCTCCTTCAGCCTCCAACCCTTAGTGCTTCTTAGTAGCATGGCTTCTTTCTTCTCTTTCTCCTCTGCACCTTGTAGTAGCAATCGCTCCTGAAGTTTCTCGCTCCCTCTTTCCTTAGCACCCCTTGAGTTGAGTTGAAGTATGTTCCCTGCCTGAACTCTGATACAACTGCAAAAATCTAGTTTAGTATCAGACTGTACCCTTAACTAGAAGAAATTAAGGACAAAATTAAATTAAATGTGTGATTTTGTAAGAATACATACTTAACTATATTATGCTGCTTGAATTCTGATTTATGCTGTGGAATAAAGGGTATATCGAAATTTAAGAGGAAAATTATGTCTTTATTTTCAATCCCGAAGTGAAGTAAGATGAACACTTATGAACATTTAGAAATCAATCAGTACTAAATTGTGTGGTTCATCCTAGCAGTGCAATTGAAGCTCAGGAAAATCATTGTGGGCGGGAGACCAAAAGAAAGCAATAAAACTGGTTTTACCTAAGAGCAGCACTTAAAGTAGGCTTGAAGAAGAAAGAGAATTTTAAAAGCTGGACGGGAGGTTGAAAAGACAAGTAGAACAGTAGTTGAAGAGTAAAAAAAAAAAGAAAGAAACAAACAAACAAATTGAAACAAGAGTGAGCAGAAGTGAGTAAATATAAAAATCAAAAAGTAAAACGCAAACAAAACAACAGCAAGGTGGATGGCAAAATGGGTCGCCTGCTCATGACTTGGACTTAGCTAGACTTAACCCTCTGTGTGTCAATGCAAACTCATGTGCTTAACTCCTGATGATCTGGGAGTTTCTGATGAAACTCCGTGCTGTATGCAATCCCACTCTGCCTCCAAGATCTGTGGTCAGGTTTTCTGTCGACTCAATGTTTATCTCAGTTGCTTTCCCTTCCTGCGTGAGTCCTGGGGATTTACCATTCCTCTGCTCTCCTCACCTCCCTCCCTCTAGGCTGGGAATAAATTTGGAATCTCTTTGACCATGGAAACTGGGCTGATTATTTGTTCTCATTCAGTCCATTCTCTTCTTCTCTTGATTGTGAATGTGCACTGCAGGGTTAACCAGAAAGCAGTGCTTGTTCTTCTTAGCCATTTGACTTCCAGGTGTGTTGAGGCAATGAGGAATACTGCTAGAGAAGGCAGGGTATGCAGTGGGTGAAGTGTGGGCTATGGCTCTCTTCTTCTCCTTTCCTCTGGTCTAGTGGTTTGACAACTGCTCTTTCTTTATGTAAGGTCAAACTTTCATACATGACTACAGCTCTCTGAGAGATCCAGTAAGATTTCCCGTTTTTTCCTTTCTTCCATCTCAGCAATGATGAGGGCTCCTCTCTATTGTGGTACCCACTTCTTCACATTGCTGTGGGTTCTCCTAACTGCCAATGGCACTGAAAGTCCTACCATTTTGTTGGATTCTCTTTCAACCCAGCTAAATGAAGCTTATGTTCTTTACTCTAATGCTAATCAATACCAAAAGTAAGATGAACAAAAACATAAACAATTTTTAAAGCCAATCTGGGACTTGACTCTCCATTATAAAAGCTGCATAGAACATTTCAATTTATAGTGATTACACTCTCTTTGAACAAAAAACTTTACTTTTATATAAAAATACATCTAATTAGGTATGACCTTATAAAATATTCTTTCATTTTAAAATTCAGTTTTATCTCCTTATTATTTACCTTTTCATGTGCTTCTATCTCTGTATTATAAGATACCTGAATGGAGGTAATAAGTATCATATAAGTTTTGTGGGAGGGGCGGTTTCTGGAGCTAAAACCCCAACCATATATAATTACTTCTTGATTGTATTTGAACCACCATTTTTATATAAGGAGTTTTGACATGATAGATTGACACTTCACACAGTATTTTGCTATATACATTAGCCATTTCTAAGACACTATGGACAATTACCTATATCAATGATAAATCAATTTTAAAATCTAAGTTGACACTTTTTATTGCTATATTTTCCAAAGTTAACTTTTGATAGGTGATTAATAATATATAAAAGTTCAAGAAAATCTGTAATGAAAAAGTAAAAATAAAGTAAAAAAGTAAAAAAAAAGTGAGAAGTCAGATGTCTAATTTATTGATGTCTAGTTTACTTTCACAAATCATAGAACCCCAAATCAAGTAAACAAACATACAGAAAATAGAAAATTAAAATGGCTAATTGGTTGGTATAAATATGTAGAACAACCTATTGGAGATTGGCATGTTCATAAAGAGGGGTAAGAACAAAATCAATCAGTCAGAATCCAAAATAATCCTGTAATTTAATGGCTCTGAGTTTCTGTTTTCTGATTGAAAATCAGTTATTAGAACCCACTTCAGAGAATTGGCAGAATTCACAGACTTTAGAGAATTTGAGAAATACTCATGTGCTTTATATTTTTGGAAGCCCTTATCAATATATGAATTTATTTTTAACTTTCCAACTATAATTGAAATTCCTGAGACCACAAAATTTGGGCAGCATATTTAAATAAACATCCCAATATCTAAAACACTATTTAAGTGCTCAAAAGTGCTCAATGCAAATGTGTAATGTCATGTAATTTGTATGTTCTTGAAATCCAATCTAATATTTTAAGGTAGAAAGCATTACATTAAGCCATATACATTAAAGAATTCTTTAATGGGCAAATTTTGAAGTTACTTTTTAATTAATGCCTAAGAAAATGGATGTACTGTCAATAAAATATGAGTCATTAATGGGTATCATAAATCTGAATTTACTGGGAATTGATTTTTATATATGGAGATTTTTTTGTTAAAAGAAATACATACTCATCTCCATTTTATTTACATTTTAATATAAATGTAGATAAATTAGACAATGTTGGCCATAGAGAAGTAGTTGGTATTGTCCACAGAGCTGATGTCACTTATTTCTCAGGAATGCTCATGCGGTAGATATTTGTGACTCTTAAAAATCATTTTATATTGTTTTAATAATTAAATGAATGCAAGTCCTAGAGTAAATGAATGAGAATCATTCACTATATATTTCTTAGTTTTATGTAAATTATTTTATCTTTCATGAATAAATATTTTTAATTTAAAATTCACTGTCCTGCAATCCCCATGGTTCTTCATTCTTTTTTTTTTCCTAAATCCATCCAATTTGTAAAATTGATTGATATGAGTAGAATATTTTATATGACTATATATTTCAATTTCTCTTATGAAATTAAGAGAATTCTAAAAGTGGATATGCTTGAAAAGAGGGTAAGTAAAAATCTAACATTATAAGAAACTTTCTGGGTGGAGGCTCATGTAGTGGTGACCAGTTGTGGGTCTGGAGCTCCTCCGAGCCACTTGTAACCATCGATTTTAGCAGTCTGCCTTGCACCAGCCTACCTCGCTCCCTGAGGCCATGACCAACACCAACACCTTCAAGGGTCTTGACCCTCAGATCAGGAATAGCTTCTGGGATTTGCAGCCTCCTTTTGCTGGTGTATCCAATTCCTCCTTAGGATTTGATGAACCAACAGAATCATCCATGAGAAAGAATGAAATGGCCTCTGGCATCTTTGGAACACCTGAAGAAATCCCCCTTCTTGGGCCAAGTTGGCAGGTGCCAAAGATAGTGGTGGAAGCAAAGATTTGGAATCATCTTGATGAAAGAGAAGAAATTCTTCGAAAGCAAGAGGTGGAAACTTCTTAGATCTGAAGGGAGAAGGTGACATTCATAAAAATGGGGACACAGACCTGAAAGGCAGCCTGGGGCAGAGTGAAGAAAACCACTTGCCTGCTTGGCCAGTGCTCAGGCCCATGGTCCCTGTGCCTATATCACCCAGGAGAAACCCTCCTGGCAGTAAGTCCAGCCTGGTCTTGAGTTCACTAACTACCCTGAACTTTGTCATTTTGTTTGTTTTCTTCATGCTTGTGAATGCCCAACTTGAGCCTGACTCTGTATATTTTGAATTTGTTTTATTAAAAATATGCACTTAAAAAATGAGACTTTTTGGGCTGGGATTGTGGCTCAGCAGTAGAGCACTCGCCTAGCAAGGATGGGACCCAGGGGTTCGATCTTCAGCACAACATAAAAATAAAGGCATTGTGTTGTGTCCATCTACACCTAAAAAATAAATTTAAAAAAATGAGACTTTATATAAAATTTGAATTGTCTGTACTTGGAGTGTTCGGTGGATCTAAATAATAAAATTCTTGAGCTGGTCATCCTATTATGGTAAATTTTTAATAACTAAATCCATTTGTTAATAACAACTGAGATTTTCTATTTTCTTTGAGACAATTTGCATAATTGGTCCTTAGAGACAACTGTTGTTTTGTATAAAATTTCAAAGTTTTGGTCTAAAATTTCGATAGTAGTGATATTTTACTGGTTTTAACTTATGTTTAATCTAGACTATATCTCTTCTTAACCTTTTTCTTCTTTGTGTTAATCTTGTGCATGGTGTGTGTGTGTGTAGGTATTCGTGTTTGTTTTAGAAGAGTCAATTTGTTCTACTGTTGTCCTTGTGAATTCAATTTTTAAAATTTTTATATATTTAATGTTTTATTTTTGAATATAAGAAGAGTAATTATATTTACCCTTCTCTTTTTGGTTCTTCTTTATTTTTTTATCTTCTAGGTTCTTACTTTGAAAACTTAGCTCCTTATAATGGTTTATAAATGAGTTGTTCCCAAAAGCTCCTGTTAATGCAGGAATATTAAGAGGTGAAATACTGAATTGTGAGTGCTGTAACCTAATCAGTCCCTCCTGGTTTGAATGAACGGGTTATTAACCGTAGGCAAATAGATTATGTCTGGAGAAGGTCAGTCACTGGGAGTGTGCCCTTGAACGGTGTATCTTCCCTGTGTCCTCTTTCTCTCTTGGTCTCTGTTTCCTGACTCTGCCATGAGGGGAGCAACTTTCCTCTGCTGGGTCTTTCCCCAGTGATGTGCTGCCTCTTCTTGGGCAGAAAGCAATGGAGTCTATACACCATCAGCCCCAAATAAACTTTTCATCCTCTAAGTTGTCTTTGTTGGTAGTTTGGTCACTACAAAGAAGATGCTGATTAACGCATTCCTTATGTGTCAGTTATTCTTATTTTCTAATAAAAAAAAATGTAAGTTTAATTTTTGCTTCTCTAAATATTGCCAAATTGGATGGCATTATTTCTTAAATATTTTTTAGTCGTAGATGAACATAATACCTTTATTTATTTATCTTTATGTGGTTTTGAGGATCAAACTCAGGGCCTCACCCAAGCACAGCAAGTTAATGTTTTTCAGTGAACATATTACCTTACTGATACCTTTAAATAATTTTTTGTCTTTGCTAGATATTACCACTATAAGGAGCTCTGAAATATGGGACCATGCTACCTGTCTTCAAATTTATCAATTTAAAATAATATTTTTCATTTCAAAGAAGATACACTTGTTTCCAGCTTCAACATCTTTCTATTTTCTCTTTCTTCTCTTGGCTTTCATACATTATGTTTCCTTCCACCCAGAATTTGTCATCTTTTCGGGAAAGACCACCCAAAGATATTCACACATAAGTTGGGCTTTTCTTACAGAACCTTCACAAGGAGAGTTCTCCACAGGAGAATCACCTCTGTCCCAACACACAGAAGTTATTGGAAGAAATCTCGGCCATGACAGAGGTTATGGTGCAGTTAGAGAAAGAGAGATGGCGACAAAGCTTCAGACCACAAAGCAAGACTTATCCCTTTAGTAGCAGCATGAAAGCAATTGGGTCTGTCTGGAAGGATTCTTCGACTGTACTACAGCTCTCAGAAAATTTCAGGTAAGGTAATCAGGAACCATGGAAAAAGATTCTAATTGACAGAGTCCCACCCAAGTGAGGAATGGCTCAGCTCCTGACTGGGAGCAGCTCATCATGCATGAGTGCACAGTGTGAACTCTACTGCATCCTGAAGTTGCAGCAGTTGAAATATACCAATTTGCTACACTTCCCGCAGCAGGTTTTCCCTTGAAGGGAGATCTGAGTAGCATATCTCCATGACCATCAAAGAGATTTGGGGATTTATGTCCTTTTGGCCATGTAGTCAAGCTGGGCTGAATAACTGATTATCAGTAAGAAAATTGAACCTGGGGTCTTCAGGGGAATTTTAGACTATAATCAGGACATCATAATACCATCCTCACTTGGCCATGAGTAGAAAGTCAGTCAGCCAGTCCCCAGGTGAAAGAGCTTCACTAGTCAATCAGCAATGAATTACTTTTGCCTTATATACTTTTTCAACCCCATATGCCAAGAGTTTCCTCTGACCTATAACCTATGGAGTACTTGACATTGTGGATGCACAGGCATTCTCTGTCTTAGTAGATACTTCCTAGCCATATACTTAATCATTTTCAGCTATTGCAGTTCATTATAGATATTGATTTATTGTTATTAATTTTCTTTTTGTAATTGTTTCTTTTTAGTTATAGATGGCAGTAGAATCCATTTTGACAGAATTATATAAACATGGAATATATCTTGTTCTAATTAAGATCCCATTTCTCTCCTTCCCCTTCCCTCTCCCCCTCCCCTGCTCCCTTCCCATTATAAATATTCATAAGTCTGGGCTATGACCTAAGAGGCAAGATCCAATCTAACTCATCTAGTGGATGTTGTTCAATTGTACAAGTTATAGCTGGAAACAGAAATAATAAAAAAGGGTTTTTTCCCCTTCATTTAGGTAGCAATATAAGCAATTTCACTTTAGAATCATGATCCACCATTTGGCATTATAAGATATAAAAGTAAGCACATATTTTAGTCTCTAGTTTTTAAGTTCCCCCATTGCATCTTCTAAGAAAGTCTGGTAAATATACCTAATCAGAATATTTCACTCTCTGATCCTCAGCATTTAATATACTGAAATTGGAGCTAATGCTACTGAAATCTATTTTAACTGTCAGTGGAGCCTCACAAAGTTTAATGAGTTGGAGAGATGTAAAAGCAAAAGTGGCAATTGGTAACAATTTTCTGAATAAGAGGAAGAAAGTTCTTCTGCAACTGAAGTGTTGAGCATGTCATTATTGTCTTTAGAATTGTTTGAATGTGCTCTTTGTGATTTAAGCCCAAGACAAGTACACAGTCTTTTCTAGATTAAGGCAAGTAGGTTGGCAGATATATTAAGAGGATCGTCAGTGTTCCATTTGAACTGTTGCCATCTCTTTTGTACTTAATTAATAATCACTGCCTCTTGATTTGCTGATACCTGTGCAGCCAAGTATAGCACATGTGCTGCATGAATAGTTTTGTTTCCTGTTCAAGACTAAACAGCATATGAAGACTTTATTGTACTTCGACTTTTGCATGAGCATTTGGTAATGTATGATAGGCAACACCTGGTCTTCAGTGGGGAGAAATACAATTAAAATATCTGTTGTCCAAACTCATTTCTCTGCAGTAAACCTAAAAAAGTATGTGCAATAAAGAAAAAAATAGCCCAATGGAGGGCATAAATCAGCATAGTTACACAAGTGAAAGTATATCAACTACAATTTAGGGCTCATTATATAAATTTGAATATTATTTGTAATATTTTCAATACATTAAGTTATTTTAAAGTCAAAATTAAATCAATGTTATCTTGTGGTGCAGTACTATAAATACCCCAAAGAAATCTTTTATCCTGTACTTTTATTGTTTCTCTGTTGCTTTGGCAAAATTAGTCTCCTACATTCTGTGTTTTATGATATAGAAAATGCATCTCTTTACTTACTACTCCATTTACAAATATTAATAATGCTTGGAATATTGTAGGTACTTAATAATTACTCATCCAACATATTTAATGAACAACAATTGCAACAAATTAACATATTTTAGTCCAGTTTTCTCCTATACTAATGCCTTCTTCACAAATATGTTAGGAGGATGTGATTTTCTGAAGTAAATAGAGAATGACCACAAACTAAGTAATTTAAATGCTGTTTCTTCACATCTCCAATAGCTTTTGTGGGTCAGGAAGTTAGAAAGAGTCTGTCTAGGATATTATGACTCTTGTTGTTTCTATAATAAAATGGTCACTTGATCTGGAACTGAAAGGGATGCTTGCAAGTCTCTCTCTCTCTTTCTCTCTCTCTCTCTCTCTATCTCTCTCTCTCTCTCTCTCTCTTTCTCTCTCTCTCTCTCTCTCTCTCTCTCTCTCTCTCTCACTCTATTCTAGCCTATCCTTGTGGACTCTTTTTGTTTGCTCACAGTGTTCTGGCTTCAAGTCAGATAGGGTGCTTACATGAAGGATGAGGACTTCAAGAAGAAAGGATATTAGATCACCTTTCACCTTTTATGAACAAAACTCAGAAGTCACACAGTTCAGTTACACTACAAAGGTACTAAAAATTCACTTCTAAAAGTCTCAAAATTCAACCCAGTTCTTAGGGAAGGTGACTAAGCCCTCACCAGTCACTTTGAAAAATGTTCAAAACTGTCTTCATGCTTTAAAACTACCACGGAAGACTAATATACTATATATAAATATGTCTTTAGCATAATCAACATTCAGTATCAATTTGACAGTATATAACTAATTGAATTAAATGTCAATGTGAATTTCTAATAACTCTTGAGATAATTTATAAATGGCTGTCCAGTCAAAATGATAAAATTAACTCAATGCCTTACCTGTTGTAAACTTGAAGTGTAAATTCCGTGGACTATTTTTGTATAGGTTAGGTGTAGCAACTTTTCTATAATTATGGTCTTAAGTGTGTGATTAAATATTTTTATATCCAAGTTCAGAAATGAGTAGAAGTTTCAAATATATGTCACAAGCTATGCATGGCAAAAAAAGAAAAATAAAATAAAATTTACTACGTTATTATTTTAGGTTAGTGAGTTCACTGATTCCTCTATTCTCCATGTTTTTTTTTTCTTTCTTTCTTGACCACATTATTTAGGTGAAAGGAGAGCTACTGCTATATTTCAATTCTGATACTGTTATTCTCTATAAAAAGAACTATTAGCTAGCTTTAATTTTGGTAATTCTAGTCTCCTAAAAGGGAAACCTATAAACTTATTCTAAGGTTAAAGAATGAGACTGAATCCACTAAAATTATCATATTGTATCTTTGTGTCTACATGACAGTATTTCATTTTTCAAATAAGAATCCTGTGAAGAAATTATTCTTGCAAGGCCAGATTCTTCCAGTAAACATTTAGTTCAAACACCTAGCCATCTATCATGGTGGGACTAAAAACAAACAAACAATAAAAAAAAAAACAAAATAAAGCCTCCTAACACTTTTCGATCCTAAACTGTCTTATCTTTAAATCTTGCGACCCAAGCCTTCTTTCAAGGGCAGTCTTGAAAACATACATCCCAAAGTTGCATACTGCTTAGATTGACACATCTTATCACACAAGCCTGCACAGGAAGGAAATCATCATCTCTGAAATCTGAAACCCTGGGGCCGCCTTTTATGTGAGTTACTGGTACACTACAAATAATACACAGAGGAGAAGCTGGGATTTTTTTTTCCTAGAGTACAGGAAAGGGATCAAGGGAAGGGAAGAGGTAAGTACTGAGGAATTAATTAGAGCAAATTATATTCCATGCTTTTATAATTATGTTAAAATCAGTCCTAATGTTATGTGTAACAAAAAAGAACCAGTAAAAAATATTTGCAAAAGAAAGAATGAGCTATTTGCTATTAAATCAAGATAGTGATGTTGTATTGACTCCTCATTTTGAACCCATATATGCACTGAAATGTAAAAAGTGAGAGAGGCTATGAAAGAGGACCTTACAAACTAAAAGAAAGAGCAGCAGCTATGCTTATCTGTGATACACCATCTATCTATTTATGAGTATTTACCATGAGTAGAGTTGTTAGAATTGGCATTTAAGCTTTTATGCATAAGAAGTTGAATGGTATGTATTGAGGTAAAATGGATTGAAGTTGTATTCCTATGTCTGAAGTGCTTTGGAATTTCAGACTCCCAAAAGTTTCAAGAGATTTTGATTCCTTTAAGTACTTGATATTTATATATTTTCCTCAAAGATTACCTGAAGATATACTAGTATACACTTTTACATATTTTTTTCTCAAAGATTACCTAAATCTATATTAGCACATTTGATATAATAAGATTCTTAATACATACATATATAATTAAAATGACTATTAAGTAGTTTAATAAAATCTGATTATATATCATTGTATAAGCAGAACAGAATTTTGTATATAAAAGCAGTAGTTGACATATAACTTCATTATTATGTAGAATATTTGAATCTCTCTTTTAAGATATAAAAGGGTTGAAATTATCAATTAAGCATTTTTAAGAATATGAAGATGACATTTTTATGGAGCACTGAGGCAATGTAGGTAATTCTGAGCTTAACTTTATCTGTTCACCATTTAAGGAATTTAGGGATGAGGAAGTACTCATATCTGCTATCAGACCAGTTCTCTGATCAATGGGAATAAGAGTCAGGTGCTGTTCTAAAATCATTCAGTCTATATCTGGAACTGAACTACCAAACTAAATAAAGCACTTCAACTAAACCTCCTTATAATCATACCAATGTAGTGAACCCCCAACCCATTTTTCTCTAACAAACCTCCTACATAAAGAATTAATATTATTTACTAGTGGACATATCAAATTTCCTATTTATAAAATGTTTTTAACAGATATAATGAGACTATTTATTTGAAAATAAATCTGGGATTTATGAGTTTATGGGGTATAGCTGGCTGGAAAGTCAAGGCCAGTCAAATTTAGCTATATAATTAATGAATTATGTAATAGAAATATTCCACAACCTAACGAATTCTTTGACATTCACAGTGCTTCTAAGTATATTGCTGAACAGGAGGTTCATCTCTTAAACCCAAACCCAAAATATGAATCTGGGAGAAAAGGGGCATTTTTGAGAATTGCACTAGTCTCAGACTTCCCTAAGAAGACAGTTTCTCCTGGCCCAAGGATTGTAGCTTTTAAATTATTGGTAAAATTTGGAATTAGCTAAGCATTATCTAAGACCCATGACTCCTGTGAGTCTGATTTACAAATACACCACTCGTAAATATTACATAGAGATAAACCTTTAAAGACCTAGTTAAAACCCGCCCAGCAGTATGACTCTTGAACTGAACTTAATCTCTTATATGTCATGTTGATTCCAGTATGCAAAGTTAGGAAAGGCGTTGATACAAGGGCTGTTTAGAAAACATATTCTAAAGCCAGACTTCTATGAAAAATAAAAATCTTATTTCTAAAAATTAATCTAAATTATATTATTAACTTATATTGAGATATTTTTTATATAATTTTAAGTGATTCAACTAGGAATATTTACTTTTTGTTTTAAATATTTATTTTTTAGTTGTAGTTGGACACAGTATCTTTATTTTATTTATTTATTTTTATGTGGTGCTGAGGATCGAACCCAGGGCCTTGCATGTGCTAGGCGAGCGCTCCACCACTGAGCCACAATCCCAGTCCCAGGAATATTTACTTTTTTATGTTGTGATAGTTAAGTGCTGTAATGAAACCTTCCTCGCAGTTTAGAAGAGACTATTTTAAGTAAAGTCAGAGTTAATAGATCAACATAAAAAGCAGTAATAGATTTAGCACCTTTAGCATAAAACATTACTAGATGACTATTAAAAAGCATATTTGTGCTTTTCTGTTTGAACTTTATTCTTTTGTATGAAAATACTTAATGAAAATAAAAGAAATTATCCAATTAAAGCCTCAGGCAATCCAAAAAATATAGGTTATCATTATTTTTCTCTTTCTCGAGTTTATTCTATTTATTATAATTCTACTATTATATCTCATTCCCACCCTCAATTTTATAGGTGTTGGCACAGAATCACAATACTAGGCAAAGTAAATCATAAAAATATCTCATTGAGCATGCATTTAAATTAAAACATATTTTGCTCGCTAAATTTGGGGGCAATTTTGGAGGACATTGTTATTTAAGGCTAAGTGCCATGTTCTTGGGATTGAATTGTGAACAAATTCCAGTTGACTCAGGTTGCTGAGGCAGGAGGATAGGAAGTGCAAAACCAGCTTAGCAACTTGATGAGGCCCTAAGCAACTTTGAGATACCCTGTCTCAAAATAAAACTGAAAAAAGGCATGGGGATGTGGCTTAGTCCTTAAGCCATCTGGGTTCAATACCCAGTACCAAAAAAAAAAAAAAAAGAAAAGAAAATTAGATACAGCATTTCATTCCAATATCATATGGTCTAGTAGGAATAACATAATAAAAATAATAATTAGTAAATACAAAAAAATATATAACTGGATTGATATTAAGTAGTTTAAAAAATAAAACTCTATGAAAGAGATTGAAATATATATTTTATCTACTTTATCTAATGAATTTTGGGAAAATCCCCTGGAGATGAAATATTTAAGATTTAAAGTATGAAGAGAAGCCATATTTATTTTAATTAAGAAATTGTTTTGCTTTCTCAGTACATAGAAGTTAATAATGTAGTAGCTAAAAAACTTTAAAATTTTATATAAAAGATTTGAAAAAGATATATTTATGAAAACCTTGCAATAGATCTTCACTTGCAGTTTAATATTCAGAGGTTAAGAAGTTTCAAGATATATTGGACTGAAAGTTTATGAAGGACAGGGCCTATATATTATTAGTATTTCTTTCTCCAATGCCAGGTTAGAGATGATTTTCAAAATGGACATTTCTGCTGATAAGATCAATCAACAAGGCCTCATTAGTATCCTGCTGTAAGAAAATTTGTGTCTGCTATTTTAAATATAGCTAATATTTTTCTCCTTTGGATGACATTGTTGTTCAAGTAGTACTACTTTAATATATGAGAAAGCTAAGCATGTTTTAAAGTCATATTAACCCTTTCAAGGATGTAATTTTAATTATTTACCATTCAGTGCTGTTATCCACTCTACTTCAGCAATCAAAATGCTCTGGTCACCTAATGATTATAATATTTAGTAGAATTTTTTTGAGTAATAATAGCTTGCTATTCTGTAAAAAATAGAATGTCAAGATATTTTAGGTTTAACAGATCTATCCTCAATTAAGAGTTCCTGTTAACAATAAAAATTGATTTCAATGTCTAAATTTTAATTTTGGTATTATAATACAAATATAACATTTTAACAAAAGTTTGCACAATTAAAAATACTAAATAAAATATTTATCTAATTTTTGTTCTGTACAGTAACATTTGATTATGCCATACTGAAAATTTTAATGGAAAATGAAGTCCAACCATTTATTTTCATGTTCAGTGAAAATATTTCATTCATTAAATATATACCCATGCATATAGACACTGAGTTGGCACTTCCTTGAGGTATTAAATAAAAATTTACAAAGTCAAAGTGTACACAATGTGTAAGTTAGAAGAAATTTACAAAGTTTTTATCTTTTAGTTAAATTTATATATCATCACTCAAATCAGTTCTGGAACTTTTTCTAACGATCACATGTATGAAATAATGTGCCCACAAAAGATGAATAAATTTAAATAATTTATATTGATATTAGTACTTCATAGTTTGCGGCAATATTAAATAATTTCTAAAAATCACCTCCTATATTTTCTATATTTAGAATGGACTAAAAAATGAGTCCCAACAGTCAAAATTTTAATGAGCAAGACACTTTTTCACATTTTTTTCCCATATATCTTTCTAACAGTATTCCATGGTTGGTGGTTGGATTTGTATTGTTATCTTTGAAAATGATATAATAGATTTCATTCTTAATGGCAAAGAAAAAAAAGGAGAAGGAACCTAAAGATATTAAATTAACTTGTTCAAAGATAAATAATGATGTTACTCAGCAAAGCTCAATGTTCAGAAGTAAGTAGTTAGGGAAAAGATTTTAGGGAATAAGAAGAATCAAAAAATATGCTTTTGTACTGTGAATGATGAAATATTACTAGAATTAGAAGAACTTTAAAGATTGGAATGTTTAAGGAGAAATTTAGGAAAATGCCAAATTACTTTTCTGGGGATATGAATTATACATACATACTTATCCCCATTTGTCTGGTTACATAAAGCTTTATATATATATATATATATATATTTAAAAATAGAGCAGAGAAAGCAGACCAGTTAGGGACCTCAAGGATCATAGAGTGTTCAAGGATGAGTTCTTTGTGTTTTGATTGCTGTATTTTTTGTTTTATGTATTCTGGACTTAAAGTAACAGACACCAGCAACCTGGACATCATTGGGTGTTGACACAAGAGGTCTCTAAGTACATGTATGAAGACACAAATGGTGTGAAAATACTTTATGTACAATCAGTGTCTTGAAAATTTGTGCTTTATATGTGCATATAAAATAAATTGCATTATGCCATCATGTATAACAAATTAGAATTAATAAATAATTTAATAATAAAAAAAGAAAACAAAATCCTTCCCTCTCTAGCCAAAGGACAAGAGAGGAGCCATCTAGTAAAATAGAAGTTTTACACTACAAGTGTTTACATTAAGACACGGCAGAAAATCATAGACCTAACCCAATACCCCACACAGTGGGGTACCTAGACCTTCATGTGGGCCTGACCAGGAAGAAGCACCTGGAGGCATCTGCTTGAGACAGAGTAGAAACAAATATTCATCTGTGGTAGTGCTGAAGCTGTCAGCCTGGTGTCAGTGGGAGGCCTAGGCATATTGGTACACATACCTGGAGGTAAAGAGGCCCCTCCCTAAAGAATTAGGTCGATAGAAAGATAGTGAGAGCAAGAATCAGAAGCCCTCATTACTCTTCATAGCCAGTGGTGTTATCAAACTAAGCCTTTGGGATAGCCTCAACTCCCACACCAACCTGAGGTAATGCAAATCTCCCCTCTGGGTCAATGGGGCCAAAAGTAAAACCTCGACTTCTATCTCTACCTGGCAATTGTGTCAACTAACGTTTCATAAGTGATAGATAGAGCTGGAGATATAGCTCAGGTGGTAGAGTGCTTCTCTCGCATGCAACAAGGCCCTGGGTTCAATCCCCAGCACCACCAAATTAAATAAATAAAATTTATTTTTAAAAAAATAAGTGATAGATAGATTAAAGGTAAGGAAAAGTGGCTTACATATGTATCCAGAAATCAAATTATAGATATCAGCAATATACCAAATAAGAAACATAATCAACTTTTATCAGGTTATCAGTTCTGTGTAATTGCTTTTTATCCAACTTCATCCTAGGTTAGCAGTCTCATGGGCCTATTTACTTCTGTATTAGATCTCTGGATATTCGGAGTGAGCTTACTTGTATTATTTTAAAGTTATTGAAGTGAGGCCTTCACAAGTCTGTGAACAAAAATCACATGGTGTCATCCATTTCCACAGTACTCTACTAGGATAAAGAACACTGGCCAGTAGCTGATTGCATAAGCCTTCAGGGAATACATCAGAGCAAACCAAGAAACTATCTGCAGATGAGAAGACACTTAAAGTGCTGAAGATTGGATCTCCAAGATGTGCTCTTCATACAGGGTCAATGACTTTTTGTAACCAGATAAAGTACCAAGATACTTACTCCATTGAGACAAAGAGACTAAAAAACACACCGAAGAAGAGTTTTATTGTTCCTTCAAGACCTCCAATTTGAATGACACTTTTCTCATATATATTTTTACTGACATTCAACAGACAATGATGACAGCAAATCTTAGAATCCTCTGCACCTTGAATTTTTAATAACCTATATGTAATTTAACAGAATTTGGAGGAAAATTTGTGGCATATGCATAGACATAGCAAGGTAGTAAGGACACAGGATCATTGAAGAGCTAGCCTACCATTTTGAAGATTCTATTCCTCTTATCCTACTTTCCAAAAAGGAAAAAAAAATCAAAATATGCAGAATTCCAAAACTAGAGATCACCTATTCTTTCCTTATTCTGGCACACAGCAGCCTGTCACCTTTATTTATTGGTCAAATCTGAAAAAAAGATATCATTTTCAACAGTGATAAGGAATTATTATTTCTATTGAGACACTGAAATCATTTTTAATGCATTGCAACTATAATTAGCAATGTAATAATGTATAAATATATGTACATATTAATGAACAAATACATACTGCTTATTTTTTGTGACACTTACCTGCAATTAAAATAATAAATTTTACAGTAGGATAAATGGAGCATAACTTTCCTATGTTCATATATGAATGCCCAATCAGGGAAACTCCACATCATGTACCACCACAAGAAGGGGCTCCTAATTAGAATATTTATACCTCATGTATTTATAATTTGTCAAAACACACTCTACTGGCATATATATTAAAAAAGAACAAATTAAAAATGCTATCTATAAAAATAATAATAATAAATTTTATTTGATTAAATAACTGATTTTTGATGAATTCACCTACAAAGGAAAGCAACTCATATATTCTACAAAAAAAGTTTCTAAGATAAATGCTAATTGTTAGTTCAATGTATCACTTCCCTATGACCAAAATGAATTAAACAGTAATCAAATCAAATGAATTCTAGTCCCAGTCTATTCTAGAATGTCTCAAAGGATTAAATAGTTATATAAAGACTCTGGGAAATGAATCACAATTTACAGCATTTAATGGTATTTCCAGATTTGAAGTGCATCTCGGAAATAAAAATAACATACTATTCTCTGGTAAGCTTGCAATAATATACTAATAAACATTAACATCAATTATGTATTCATAAAAGAAAGTAAATCACATGAAGCATTCTTATTTAAATATATAGTTTGAAATCAGCACACCAGAGCTAGAATATCTTGAAGAAGTTACTGCAGCACTCTCCCAGGTGGTTACAAATATTCTGACCTCAAATCCAAAGTTTTGGATGCAAAGTGTGAATTATAAGCTTGAGTAAATGAAGGCTCTAAAACACCTTCTGTGTTATTAAGTGCTCACTTTTCTACAATACGAAGAAATTGAACAAGAATTACGTACGACTCATGTCTCTGAGACTAATCTAAATAAATTTGGTTTAATCTAAATAAATTTCTAAATTTAGAAATGTGAAGCTGGACCATAGATTGGCATCCACTCATCTGAATGAGAATATTCTAACCTTATATATTTGGGATATTAATACCTTATTACACGTTTAGAGAGAACTGAATATTTACGGGTAACAGTAAATTAAATCAAGTATTTTCTAAAGTGGTCAGGTAAATAATTTGCAGGTTTAACAAAACATTTTTTAGCCATTTTTGTAGTCATTTTTTTTTTTGGCCATTGTACAAAAGACCAGACAAGAACAACACAGAGGAGGAAGAGTTCATTTTGGCTTGTCCTTTCTGAGGTTCTGTTCATGTTTGGCTAATTTCATAGCTCTGAGCCTGAGATAAAGCAGAAAATTTTAGTGGAGAAAACAGAGAGCTGTGCTCACCAGAGACAAAATAGAAACACCAGGCACACTCCACGTGACTGTCCTATGTCCTCCAGTCCTATCTTACCTGCCTATACAGTCCATTTAATCTACATCAGTGGACTAATTCAATGATCATGTTATAGCTCTCATAATCTAATAATTTCATCTCTGAAATCCTTTCATTGTATCACACATTAACTTCTGGGGGACACATCATGTCTAAACCATAACAACCACTTTATTGAGGACTGAATGGCATACAAAAGTTGTACATATCTAATGCATACAACTTTTTAACTTTCAAGATAAGTATACACTGCCACCAACTCCATAGACATATCCATTGCCTTCCAAAGTTTCTTCCCACATCCTGTTTTTATTATTTCATGTATGTCTGTAGTAAGGATTCTTAACATGTAACTCACCCTCCTAGCAAATATATGTAAGTGTAAATACGGAATGGTTCACTGCATACTTGATGAATGTAACCTCCTAGCCTCCCTGTAGTCCCAGGAAATCCTAATTGTACTACCTGTTTCTTCTTCTATTAGTTTGATTACTTTTGATTCCACATGTGAGATCATACAGTCTCTCTCTATCTGGTTTATTTCCCTCAGCATACTGTTCTCTAAGTACCTCCATGTTCTCACAAATGGTAGAATTTCTTTCCTTTTTAGAGAATAATAATACTCTATTATATGTATATACCACATTTTCTTTATCCAATCATCTTCTTATTACTTTTTTCTCTGGTACCAGGAATTGAATTCTGGGGCACTCAACCACGGAGTCATATCACTAGCCATATTCTGTATTTTATATATAGACAGGGTCTCACTGAGTTGCTTATCATCTCACTTTTGCTGAGACTGGCTTTGAACTCATAATCCTCTTCTCTCAGCCTCCCAAGCCTTTAGGATTATAGGCAGGCACCAAGGTGCCTATTCATCATTTGATGGACATTTATGTTAATTGCATATCTTAACTACAACAAATAACACTGCAATAAACCTGGATATCTCTTTGTGATCCTGACTTCAATTTGTTTGGGTAAAATATCCATGAAGACAATTTTTACATCATACACTAGATCTGTTTTTAACTTTTGAAGAATTTCTTCATTATTTTTCATCATGATTGTATCAAGTTACACTCCCACCAACTGACTACTAGTTTTCCTTTTTTCCACAACATTTTTACCTTTTAATACTTAAGCAATAACCATACTAACAGATGTGAGGTGATAGATATTTCTCTATAGTTTTGATTTGCATTTTTCTGATAATTAAGGAAGTCTGATGTTTTTTCACAAACATGGAAGCCATAGGAATGTCTCCTAGAGAAATATCTATTTGGGGTCTGTGAACTTTTTTGAAATTATCTTATCTATTTACTTGTTCATTTGGTATTGAGTTATAGAAATTCTTTCTTTATTTAGGATATTAAACTCATATTAGATGTTTGATTTTCATATAAAATTCTTCATATTTTATCTTCACACTGGTTTCTATTTGCCATGCAAACACTACTTAGTTTAATATTATACCAGTTTTCTATAATTGTTTTTTGTTGCTTCTACTTCTTCAGTTATATGTAAAGGTCCATTTCCAGGAAATTTTTTTCTTATTTTTCCCCCAGGATTTATAGATTCCTAGAATCTATCTATAACTTTTTCATCTGTCTTAGCTGGATTTCTATATGGTGTTTGGATAAGTTTTCATTTCATTCTGCATATGGATATATGATTTTACTCATGACATTTATTGAAGAGACTGTCCTTTTCCTATATTATGTGTTTGGTGATATTCTTTTTTTAAAATTTGTTATATATGACAGCAGAATGCATTAAAACTCATATTCATATACAGAGCACAATTTTTCATATCTCTGGTTATACTTTGGTGCTGTTTTTGAATAACAGTTGACTACTCTTTGTGTATGAGTTTATTTCTGGGCTTTGCATTTGGTCTCATTGGTAAGAGATGTCTACTTTTTATGCCAGTACCATTCTGTTTTGATTGGTACAGCTTTTACTTTGAAACCAGGTAGTTAAATTAATCTAGTCATGTTTTTTTTCATTTTTTTTAGTTTGTTTGAGATTTATTTAGCTCTTCGGGATATTTTATTATTCTGTTCGAATTTTAGGACTCTAAGAAAATTTCTATGAAAATGCCATTGGAAGTTTTGATGGGAATTGTATTGAATATGGAGATTGTTTTTTGTAACATAAGCACTATAGCAATAAAAATCCAATTCAATCCATGATCACAGGATACCTTTTCATTTATATTTGTGCCTTCTTCAGTTTTTTGTGCCTTTCTTCAGTTTAAGAGTTTAGTAATCTTAGTGGATCTTGGTTAAATTTTTTCTATGTGTTTCATTCTTTTTAAAGCTCTCTTAAATGAGATGGTTTTCTTAATTTCTTTTTTTTTAAAGATTGTATGTTTTAATAACCCTAATAATTTGCTTGGACAATACTAATGAACTTTTTCTAGTAATTTAATAGTTCTTTCTATTTGTAATAGTCACTGATATTCAAGTTTTGAGACACCTCCAAAAAACCTTGTTTGGGATCATAATCTATGGCATGAATCTCCCAAGTATTTCAAAGGGAAGATTTTAGCAAGTAGATAATCCTTGGCTTGCAAAGGTGTCATAAATGTATATCTAGCTCCAAGGGGCAAAATTACAATAAAAAATAGGAAGAAATTCTAAAAATAAGATAGTTCTTGTGGATTGAGTGACATATTTTACTTTACTGGCCTTTGGCATCAAATCATACAGGATGAAAAACAATTTATTTCTCACCCAGGTACATGTCCACTGAGGACTGGCTGCATCTCTTTTTCACATTGACTTATCTGGGGACTTAGGCTGACTGAAAAGCATTTAAGTATATTCAATTTTGGAGGAATAAACAAAAGAAAAAATGGCAGATGTGTCCTAGGCCTTAAGGCTTCTATTTTGAAGGAACAAAAATCACTTTCACACACATTTCCCTAAGAAATTTCCCATACAAGCAGAAGACAACAAGCAAGGGTAAATTCCAACTACATTTTTAACTGTTTTCTCTTTATCTTTTGTAAAATTTAACTAATATGTATTTGTACTTTCCTCACCAACATAAACTTAATATTGATACAAATAAAACATACTATGCTGGCAAACTTCCTGTCATAAATCCTTTCTAAACATTTTTTTGACAAAATGCTTTAATATTGCTACCTGGAATTATGATTGTATGTCTTTCTTCCTTCCTTCCTTCCTTCCTTTCTTTCTTTCTTTCTTTCTTTCTTTCTTTCTTTCTTTCTTTCTTTCTTTCTTTCTTTCTTTCTTTCTTTCTTTTTAAAGCAGGTAACAAGAGTATATGAACATCGCTTTTCCTCCTCTGTCTGTAAGGAGAACACATTATCTGGCAAAACTCTATTCCAGTCCCATTCAGCGGGTTCACATCTAGTCAGACATGCAAAAGATAAAATTTATGTTGGAGAAACCCAACATGTTAACATTTATTTAATGCTATAAATAAATATACACATTTTTAAAATGAGAATATATATATATTTATATACATTTATATGTGTATATATAGAGAGAGACAAAGTTGAGAATAAAGAGATAATAGAATAATCTTTCGTTTCTAGAAATCTAATATTCTAAAATTTCCACCCTTATTGTTAAATGACTCAAATAATAAGATTTAGGATAGAGGAAGGATTTAATCTTGAGTATAGATTTGAAAAACCAGAAAAACTTAAAGTTTTAGAGTATTGCAATTTCTTCTTCAGTATAGTTTAAGTACTGAGAATAAACAGATTTTTTTGCCCAAGACAGATCAATAACCTCTTGGGCAGGTGAAAATTCTCTGCATTCAGAATCTTTGAGAAAATTGATGCAACTATATGAAGAGATAGCAATGTAGCAGAGATGTAGGAGATGTAGGAAGTATTTATATATAAGTGTTTTCACTTTTTTTGGTGGGGGGAGAAAAGATGGATAAAACTTTTGCTTTTTTTACAAATTATGGAGTTCAGAACTTTGATTAATATATGTCTAATGTGTCTTTCCTTTTTCAATTCAACATAATCTTAGTCTGTTGAAGACATTATTTTGGGTTATTTGTTAAATCATTGTCATTCTTTAGAATGTTAAGCCTACATGTAAATAAACTCAGTCTCTTTTGTTTTTTAATTTTTGAATTTCAATGCATTCATGCATTCTTAGCTTTTGAAGTAAATTATTCTGCATTTAGTTTTCATGTCATTATTTTGTTTCTTCTTTAATTCATGTACTGAATATTTTTTAACCATTTTTTTAATTCCCAAATTGTCTGTATACACACAGACACACAGACACAGACACACAGACACACACACACACACACACACACACACACACACAGAGAGAGAGAGAGAGAGAGAGAGAGAGAGAGAGAGAGAGAGGCATGCTCTGCTTAGATATTTTATTACTAATTATTATTTTTAACTGTGGTGTTTACCTTTTACCTCCATCAAAGGGACAATTCCACTGGGTGGACCAGTGAGATTGCAACAGGAAAACAGACTCACATATGTACTTTGGGGAAAAGGTGGAACATAGAAATGTAGGTTGACTTCAATACTTGAAAAGATGGAGTAATGTCAGTCAAGGAACATGCAAAAGAAGATTTAAAAATTTATGACCAGATGGTCAGGGGAAAAATGTGAACAACTCAACCTGATGTAACTAAGAAGGTGATTCTCAGAAGCACCTTGGGAGACTATAGCATTTGTAGCATTTTCAATAGTTTTGAGACATTCCCAAGACCTTTTTATGCCTATAGCCATGAAGGGCCTACCCAGATATTGCAGTTCCTGCCATGGTTTCAAACCTTCTGGAGTATAATGAACCCTCTTTCCTGCATAGTTCTACTTAAGATCCTCTCATGGATAAAATTTTTAAATATAAACAGGGAAGATGATTATTCAAAAAAAAAAATAAAAATAAAAAAGCATAAACAAAACAAGACAAAAAACAGCTGGAAGTTTCCTCTCTGAAGTGGAGAGGAAGTCTTAGAAGGGTGATAGTCCTAGCAAGTAAACAGTTCAGCATACTGGGCACATGTTAATTGTTCTACTTTATTTCTTTTTTACTTCAGGTTTCAGGAGTTCTTTAAATGGTGTGATTTTGTGCTCATTTGGCTGATATGAGGTTGACAACTCTTACCTAATATATTCTTTTTAAAATATATTTTTATATTTTATTTTGCACTCTTTGATTTCCTTTTCTTGCCTTATTGCTCTGGCTAATATTTTGAGGTCCAAAGCCTTTTCTGTATCTATTGAGATCATAATGTGATTCTTGCCCTTAATTCTCTTTAAGTGGTTGATTACATTTCTTGATTTGCATATGTGAAACACCATTCCATCCCTCTAATGAAATGAACTTGATCAAGGCATATTGTCTTTTTTTTCTTTTGTTTTGCTTATTAAAGCAGATTGCTAACATTTTGTTAAGGATTTTTGCATATATGTTCATCAGGGATATCACTGTAGATTACCTTTCCTGATGTGTCTTTGCCTGGTTTTGGAATCAGGGTTATACTGGTTTTATAAAATGTATTTGGGAGTGTTTCTTCCCTTTCTATTTCATAAAATAGAGAAAGACTTGTGTTAGTTCTTCTGTAAAAATCTTGTAGGACTCCTCTGAGCATCCATCTGGTACTGGGCTTTTCTTTTTCAGAAGGCATTTAATTGCTGTTTCAATTTTGTTACTTTTAACATTGGTCTGTTTAGGTTTTCTACATTTTCCTGGTTCAATTTGGGGAGTTCATATATATCTAGAAATTTGTCAGTGTATGTCATATTTTCCAGTTTATTGAGGCATAAATTTTCAAAATAACTTCTGGTAATCCTCTGGATTTTAGAAGAGTCTTTGGTGACATATTCATATTCATTGCTGAATTTGATAATTTGGTTCTTCCCACTCTTTTTTTTTTTTTGGTTAGTTTTGCTAAGGGTTGGTCCATCTTATTTATCTATTCAAAAGACCAATTCTTCATTGCATTGATCCTGCATATTCTCTTATTCTCCATTTCATTAATTTTGGCTCTCATATTGATTATTTCCTGTCTTCTACTGATTTTGGAGTTAGTTTGTTCTTCTTTTTCTGAGGCCTTGAAGTGGACCAAACGCTTATTTATTTGGCATCTAATTTTTTTAATGTAGACACTTGGTGCTATAAATTTTCATTTATAACTGCTTTGATACTGTCTCAGAGATTTTAATATGTTGTATCTCTGTTCTCATTCATTTCTAAGAATTTCTCGATTTATACTCACATTTCTTCTTTGATCCATTCATTTAAGAGTATTTTTCAATCTCTGTTTGTGTGGTTTCTGTTATTTCTCTTACTTTTGATTTTTAGTTTTGTTTTGTTATGATTTGATAGGATATGTGGGGTTATGCCATTTATTTTTTTCAATTTCCCAAGATTTGCATTGTGGCTTAGTATGTCATCAATTTTGCAAAAGGTTGCATATGCAGCTGAGAAGAAGTTAAATTCAGCTGTTTTGGGATGCAATATTCTATAGATGTCTGTTAGGTCCATTTGATTTATAGTGTTATTTAGGTTGTAGATATCTATATTGATTTTAGATTTTGATCTGTCTTTGGTGATAACTGTGTATTAAAATCACTCAGTATTATTGTGTTAGTATCTACACAGGATTTAATGTCATGGATTTTTTTGTTGTTGTTTTATTGTTGTTCTTATGTTTTGTTGTGTGGTATTTTTGTTGTTGTTGTTGGTGGTGTTTTTTTTGTTGTTGTTCCCCACATGGGTACCTTGGCCTTTTGGGAATAATGTTTACTGTTTTTATATCTTCTTGTTGGATTGTTTCCTTTACTAGGATGTAGTGGCCTTCTTTGTGTCTTCTGATTAATTTTTGCTTTAAATCTCCGTTGTGGGAATAGCTATTCCTGTTGGTTTTCATAGTCTGTGCAAGGAATATTTTTCCCATTCTTTTACTTTCAGTCCTTGCCTATAAAATGAGTCTCTTATAAATAGCATATAGTTGGATCTTGGTCTTTTGATCTGCTCTGCTTGTTTGTTTCTTTAATTGAGGGGTTGGGACCATTAACATTAACCATTAGGATGAATATGCATTTGTGGTTTCTGACATTTTGTTTCTGGCTACATTTTGTCCTGTCTTGATTCTCATTTGTTGGCTTATTCTTCTAGAGAACTCATTTTAGCATTTATGCTAAATGTACAGTGACATCTGTAATACTACTTTCCACCTATATATGAATGATGGGGTCAGCATTTAACAGAAATTCTAACCATTAAAAAATAGGAACTACATCAGGAATTAAACAGCAGGTGTCTACTATGTTTTCTAGAATACTAATAATTCCTAACTTGAATGAGGTGGGCATTACATGGTCTAATGATTAGTTTTGGTTTTTGTCTTTTCTATTGTTTGCATTAAAGTATAGCTGAAGATTGTCATTAATTTATGTATGAAGCAAGGTACATTGTCTTATGGTTGGGTTTAGTTTATCAGCAGAGTCTTTTACACGTGAATTATTAGTGTCACTGTACCTTCCTTACACCTCACATAATGAGAGAAAATAAACAATAGTAGCAACTATCACAGACAATAGAAAGCATTAAAGTAAATAGCTAGTTCTTATTATGATATCTTCAAACATTAATTGGCACTAATAAACAGGAAAAGTGGATTCAATAGTTGTCAACAGTAAAAACAATAACCATAAACAAGATATGGCTTTAAAACAAAAAAAGGTGTCAAATATGTCATTCAGAGCAGTAATGATTGTATGTGAGCATTAATGGTGCAGGAAGAAGTTTCATAAGCCAAGTAGTTCTGAAAAAAATACAGTTATTTAGGTGAAAAGGAAATGTGTTAGGATGTTAGAAAAGACTTTACAATTTTAAATATGAACAGAGAAAAATGCAGAAGAAATGTAGCAGGTGATTTTTATCTGGAAAGAGGGGATAAAATGAAAGAAGCAAAGTATTTAGAGAGAGGGATAGAGAACAATAGAATTTGTTATCAGGAGAGAGAAAGAGAAACAATAAATAAACAAATGAGAACCAAAATATATAATCCTCAAACCTTGAGCCCTCAAAAGTCAAGGCAAGGAAAAAATAACTACATTTGCAAAATGCTAAAAACTAGAGAAAAAGAAACAAGATAATTAGCACAACAAGAATTCACAAGCACACATACATACAAAGCGAAAAAATCAAATACAAAAAATTACCCATAATGGAGAAAGAGGAACTGTCTCCACCTAGGTGGTTAATATAATTGACCAGATTTGGTGGAGAGATCACTATCTATGTCCAACAGTCTTTCTTTCCAATTCTGCTTGAGTTTTGTACTAATGAGCAAAGGGTGAGAGTTGCTAATCCCTTTCTATTTTGTGGTGCTCTCTGAGCTGCCTGTTGCAGTGGACTAAGACTCAGCTTCTCTGCTCACCAATACGAGGTGGGATGGATTAGGATGTACTGTCAGTTGGTGTTTTGTCAGCTCAGACGGGTTCAGTGCACTCCCAGGGTAAGCTGATACAGAGTTCTTTGATGGTGTTTCAGTAGGTGGGGCTTAGTTCAAATCAGGCCTCAGGTTTTTTGTTGTGTTGTGTTTGCTTTGAAAAGACTATACTGATCCACCCCTAGGGCCAGACAGTTGCTCATCTCTGGTGGGGGTCTGGTTCTCAAGAGCTTCCCAAGAATTCCAATTGTTGGGCAGAGAGTTGGGGTGGGGCTGATCCTCTTCTCACTGTGGCCCAGGAACACAGCCTTCCTGGGCTTGGTACCTGAGTGTATTCACCCCTGCCCACAGACGCCCAGTCTGCTTCAGCTGGTCACATGAGATGCCAGACACAAAGGAGAAGTGAGTTGGGCTCCCCTTCATTCTTCCAACTCAACTACCCTGGGTACAGTCCATTCCATGCCTTTTTTTTTTTTTTTAACTAACTTTCTGCCAGGTCCACCCTAAACCATACAATAGGCTCCTGTTGGGATATTGAGGCAGTGTTTATTCTGATCTATGGCTCCTGCAGCCACCGCTGCAGCACAGTTGCCCCCAAGATGGCTTCAGCCTCAGCTGTATGCAGTTGAGTAGAGGGCATGCTTTTCAAACACTAGTGCACAGTGCAGCCTAATTTAAGATTGGGTGGCTTTTTTGATCTCAGGTGATAAATACCATGTCTGTCTATGCCTGTATGGCAAAGGAGTTGGCTCCAATGGTTTATTTCATCTTTATTTATTGTATCCAAATTTCCGAGTCCTTAAGCCACTTCAAATATCCTAAATTGAACTTTAGTGAAATCCCACAATCACTGATTTCACTGAAAGTATACACCCGCTGTTTTGGTCCTGAGCCATAATATGGCTTGGAATGAAGCTTTCTCCTATTCCACCATCTTTCATTCTCCACTATGTTCTTTATTCTGCTTTGACTTAAAATTATTACCCACATAGTATAATAGAACTATCTGAGCTCACTGTCTATTAAATGCCTACTAGAATTATATTATAGATTAATTATTATAATAATAAAATAACTCTGGAGATATTCTCATAATCCTTCCTTAAAATTTTACTTGTGAATCAAGAGTTAAGCAGATTTCAAAATAATTGTACTGTTATTGCTCTTTTAAATGACTATCATGTGCTCTAAAGTTTTTTAAATGATGGCTGATGAAATGTTTGAACTATTAAAAGCTTGCAAATCTTATCTGCCTCCCACCAGTGAAATTTAATGACAACTTGTCTGTTGAATTAGCTTGTTCAGTGAACAAATCTGAAATGCAACAATTATGCAAAAGCAATATAGTACATACAGTGACATTTTCATAAACAAGTAGCTACTGTGATGAAATTTGTCTATTATTATTTTTGATGTTGCAGAGTCAATCAACCTGGAACACTCAATTTTGTAAGGTTAAGTTTTGCATGACTTCCTTTCTCATAATTGTACCAACTTGACTGTGCAGTACTCATGTGGGAACTGCATATGCCTTGGAGCTTATCCTTAATTGTAACTAACATCTTCAAACACACAGACAATGCCTTTACATACTTGTAGTAAATTACTGTAGACATGGAAATCTCTAGGCCCCAGGAGCTAATAGAGTATGCTAAGTAGAACTCTGACTATACAGCTTAAATGATGGGTGCATTTCCCAGCTCTGTGCTACTTTAACAACATTAGATAACATCTTTGAGGATCAATTTTTTAATTCGCAAAGTACCTAGCTACGCTAAGTATAATTTTTCTTTGTTTGTAAAATAGGCTTTATTATTACTTTGTAATTAAATGTAGTAATGTACACCAAATGTGTCGTACCAAGATGACTCTAAATTTTTTCTCACTAACAAGAATTAGGTATGATTGAAATTTATAACAAATCCTAATTAGTTAAGAGTAATTGAAGTTGGGAAAATTGCTGGAGGAAAACTATTATCGGGAGTTAATGTGTGAAAAAAAAGTACTCAGAACTCTGATATCCTTTGATATCTCTGCTCACTAGTTTTAAACTGCAGACAGATCTGTTGATGGCTTTGTTTCTGATTTATTAATATATATTGTGAAGAATTCAGATTTTGTGATCACTTAAAAATCTTATTTTTCTACCAATCCTAAATTTATGCACATGATAAATTAGGCACAAAGGTACAGATCACAGTTTACTACTGTATAGTGTGGACAGAATCTGGCAAGGGGGAGAGTTTCCCACTGTCTAGTATAAAAAATTGGTTCTGTGAGGATGATCAGAGTATCAGAGTGTCATAAATCTCCCATTAGAAATAATTCTTCCTTCATTACTACTAAATACTAATTTTAACACTTACCAAAGGGACCATTTGCTTCAGCATAGAAGATGATACTCCAACTATGAGAGTTAGTTGTCAAAGAAGCAGATTGTGTAATGCATTTTCTTCTGGCTATCACAGGTAAGTTTTCTCTCCAGAACCAAGAGTCACCTTGCTGTTTTACTTTACAAACATCAGCAGTAGTTCACGTGGACACTGAATTCAGAAATTCATGTGGATAGTGTCACAGATGGATACTTACCATCCTCACCCTTAAGGAGTCAAATTTGAGTTGAAAGAAACTTCGCTAAAAGAGCCTTATGATGTAGCAAAATGAGAATTTTTTTATTTAAATAATAGTTAAAATTTTATTTTTGATAGAGTACAAAAGTACAAATCCATTTTTATTAAGTGAACCTCTTGATAATCACAAATTTATTGCAATTAAATTCACATACTTAAAAATTCACACATTTCAGGTTTAAAACACAGATTTAATAGCATTCACAAAGTTACAGAATCCAAATTTAACTATTCTTGAAATTTCATATAAATGAAATCACACAATATGTGAACTTTGTATTTGGCTCCCTTCATTTAAAATGTTTTCAAGGTTCATATATGTTATAGCATGTATCAGCCCTCCATTTGTTTTTATGACTGAGTTATATTCATCGTACAGACATTCCATGTTTTGGTATCCTTTTATATTCAATTTATTTATTATCCTTTAATGTTCAATTTGAGTTGTTTAATATTTGGCTAACATACAAAAAAGATACTATGAGTGGCTGGGGTTGTGTCTCAGTGGTAGAGCACTTGCCTAGCATGTGTGAGGCACTTGGTTTGATTCTCAGCACCATATATAAATAAATGAAAAAAATATAGGTTTATCAACAACTAAAAGAAAATTTAAAAAGATATTCACCATCAAAGAAATGCACCATCTTCATTTTATTTTTAGACCACAAATAATAGTTGTATATATTTATGGAATGCCAAGTGACATTTTGATATATACTGTGGAATGATTAACTCACACTATCATATGCAACACCTCACCTGTTTTTTTCTTTGTTTGTTCATTGTATTTTTTGGTAGGAAGAATATTTAAAATCTACTATGTCAGCCATGTTCAAGTATGCAATAAATTTTTATTAAGTACAGACGTGATTCAGAGCACTAGATCTCCAAAGCTTATTTCTTATATGTAAGAGAAACTTTGTGTCCTCTTACTTACATCTCCACAGTCCCCCAAGCCCCCTTCAACTCCTGGTAGTATACTTCTACTCACTGCTTCTATTTTCAAAAGAATAATTAAAGGTGAAGATTATAAAACACCAAGGTGAAAATATAAGGATGATTAAATTACCAATAAATACATCTTAGAAAATTAGTAGAACTTGAGAAGTTCATAATTAAGTAATTTAATATGTGAAAGGAATAGCTGTACCTTATGTGTTCATATGAAGTAGACTGATGTATTTTTCTTACTAAATATCATAGAATATTATAAAATAAGAATTAGCAAAAATTTATGATATAGTAACATTTAATATGTTTTTGCCAAGAGAAGGATGATAAAGTAATGTTTAAGTACATGAGATTTGAAATAATAAAATGTATTTTTTCTAATTATTTGTAGTAGAACATTTCTAGTCATTTACCTCAATTTAAAAAATAAAAATATTATACCTTATAAAATTATTATGATTACTAAATAAAAATGTTTCTTACACAATTCTACAGAGACAATCAATGAAGTATAATATATTATGAATTTAAACATTAATAGATTAATAAAACCATCATTAAATACTGCCAAGTATTAGAACAACTAATAATATATCCACTAATGAAACTATGAGCATCAATATTATTATATAATAAATATTACTATAAAAATAGAATCACTGTATATAAAAGTAACATTACTCCTTTCTATACACTTAATTTCAAATGGATCAGAGAGTTATTATGATTTTATCTTAAATATTCAGAAGAACACATGATACAATATTTATTCTTGTATAGAGAAAACTGAAGAAATGGTGGGTATGGTCACACAAAATATATGCAAAAGTATAAAAATAAAATTTATACACCAAATATAAATAATGAAGCTGAAGATGGTAGCACACACCTGTAATATCAGTAACTCAGGAAGATGAAGCTGCAGGATTGTGAATTTGAGACTAGCCTCTGCAACTTAGTGAGGCCCTAAGCAACTTAATGAGACCCTAAATGATGTCCTTTGTAGAAGTTATAGCTTCCTATTTAAATAAGCTTTAGATATGCTTGTATATGTCTTTTGAGGAAGACTCCCTTTAACCCTTACCAAATAAGCTATTCTGTTCCTATCAGGTCTGAGTAATTTCTGATGCACTGTTTCCCCCCTCCCCAGAAGAAGTTGAAGTGTTTCTAATCAGATAAGAAGGCTTTTTCATGAAAAAGACAGAATGCCATTCTTCTCCATTAGGAACCTTTATTTAGTCTCTGATTACAACCATAGTGAGTGTGAATTAAAATGAAATAAAACTTTTTAAAAAATCGACAAATATTCTTTGGGGAAAATAACTGTAAAAAGAAAATATAGCTGTAACATATGGGTGAAAATCACCCTATTAAAATCCTCCATTAAGATACATTAACAGGGGGGATACAAGATGGAGGGCTAGAGGGAAGCTGCATTTTGTTTCTCTGTGACCTGGGATTCAAGTAGTGGGAATACTGTTTCTCTGTGAGTGATTTGAGGACCTCTGACAGCTGCTCTTGTGCAGGAATCATGGCTGCTGTGCCACACAGATCTCAGGCCTCAGAGTTAGTGCAGGACTCCTAGCCATGGCTCCCATACAGGACACCTGGCCACTGCCCATGCACAGAACCTCGGGCTGTCACTCCTGTGTAGACCCAAATCTACCAATGTGGGGCACCCCCCCCCCCCGATCACCTCCATCATGGTACACTACAACTACTTCCATAGTCTTCTACACATGGTATCCTGCACCTGGGAATACTACATAGGGTCTAGAGACAGCTGCCAGCCACACCACTGCATGCCACAGAGCTGAATCTCTAAACAAGCCACTCAGCACCACAGCCTGGCCCTACCCAACTGGACACCCCATCACTAAAAGCAGCCGTCTCCACCTTGGGACACCTTTGCGACCATCTCTAGTTGGGACAACTCTCAGGGGAACATGGAAGGAATGGAGGAATTTTAGATAGGGCAAAGAGGAAGGAGTGGAAGGGATGAGAAGGGAGGGGGCTTGGAGGTGAGAAATTGGTGGAATGATATGTACATCATTACCCCAAGTACATGTATGAAGTCAAGAATGGTGTGACTCTACTTTGTGTACAACAATAGACATGGAAAATTGTGCTCTATATGTGTATTATGAATTTAAATGCATTCCCCTGTCATGCATAACAAATTAGAATAAATAAGTACATTTTTTAAAGAAAGATACAGTAACAGCTGGGTGCAGTGGCCCATGCCTGTAATTGCTTGGGAGGCAGAGACAGGAGGATTGTGAGTTCAAAGCTAGCCTCAGCAAAAGCGAGGTGCTAAACAACTCAGTGAGACCCTGTCTCTACAAAAAACAGAAAATAGGGCTTGAGATGTACCTTAGTGTCTAGTGCCCTTGAGTTCAATCCCCGCTGGTTCCTGCCTCCCCCAAAAAAGATATAGTAACACAAAACAATGACGGAAATACATTTGCCAGAATCCATCATGTTCCTTTGTTATGTGCACTGGTGATCAGACATAGAAGAGCAAGGAAACCAAAGTGCCCTATGGAACCGAGGCATATTTTAGAAGGCTTTTGAAAGACCTCTCCGGGAACTCTCACCAACACTGCTATGAGGGAGGAATTTATAGTAGGCTGAGTGACAATGATGTTATTTGTTTTTCGTTTAGTTGTGACAAAACAGTAACGCATGTACTATTAACTAATTTAATGCTTCCCATTTGTACCCATAGGTTAGTCTAATATGACTAAATTATATTTCCTAAAAGAAAAGGAGTGAACATACAATTTTGCACACATATTTCATAAGGGAGGAAGAGGAAATAGTTAGATATTATGTCAGACATTATAGATTTAAAATTTGATGAACGCATAGATGTGTTAACACTTATAGAAATGTAACAAATAGAATTCAGTAGCCATTAAGATTTCATTAAAATAGCTAAATGAAATAAAAGTGATGAAAACATTGGTGAGACTTACAGGTGACACTCAAATTTGGCTTATTGTTTTTGGAGAGTAGTCATGTTCCACATCAAAAGAGTATTCACATTTTATTCATTTTGGAGGGTACAGGATGGCATTCAGAGGCGCTTTATTACTTAGTCACATCACCCCCCGCCTTTTTTTTTCTTTTAACTTTTTATTTTGAGAGAGGATCTCATTAAATTCCTGAGGGCCTCAGTAACTTGCTGATGATGGTCTTGAACTTGTGATCTTCCTTCCTCCGCCTCCTGAGTCACTGGAATTGTAGGCATGCACCTCCACGCACTGCAATTGCTCATATTTATGTGAAGTCAATATTACTGCATGAATCAGAAATAACTCAGCAAGGATTTCATTAAAAATAAATATACTCAAAGATCTAAATATCAAAAGATAGCATTCTTTAACAATATCCCCAAATCAAATAGAAATATCTGTGTATCCTCTGATTTATAATACTCCAAAATACTAAAGTCCCCAAGGCAAAACAACCAATAGGAAAAAAAAATATGTACAATCTGCTTGTGTAGTGAACCTTACCAATATAGAATTATATCTAAGTTATTTCATAGGTGGTTTTCAAGATGACTTTAGTTAATATTCACAGGATTAATAATAGTAGTCTGATACTGAAATTTGAATAACATTCATTTATTTTTATTGTCCTAAGATATGACCTAAACATGAAATTCAGCTACTATACCAGTTACAAGAAAAATACAATGCAGAGCAATGATCACCTCATGATACTTTTGGTGGTGGTCACTTAGGTATACAGCACATGTGATTTGCTAAAATCAACTTCAACCCATGCTGTGAGTTGAGATAATCTGATGTATACCATAAAGGTAATGGTTTTTAAAAGCTCCTGTTACACTCCACTTCTAAAAGTCTTCCTGAAAAATAAAAATAAAGTACTAAGCAAAGACTTTCTTTTAATAAATCAAAACAGACAAGACCTGGACACCTGGAACAGATGCCTCCTGTCTCCTTCTCCTGTGCCTTTGAGGAGAAGAGTTCACTAGTCTGCTAATCTTCACCCAAATACGGAAGACACGGTGAACTGTTTCTGAGCTAGTATGGATAAGATAATATGTCTGTCTTTTTGATGTTGTGCCATATGCTACTCTGTGATGAGACACTAAACTCAGTACAGGTAACACAATAACTTGATATAAAAGAGGAAGACAGGTAATGGTCAGATAGCATGTCCCTCTAAAGCTGAATTCTTTAACACTTGTCAACATAGTTATGAGAAAATTGACATGTTCATTTATACCACATTAACATTTGTTGGCACAGTCCTGAGGAAAATAAAGATCAGTGTAAGAAACTAGATGATTATATGTGACAATGTAGCAAATATATGTCAGTTTTAGTCATTGTCTTTTAAACCTCTATTTATTTTGTTGTGTTGAAGGAAAGCATCAAACCACACACAGAGGATTGTGTACTTTTGTAGGAACTATGTTTCCCAATTGAGATAAAAATAACCTGTCACCTGAGTTCTCCATTAGGATGACTAAACTAATGGACACAAAGAATATTTTGTCCAAATTATCAGAAAGTGGGGAGATCTATTTTAATTGCTCCATTTCCATTTTCATGGACATTCTGGTAGTAGGTGGTATCAGACAATCTTTGCCCTGTTGTTCTTTTGCATTCTGATCCTAGAGCTAAGGTGGGAGGATGGATGCCTTAGGTTTTAGGGTCTATTCTGTTGTAAAAATGATTTAATTTTTTTTCTGTTAGAATTAGTCAAATTATATGCTCATTAAATGTCAAGTTTTAAGTCAATGTCAGTGTTTTTGGCATAGGAAGTAAGATTCTGCGGTTATAATATAGAATCACATGGTTTCAGTTAGTTCATTTGGGTTTCCAAATCTTGGTTGGCACTGTTGATCTTCACCTGAGAAAGCAGATAAATACACATGCATTCACACCCATAACTTAGAGTACACAAGTCCACACTGACCTGGGCAGATTATTTTCACAGACTACTGAACAATATTCTAATAACTTATTGTGCTAAAAAAAAAAAAAGTTTTGCTAACCTCACAGACAGAATTCTTTGTGTGAAAATGGTAATTGTTTATTTGTAATTATTTCCAGACACTGAATTGTGACTTCTAGAATTTGTTTTATCAGGTCAAGTGGGGAACTGTTTGACAGGCAGCAGCAGAAAAAAAAATCCCATGTTCTTCAGGAAGAAACAATGCAAATAAAAATAAGATATGTTTTTTTACAAGGAAATTATTAGGAGGAAGATAGAATTCAGTAGAAAAAAAATTGGTGAGATGGGAAGCTGAGTAATTAAATTTATCACAGTTTTCTGAGGCAGAAAGCATCTAACTTTTAGTAAATGAACTAATGTTGCCAAACTCTGATGGATTACATTAACATATAGTGAAACCACTTTTTGTTTTAGAAGCTAATACCCTAGCCCAACGCTTATTTTGAATTTGGTATGCTATGGAATAAAATAGAAGCATCTTATGAAATATATGTGCAAAATTGTATGTTCACTCCTTTTCTTTTAGGAAATATAATTTAGTCATATTAAAAAGCAGTAAATCCCAGACTTTTGTTCACAGACACATTGAGTGTTCTTAATGAACATATATTTTTTTTAAGTGACAGAAAACCTTTCCCCATTATTCTATTTCTAACCATGTAGTTTTTCATGGACTCCAGATATCATCTGGCTCACATAACTAAGCATTAGAAAAAAAGAAAAAATATATATAATCTCTAGAGTTGGGGAAGATTCAATTGAAACCACAAACACAAGAAATGTATGAACTGATTTAATATCAAGTAAATATACCTGTACTGAATCAGGCCACTCTCACCTCTCTTTCCCTCCCTTTCTATCTTTATGTGTGCGTGCACACACACACACACACACACACACATCACAACAACCTTTAAAACAAAAAATATTATTGTTCCCACTTTATAGATAACAAGACCAAATTTAATGGTGTTAAAAAAAAATATGAGCAGCATCAAGAAAATAGTCATGCTAATAAAATTGAAATAGCCATTTCAACCTAGATTTTTTCATTCCAGGATATTGTTCTAAAATCACTGATATTTGGAAAGCTCCTTCTTCTCTTCTTATGAAGGCATATTCCATTGATTTTATGAATATTTGCAGGCAAATATTAAAGTAATTTGAGAGCTACTACCAGTGCATTAGTGTCTTAGCTGAGGAACATTTATGGTGATATTTTCTCATTTCTGTTTTCCAGATTTTTAAAATTTACTTTTATATATGAATTTATACATATGGTTACATCACACAAAAATTGTCAAACACAACTATAATGCCATTTGATAAATTCTCAATCATGGGAGACATTCTGTGTAAACTACCACATCTTAAATTAAATTAGAAAATTTTAAGACAGTTCAATTGTCTCCATATTTATAAACACTTGGATGCCAAAATTTATTTCTGTTTTTCAATGCCATGTAACACTTAGAATCATAACCTATTAAGTGTTCTATTTATCAACAGGTAATGAGTTCCTTTGTGAAATACACTGAATTAATCTATGTACAATCCATGTTTAGTACAATGTAATATATTGGATATATTCCCCTCAAAATTCACACTTTGAAATCCTACCCAAGGTAATGGTGTTAAGAGGTTCATGGAACCTTAGGGAGGTAATTAGAGTTATATGAGGTCATTATGATGAAGCCTTTATAAATGGTATTAATGCCCTTTTAAAATCCCCCAAAGAGCTTGGTTCTTTCTGTTCTTCATCATGTGAGGATACAATGAGAAATCAGCCAGGTGCAATGTGGAAGAGGACACTCACCAGAATCCAAATTATTGACGCCCTGATCTCTGACTTTCAGCCTCCATAACTGTAAGAAATAAATTTCCATAGTTTATAAGATTGCTTTGATAATGTTTTATAGCAACTCCAATGGACTAAGACACAGTCTCTACCCAAAATGAATAGATGCAATTTTCAAAGTTGCATTGGTTAGATATTTAAGACTTTTCTTGTCTACTCATATTTTTATACTCCATAATAGTGAGGATGATTATTTTTCTGATTCCTAACAAATACTTTGTTAATAATAATGTTAAAAGTAATAATGACTAGAATAATAGCAGTGATATCTACAGCTCACATTTATTAAATTGGCTAGACCCAATATTAATTAAACACAGTACATATTATCACATTTATATTTTCTAATAATCCTTCAAAATGTACTATGTGACTATCTTAACAGTTGAGAATTTCAAGTTCGAATTGCCCAGAATCACATAGCAATTTTCTAGTGGAACTGATTTTTGATTCAGATATCATTCTAGTCATCATTTTTTGTATGTGTGTGTATGTGGACTCATTTGTGAAGGATTGGACTTACAATCATTACAACAAAGGATCCATGATTGCGTTCCATAAAGTTTATCTTTTTTAAAATGCATTAAATTGTGTTTTTCCATGTTTACTTTTTAACTGTAAGAATAAAATGATATCAAGAAATTTTCGTATAGAAAATGAACATGAAAGTCAAAGACAACTAGTTTATTTTTCATAAAAATTAATCTGCATTAGTCTTAAAAATCCATCCCCTAGTGGGCTTGTAACTCTATTGAACATAAGTAGCCACAGTGATAACTTTGTTCTGTAATTGCAATTTTTTTTTGTTTATTTAAACTATGTTCTGTAATTGCAAATATCATTTTTTTTAACATTGAAACCACAGGAAGTATAGAAAGCATAATTAAGTAAATAATGTTGTACAATACAAGAACTTTTACATTAAATAGATAAAACAACAGACAAAAGATCAGCAGATTTATTCAATCTTTCTTTTTAAAAATTTTCTGTAAAGCTTTGTTTGTGTTCCCTCAGAAGCAAACAATTATAAAAGGATTGAGTTCAAATAAATTACTTGGAGGATTATTCCAGGAACACTAACATGGAAGTAAGTATATATAACTCTTTTATAACTAATATATTTGGTGTTGAACATTGGCATGTGGTAAGCCCTGGCTGTCATTTTTGGTGTGACATCAATTTCTTTTGGGGATAGGGAGGGAATGAAATATACTGAATTGAAATTAGACCTCTTTGCTTGTCTGCTACCTCAGCCTGTTGATATTACCTTTTTCCTTTATTCCTGACATTCAGTGTCTTGCCTTCTGTTTATATTTTACATCTAATTCATTTAGCTCTGATTTGTAAGTTAATAACTGAGCTAAAGATAGAATACTGTCAAAAAAGTGATGGGATAAATATTTTTAAGAAGATAATACCAATGTTGACTCATTTATTGAGGACAATATCTAGTGAACTAGACATTTGAATTTTTTGTGTACCTTTAGGATAATTAATTCCTTCAGAATGATAGGGGGAATTTAATTACTAGGATTTATAGGTAAAGAGATGACAAGAAGCAATGATACCCTTTCAGAAAGCTTAGCTGCAAAGGAGATAATATAGTACCTTGAAGGTAAATTAAGTCAAATAATAGATCCTGGAAATAATTTTAAGTTATACATTGCTTTTTATAAATTAAAAAATTCTTACTATTTAATATAGTAGTTTTTAATGCCTATGCTTTTAGGGTCATAGTCAAACAATCATTGCACAGATCAATTTAATGGAGGACCTCCCATACCATGTTTTCTTGTGGAACTTACATATTGGGCATTATATTTAAGTGTTTAATTCATTTCAGCTGATTTTCATGTGATGTGAGATAAGGGTTTAGTTTCATTTCTTCTGCATGTCAGTGTTCAGTTTGCCTAGCATTTATTGAAGAGACTGTCCTTCCCACAATATGTTGACAATAAATGTGTGTATTTATTTCTGGACTCTATTCTGCTTCATAGGTCTGTTTCCATTTGGAATATGTGTCTGTTTTTATGCCAGTATCATGTTGTTTTGATTAATAGAACTCTGTAGTATATTTTGGAATTACAGTGTGGTGCCTCTGGCTTTTTTCCTTGTACTAAAGATTGTTGGCTGTTTGGCTTTGTTGTGTGTTAGATTGTGTGTGTGTGTGTGTGTGTGTGTGTGTTTATGTGTATGTAAATGTTATTCCATGTGAATTTTATTATTTTTTTCTATTTCTGTGAAAAACACTACCCTATGATCCAGCAATTCCACTTTCAGGTAAATATCTGAGCGAAATGAAATCAGTGTCTGTAAATTATCAGCATTCCATGCTTATTACAGTATTATGTACCATAACCAAAATATGTAATCAATCTAAATGTTATTTAACTGATGAATACAGAAAATCTTTACATATCAGCTATGAAAATATGAACATCTTTGCAAAAATTGGAAAAAAAATCTTTGTGATTTTGGTCTGAACAAAGGTTTCTTGACTGTAACTCCCAAAACATAGGCAATAAATGCAAAAAAAAAAAAAAAAGATAAATAAGATTGCTTCAAACTAAAAGAAAAATGTCTGCACCTTAAAAAAAACAATCAATAAAATGACTGGAAAATATTTGGATCTAGAGAAAATATTTGTAAGTCATACAATTGATAAGGGACTAGCACCCAACATATATAAGTAATTCAAACAACTCAATAACAAAAACAACAATAACAAAATACCTAATTAAGAAAGGGGATAAGGATCTTAATAAATATTTCTACCAAAGAAGGTGCACAAATGGCCGACAGATATATGAAAAAATGCTTAACACCACTGCTCAGTGGAGAAAAAGCAAATCAAAACCACAATAAATTTTCCCTTATGCTTTTAAGAATTGCCATAACCAGAATTAAAACATGAATTTTGACAACATGTGTAGAAATATGAATCTTTTGTATAGTTAGTGAGATTATGAATTAGTGAAGCCATTGTGGAAGACAAGTATTGGAAGAAGAGTGGAGGTTTCTCAGAAAACTTTTTTTTTTAATGTTAGAACAGTGCATCTCAACTTGTTTTACTAACTTTACCACAAATGAAGTGTGAATTTTTAGTTTGTCTCAGAACTCCATCATTAAAGTGGAGATTAAAACGAGATAAGCCATGCAACACCCCAGAAAGAGTTATTGGCAGAGTAAACAAGATGGTGAGGAGGAGGAAGAGAAGCTAGGTGAAAATCTGTTACTGGATACATGATTAGAAAAGTGGCATCATTTGCTCCACACTTTACTGCATCTGTTTCTCCTAATAAATTACTTCACATAAAGTATAATAAAATATTCAGCAGTCATTTATGACACACAGGGAACAATTTTATAAGTTTTATTTCAGTTTCTTCATTTTTATTCTTATCAAATTTTAACAATTCCACAGTTACATTTCTCTAGTTCGTAAGTATATACATGTTTTTCTTCTGTATGTGAAAAAAGACTTTCTTGAATTTGTATTCTTAGAAATAATTTTGAAATATCATGTTTTTCACCATTTCTTCATATTGGCCTTTATTAGCCATTTAAATGACTGTTGAAATTACTTTTAAATATTGTTTATTGTGTGTGTTTACATGCCTGTTGTGTGTGTATGCATGCATGTGGGTGTGAATGTGTGTGTCTATGTATATGAACATATGTAAATTTTTGTGATAGAGGTTACTTTACTTTCAAGTACATATGTATATATATATATATATATATATATGATATATACTTCATATACATGTCATATATATATGTATTTCATATATATAATATATATTTGCTTTTCTGAATTATAAGTGAATACATATTTTACTCAAATTAATATAATTTTATTTAAATTATTAATAGTATATTTTTCAATACAAATATCAAAATTTAGGGGCATACATTTTTACATTTTAAAACATGGTATGTTTTTATGTTTCACAATTTTTCATATTCTTTTCTATTTTGTACTTAGACAACTTGATTATTACTTGTTTAATTTTCTCTTTGTTTTTCCTTTATTTTTCAAGCCCTTTAAGGTTCAGGATATTGGCCATTTTGAAAATATTAATTCTATCAATCAACAATCACGTTAGATCTTTCTATATTGTACAATTTTCTTCAGTGTTCTATGGTTTTAATTTTAGACATCCTTAGTTAGATTTATTCCTCAGTTTATTCTTTTCTTGAAGTTATTGTTAATGGAGTTGTTTTCATGATTTTTTTCTTCACATGTTCATTACTATAGTATACAAAATCTATTGATTTTTTTATGTTGATCTGTTATCCAGCTGCCTTATAGAATTTGCTTATAAGATCTAGAAATCTTTTGGTGCAGTAGTTTTTGGTATGGGTATTGATCATATAAAAACAAGATAATTTGGCTTCTTCTTTTCCTATTTGATTCCCTATTTTCCTTCCCTTGCCTGGTTGCTCTGCTTAGAGTTTCAAGAACTATATTGAATAAAAGTAATTAGAATGGTCATCCTTGTTTTTTTTGTTTTATTTTATTTTTTATTTTAGACAAAACAGTTTCAGTTTTTCCCCATTTAGTATGATGTTGGCTCTGGTTTTGTTATAAATAACCTTTCTGGGACTGAGGTAATTCCATTATATCCCTAGTTTCTTCACTGTTTTTAACATGAGTGGGTGCAAAATTCTGTTGAAGGACTTTTCTCCCTCTACTGATATGATGAAGTGATTTTTGTCCTTGATTCTATTTATGTGATTCATGTTTTAATTTACTTGAATATGTTAAAACATCTTTTTAAGCCTGGGATAAAACCAACTTGGGCATGATGAACAATTGTCTTAATATGTTATTGAATATGATTTGCTAATATTTTACTAAGAAATTTTGCAACTAAGTTCATCAGGGATATTGGCCTGTCATTTTCTTTTCTTGATGTATACTTATATGATTTTGGTATGAAGGTGATACCTTTCCATCTTTTATCATTTAATGGAATGATTTGAGGAAAATTGGCATTAGTTCTTCTTCAGTGGTTTGTTAGAAATGAAACTGAAAATCCATTTAGTACTGGGATTTTTGTTGTTATTATTGCTGGAAAGCTTTTTATTACTACCTCTATTTCTTTGCTAGTTATTGGTTTGTTTATATTTTCTATTTTCTTTGATTCAACTTTGTCAGGTCAAGTGTTTATAAATATATTTATTTCTTCTAATTTTTCCAATTTATTAGAACATAATTTTTCAAAATAGTCCCTAAAAGTCCTCTGCATTTTTGTGATATCTGAGGTAATTTATCCTTTTTCATCTCTAATTTTATTAATTAGGGTCTTAGTTCTCTTTATTTTTCTTAGTTTGTCTAAGGATTTAACAAACTTGTTTATCATTTCAAGAACAAACCCTTCATTTCATTGATCCTCTGCATTTCTTTTCATTCCCCCTTCAATTAATATCAGCTCTTATCTTAATTATTTCCTTCCTTCTATAGGTTTTGGAATCGGTTTGATCTTGTTTTTAATGACCTTGAACTGTGACATTAGGTTGTTTATTTGAGACCTTTCTGATTTTCTCACCTAGGGACTTATAGCTATAAAATTGCCTTTAGAACTACTTTCATAATGTCCCAGAGGTTCTAGTATATTGTGTCACTATTCTTGTTTAATTCCAATAACTTTCAAATTATGCTTTCCTTATTTTCTTCTATCACCTATGTATCATTGAAAGATGCATTGTTGTATTATTCAATCAATATGTGAGTTTACATAGTCATGTTTTGGGGGGGGCAGATGTTGATTTCTAATATTATTTCATTATAATCAGCTGAGATAATTTTATTAAGTATTTTATATTTGTTAACTGTCTTTGTGGCCTAAAATATGGTCTATTTTGGAGAAGGAACCAAGAGTATATAAGAAGAAATTAATTTGTGTATTGTTGGATGAATTATTCTATAGATATTTGTAAAGTCCATTTGATTTACAATATTTTTTAATATCTGAGAATCTTTGCTGAGTTTAAGTCTGGATGATCTATCTTTTAGTGAGAGAGGTATGTCAAAATCACCCAGTATTATGGTACTGGGGTTTGTCTGAGTTGTTAACTTGAGAACTATCTGTTTTAGGTAATTAGGTGTACAAATGTTTGGGGCATAAATATTTGCTACTGTTATATCTTCTTTTGTATTGTTTCCTTGACCAGTATGAAGTAACTTTCTTTGTCTTTTCTGATTAACTTAGGATTGACATCTGCTTTGTCAAATATGAAAGTAGCTACTCTTCTTTGTTTTGGGGCTCCATTTTAACTTTCAAATTTTAGGTGTATTTGCCAGTAAGGCGAGTCTCTTACAAATCACGTATAGTTGATTCTTGGTTTTTAATTCATTCTTCCAATCTGTGTCTTTTTTCTCTAATGCTCTAGTTTATTTATTTACCGATTATTTTATTTTATTTTTATTGATGTTAAAAAAAATAAATGACAGCAGAATGCATTACAATTCTTATTACACATATACAGCACGATTTTTCATATCTCTGGTTGTGTATAAAGTGTGTTGACATCAATTCATGTCTTCATACATGTACTTTGATGTCCATCACATTCCACCATCCTTGTGAACCTCCTGCCCCCTCCTTTTACCTCCCACCCCTCTGCCACATCAATGTTGATAGCAGCACAATTCACAATGGCTAAACTGTGGAGCCAACCTAGATGCCCTTAAGTAGATGAATAGATTAAAAAAATGTGGCATATATACACAGTGGAATTTTATTTCACAGTGGAATTTCTCAGCAATAAAAGAGAATAAAATTATGGCATTTGCATGTAAATGGATGGCGTTGGAGAATATAATGCTAAGTGAAATTAGCCAATCCCCCCAAAAATAAATACTGAATGTTTTCTCTGATATAAGGAGGCTAATTCATAGTGAGGTAGGGAGGGGGAGGATGGGAGGAATAGGCATTCTGTGTCTTTTTATTTGAGAGTTGATATATTTTACATTCAATGATATCTTGGAGAGATATCTATTATTTCTTGCCATCTTGATTTATTTCTAATATTTAATTTGGTTCTGTTTCTTATTTGTTTAGCTATTCATTAAATGAGATATGTTCTTTTTTGAACTCTAATGTCTGTTTTTATTTTTTCTGTGTCTAGCATTTCTTCAAGTATTTCCTATAGTGCTAGCTTGGTAGTCATGAATTCTTTCAGTTTCTGCTTATCTTGGAAGGTTATTATTTCTCTTTTGATTTGAAGTTATCTTTGCTAGATATAGAGATCTTTGTTCAATTATTTTCTGTCAGAGCTTAAAATACATCATACCAAGTCCTCATGGATTTTAGAATTTTTGCTATGAAATCAGAAATAATTCTGAGTAGCATTGCATCTACATATGACCTGAGATTTTTCTCTTGGGAATTTAAAAATATGTTAAGTATTTTAATTATAATGCGTGTGGAGAAGTTTTGTTTCCTTTAAGCCTATTTGATGTTCTGAATGCCTCCAGCATCTAGATGTTATGCCATTATCAAGGTTTGGAAATATTCTGTTACTTGTTCCTTGAATAGGTTATCCATGTTATTATTCTGCATCTTACAACCTTCTTTGATTTCAATGATTCTTCAATTTGGTCTCCTAATGCCCTAAAATTATTATCTGTTCTGGTCATGGTTATTTCTTTTCTTTAATACTGTCTCAGTGTTCAAAGCTGGCCACTTATCTTCCAGCTCTGAATATTTTATTTGATTTATTTTGTCTTTCATTCCTAAGGTGTACATTTTTTATTGAATTTGTCATCCATGTCCTTTACTGACTTCCTTAACTCATTTAGTTGTTTTTATCTCATCTCTTGAAACTCAATCATTATTATAATTATTCCTTTGCATTTGTCTTGTATTTCATATACTTCAATATTTTTGAAGTCTGTTGCTGGTGAATTGTGAAATTTAGGAGGTATAATGTGCATAGTTTTTTTCATAATTCTCACATTTCTGTGTTGGGTTTTTATGCATTCATTAGGACAGATTTGTCTTTTACTCTTATGTATAGGTCTTATTAGTATATAGCCTTCTTTTGGTAAAGGGTTCTGGATGTTAGGTTGTTGTGAATTTTTTAATATATTTCCAAGCGTATTTTATAGTGTTATTTTCCTGATAGCTATTTGGTGATGGTTAATATATTTGAAACAGTGTATGTTTTGCCAAGTCCTAGGATTTCTCACTTTTTGTAGGTCTCAAAAGAGTGGGGTCATTCTTGTAGAATTGGTAATTGTGTTTTATACAGAAAGATATGTGGAATATAGCATCTGTGATTGCTCTTGTTCACTTAACAACTTCGTATATTCTAAAGGGACATGGGAGTGATTATAAATAGAGATCATCATAGATGTGGTATCCACAGCCTTTGTGTTAATTGTCTCTGTTTTTGCTGCTAAGAGTGAATGTCCTTGATTGTGACCCAAGGGTCCCTCTCTATTCATTCCTGCTTGAGGGTTGGTCATTAGTTTGGGATTTTTTGTCTCTTTTTTGTATTAAATTAACACTGATGTTGAACATAGTTAATTTGTGGGACAAGGTATGCTGTGTTTTGACTGTGCTTAGCTCAGCAGCAGAGTCTCTGCCCTGTGATCTGGTGGTGTCTCAATAGATTCCCAGGAACTCACAGAAAAAGGGAAAACAAACAACATAGGCAAACAATATAAGTCAAAAAATAAATATCTTGTTCTTACTATGACATCTATTTCTCAAAAACAGGAATAACGTTTGCCAGAAGCAATTGCCATGCGGAAACAATAAATAGCCATGAACTATATCTGGAATTAAAGCAAACAGCAGATGTTAACTGTGCCATCCACAGCACAAATAACTGCAAGCACATGAGTGGTGGGGGCAGGAGTTCTAAAAGGTAATGATAATGTGGTTCATTAAGAAAATAGGAAAAGTGATAGGAAGACAATGAAAGTTTAAATGTTCAAAATGTGAGCAAAGAGAAAGCAGAAGAGATTTAGCAAATGATGAATATAAAGGAGGAGAAAAACAATCAAATAAAAGAAAGTAAATAAAGAGAGAGAGAGAAAAAGAAAATTTATTTGAGGAAAAAAAGGAGAGAAAGTAAAACAAACACAAACAAACAAAAAAAAAAAACAAAATAAGCAAACAAAATATTCTAACCCTTAAAAGATAAGACAAATAAAACCAAAGATCATAAAAAAATGCTAAAACTGAGAAAAAAATCTAAAACAAAAAAAATAAATAAAGAAAAAAGATTCTTAATGAAAAATGAATGAATAGTGTGCACTGCAGTGTTCAAACCTTTCAACAATTATGGATGGTCAGTGCCTATGTCCACTGTCCTTCTTTTCATTTTTTCTTGGGCTATATACTGGGGTTAGAATGTGTGCATGCAACAAGATCAAGAGGTGGTTAACCCCTTCCCCTTTTTGTGTTTTTCCTCAAGCTGTCAGCTGCAGTAGACTAAAACTGAAGCTGGTCAAAATAGTTTTCAACGTCCCTTCTCACCCTGGAAAGGTAGAATGGGATCTGACATTTAGAATCTTGTCCAGACACACCAGATCATTGCAGTCCCAGAGAGAACCAGTTATATAGTTCTAAGTGAGGAGGTCTGGCTGATGGAGCTTGGTCTAATCAGGCCTTAGGAACTTTGTTAGGAGAGAGATTAGAACAACACACCCCTAGGGCTTGGCAGATGCCTGTATCTACAGGTATTCTGGATCTCAGGAGCCTCCCAAGAATTCCACTTTCTGGGCAGGGAAGCCAATTCTCCACAGGTATCAAACACTCTGCTGCCAAGTACATGGCCTTCCCAGGCTTAGTCTCTCAGTGTGAATCACCTGCCTGTTCAGTTTGCCAACTTTCTTTAGCTGGTCACTTGAGTCACCAAACTCAAAGAGAAAGAAGTTACAATCCCTTCTCTCTGAGCTGAACCCCCAAGTACAATTTTCTCTGAGCCTATTGCACTTAAGTTCTGTTTTGTACACTCTAGGCCACACAGTAGGTGCTCAATGGAACTCTGTGGCAATATGTGCTGTGATCTCCCAGGTTTCTCAACTCTCCACTTCCAGTTGAGAAATACATCACTTTTCAAACACCAATTCATATTGCAGCCTCTGGACCAGATGAGTTCATGCTGCTTGTGTGTTCTATGGGATTTTCTATGCCAAATTTGTCCATTGTGTTTCTCTGCTTCTGTTAGCCACTTCTCTCTGTAGTAAACCACTGCCACAGCAGGTTTAGTTCCTCTCTACTCTCTCCTGTTCTTTGTTCAATGCACCCAAATTTCTGAGTCTTTATGAGACTCTACCTATCCAATAGTGAATCTCAGTAAATTGCCTCTTTTATCCACCTTGCTGAGGAGCAGTATTCTCACCACTTGAATTTTGAGTCACGGAACAACTGGAAATGGAGCCTCTCTCTAATCCACCATCTTGAATCTCCCTAACTTTTAATTACTGTTTACTAACTGCTTCCAGGAGGATGATTTCTTAACTGTGTCTATAATACACATGAAACAGTGTGTATCATTCTTAAAGTCTTTATTATTTTAATTTCCCACTCTTTGCCACTGTTACTTAACGTTAATTTTTAAATTTCTACTTTCTAAGAACATTTCAAATTGGTTCATTTTTGTTTTAATGTCATTGTCTTATTCATAAATACAATGAAAAGTACAAGTGTCCTGAGTCAGAATCAGCCCACTTTCTCCATCATCTTGATTATTTGTCTCTAGGATAAATTTTGCGGTTGTGAAAATTCATATAACATTTTCTGCCAGGATCTGAGTGACTGTGAACATGGCTCTTGGGCTCATCCTATTACACCTCCCACACAGTGTCTCATGCACCAAAAGCCCACGGGGACCTTTTTCTCTTGAGGTGTGTTTCATTAGTTGCCACTTTTTCAAGTTTTGTTGTTGTTGTTGTTGTCCCTTTTGTCCTTCTTGCCTTCCTTGCATGAAACAGCAAAATTGCCAGCAAAAACTCATTTTTATTCTTTTCTTTCTGCTGCCATCTTTTATATTTTTCTCTCACCAATCCACATTAAACCTATAACTTTTGTCTTAGTAGCTTCCTTTGTCTATTTATCACTAATATTTTCAACTGATTTTATTGGACCAATAGTGAGCAATATTTTTTCTGAGTAAATTTTAAATTTTATTAAGGAAGCCAATGTCCTCATTGACATATAAATTACAGGAGGCATTTGGTAAGACTAAACACTACCTAGTGTGTGTTATACAATATCATGCTATTATGGCATATCTGTATATGCCAGGTCATGATATCAAGAATATTTTTCCAAAATACAAGAGAGATCAGTAAAGCAGAGGAAGGGGATTTAGGGAATAGGAAGAGGGACAGGAAATGTCATAAACCATGGAATGAAACAGATAAAGTGATCCTATGTATAAATATGAATATGATATAGTGAATTTCACCTTTATGTATATTTATAATGCCAATTATAATTTTAAAAACTAAATAAATAGAAGAAAGACCAATAATCCAGAGGAGAGGAAACAGGAAAAGGGAGGAAGGGAGGAAAAGAAGAAGTACTCTGGAATATAGCACACTATATTCCATGTTTGTGGAATTATTTCAAAATGAACCCTGATATTATGTGTAACTCTAATTTACTTATTAGAAAAGAATATTTCTCCAGTGAACTATGCATTTTTCAATGCAGAGATATACTGTTATTCATATGCAAAATGTGTTTAATGAATGAAATGTGAATGAGTACAAACAACAAAATAAGATCTGGGGTTATATTTTTTAAATAACCCACTATAAAGCAATAGATTAATAAGCACTTGCCATTTTATCATCAATGCCACTTCTCTTTCAGGAGTTTTAGCCAACCCTGGAAAAGCTTTAGATTATTTCACTATAATTTCATGGGATCATATGATATGACTTTATTTATTTCAGATAATTATATAATTCTACATACAAAATAAATATAGGGACATATCAATAATCTGCTACACTAAGGGAACACCAACTTCAAACTCAATATTTATCTGAGATAAACTTCTGTGGGTTTTCATCATTATTGTGTTTATTCTTCATAGGCATAATTAATTACCTTGAATTTTCTTTAGTTGATTAAAAGTTAAACATATAAGTTAAATATTTTAAAAAATTAAACCCCTATGAATTATCATATTAATTTGAGGTTTTTTAATTAATTGAGTTTCTTGTTAAAGGAGGAAAAAACAACAACAAAACCCAACATTTTCTTGATAGATAAGGCCCATTCATGTGGGAAGAAATGTCCACTGAAAGTAAGAAACTAACAGCATTTCATTTTAAAGGAAAGTTTGATGATCATAGCTTCAGTGAAAGCAGAGCCAATTTTTCCTGTAGAACTGTAACAACAGAGAACAAATCAGGCCTTCCCTGGATACAAATGCGAACTACCTGAGAGCCCCAGGCATACCCTCCTTCCTCCTTCAGGGCTCGGTCCTCACAGTGGCTCAGCTATTTTTTATTTTTTTTCTGGTCAGGCTTCTTTGCTATCAATCCACTCTAGTTCAAATTTCCCAGGAGACAATGTGGTTGATTGTATTATCATCCTAAATATTTACTGTCACAACCTGTCACATCCCTTCTCTGGGCCTCTCTGTGGGAGAATTGCACATGCTCATTCTTTGATTGTACCTAAGCTATGTCGCCTGTGTGTCCAAAGCAATATGAATAGAAATGCTGTGTGTCACATCCAAGCAGCTGTTGTTTTAAGCCAGAATGTTGTTCAATGTGTTCTTTTCCCTTCTGCCAAAAGGCTGGCAGAGTTCAAATAGAAGCTTTTTGTTATGGTTTGGATATGAGGTGTCCCCAAGAGCTCCCGTAGATGCAGGAGTATTCAGAGGTAAAACAATTGGATTATGAGAGCTGTAACATAATCAGTTCTTCCTAGTTCGAATGGACTGACTGGTGGATAAAAATAGGAAGGTCTTGAGTGCCTAGAAGAGGTAAGTCAATAAGGACATGCCCTGGAACAAGTATCTTCCCTGTGACCCTTTCCTCTTTGCTTGGCTCTCTGCCTCACCTTGGGCCCAGAGCAATAGAACTGACTGTGTACAGACTTCATCCTCAGAAACCATAAGCCCCAAATAAGCTTTTGCTCCTCTAAGTTATTCTTGTTGGATATTATTTGTCAACAGTGATGCAAACTAAAACAGCTTTTCTCTCCATCTATCTCTGGAACTCAAACTTATGAAACAAATGTACAGTCAACCAAAATGGATATGTACCATGTGCAAGAAATTCTTTATTATTATTTTATGCTACTGAGATTTTGAGGTGCTAGGTGGCAAAAAAAAATAATGGATGGAGGTGGAGAATATCATGCTAAGTGAAATAAGCCAATCCCCACCCCCCCCCCCAAAAAAAAACAAAGTTTAAATGTTTTTTTCTGATATGTGGATGCTGATCCATAATGGGGTGGGGGAGAATGGAGGAACTCTGGATTGGACAGAGGTTTGTGAGGTGATAGGACAGGATATGAGGGTGGGAAAGGTGGTGGAATGAGATGGACATTATTACCCTATATACATGTATGATTGCACGTAAGATGTGACTCTGCATTGTGTACAACCAGAGAGATGAAAAATTGCATCCCATTTATGTACAATGAGTCAAAATGTGTTCTGCTGTCATGTATAATTAGAACGAATAATCTTTTACAAAAAGAACTATGTGAAAGATCAAAAAATAAAGAATAAGGATAAAAAATCTTGTGATTAGGTGTCCAGTATCTCACATGGGGAATTTATCTTGGATAGAGGCATTGTACTACACCAATATAGGAGTTGATGGTCAGCCCATATTAGCTATTTTTTAGTCACACAACTAACCCTATTTACTCAACTATGGTCAGAAGAAAAAGTTTGGGTTGCAACAAACATGGTGATCTGGTCATATCCCAAAGTAGATTATAGATACAACATGCATTCTTTAAAAAAGGGAATTTTTAAAAATATCTTTATGTAGTGCTGAGGCTCAAACCGAGTGCCTCATGCATGTGAGGCAAGTGCTCTCACTCTGAGCTACAATCCCAGCCCCCAAAAATGGAAATTTTAAATGGGAAGCCAACTTGCCTATTCATTATAGGTCCAACAATATATGCAAGGTTTTGATGATGCTGATATATATTTGGGAGAAAAGAGAATCTCTATAGTAGAATAAGGAGATATAGTTGGAAAAAGAATTCTCAATTTTAGAAAATAAATCCCCTTGTAATTCAAAATATATAGACTAAATGTCATTGTGACATAATTTTAAGATTCATGAAAAGAATTTTAATCTAAGGAGATTGTATTGATAATGAAATCTTTTTTCTTCTTTTTTTGTGAAGTAAAATGTCATTGGAAATAGGTTCAATATGACCTTTACTCAAAGATGCAGCTATTATGCCACGCTAAAAAATCCAAGAAACGAAGTGCCAGATAAACCTGTAGAAAAGTAAAATTGCTTATCATTCCTTGAAATTATCCTGACACTTGCTTTCAGGATTTTATTCATTCAGCCATGTGTTTGGCTCATTCCTCCATTTGAACAGAGAAAATTCATTGAGTGTTTCTAATACAACCAAAATAATGCTAACAATTTGAAAGTCATCCATGGAAAGCAGATAAATTGTTATTCAATTCTTTCTAAATATAATTGTCATCTAACTAATAAACATTATCTTCAGCATACCTTTAACTCCTTGTGTGGGATCCAATCAGTCATTTTATCCTGAGAATTTCAGACAAATTCATGCCAAAATAAAAAACCAAAAACAAACAAGCAAACAAACAAAAAAAAAAGCAGAGTAACATTTGAGACTAATTAAGGATACACAAGAATAAAATCTATATATACAGAAAGTTACTCATAATGTAAAAACAATAGCACTTATTTACTTTCAGGTCTAAGAGAAATCCACTGAAAATGAATCCTAAGAAACTGGCTGTTTTATAATATGAAGGATTAATTTGTTACTAGCATCTTTATTTCATGCATTTAATGGATTTATCTTAAGTGGAAAATTTTCTCTCAAAGCATCTGGGAAATAACTTTCTTTTGTTGTTAGAAAACATTTTATTATATAAAATACTGTGTAATAACAAAGTATATTAAGATGATAATAATAATAATCATAATATTAATGACATCTGAGTATTACAGGTTTACTCAACATGAAAAAGAAGTTATAATTTGTGACCCAAAGGTCATTTTTTAAAGTGAAATACAATATAGTTTTTCATATAATTTTTTAAACTTTAAAGATTTTAATTGGCACATAATAGTTGTACTTTTTAGAGCATAGTGTGATAAACCAATACATATATAAATTTGTAATGATTAAAATAGGACAATTAACATTTCCATTACATTAAATGTATATCAATTATTTGTCCTGAGAACATTAACATTCTCTCTTCTAGCTGTTTGAAATATATAAGTGGTTATAAATTATGTATACCTTATTGGGTTACAGAATACTAGAATTCATTCCGCCTTTCTGAGTCTGATGGTACGTACCTGCTCTCCAAACTCTCTTTACCCTCTTCCCCTACTAATTTTTGATGATCACTATTCTACTCTCTACTTTTTTGAGATTAACTTTTTATATAATAGCCTATGACATGTATTAAAAGAAAAATAAGGGTAACTCATAAAGATAGTTTAGAGAAGAGAAAAATCATACCTCAGAGTGCGATTAAGAAGCATTTTCCAGAAAGGTAGTATTTTTGAAAAGAACAATTTCAATAGTCAAATCAAATTGTCGATTGATTACTGAAGTGCAAAACAGGTAGGTATTTGGCACAAGTGGGAAAAAATGTGAAGGATTCTCTTGATGTACAGCATAGCTCTCTGTAGAGGGTGAAGAAAAGTTTAGTTGACAGAAATTTGATCCAAGAACTCCTTAAACGCTGTTTAAGAATTTGGAGCTTATTCCATAGCAAATGGGGAGACTGTCAGATTTTCAGAAAATGTGGGAAATAAACATAGGTTTTTCATCAGAAGATTAATCTCAGAGTAGAGGAGATAATACTTTACAAACAGAAGATGGTGACAATAGGAAAAAAAAGAAATGAAATTAATTGAACTCTAAGAATTTAAAAGAGATGATAGATTAAATTTTTTTTAAAAAAAAACTATTAATACTAGAGAGTAAGGAAGTCAGCACAATAGTGAAGGGCAAAAGAAAGTCTGGGGAGGTCAGAGGTCAGAGTTTCAAGAAATGAGGAATTTGATGGGTGACCATACCTGAATCAGAATCAAAATTAATCTGGACTTATTAGGAAAATTATGCTTATTCTAAGCTTATTTTTCATTCATCAGATTTTCCCCTCAATAATAAAATGAGGCTAAATATATGGAACTAAAACATAAAAGGTCAGCATTTTGATAAAATAAACTACATGAGGAAATTACAAGCATGACAAATATGATAAAATTGATAATATATCAGATTCCACATTATACAGTATCACTTACCTACATTTGGCCAGTATGTGCATATTCTATTACATTGTCTTTTTCTCTAAACTCTTAACTCTTACTGTAAAGGAACAACTCCTTCTAACTCTCCAGCAATAGAATACAATAAACTTTGTGTGTGTGTGTGTGTGTGTGTGTGTGTGTGTGTGTGTGTTTATGACATTGGGAATAAACCAACCCAGGACTTCAAAGATGCTAAGCAAGCACTGTACCACTAAGCCACACACCCATAATTACAAATAAACTTGGGGTCAAGTTGTATAAATGGTAAAAGTCTATTATTGTTCCCAAGGAGTGATAACATCAAAACTATTTTATTAGTTCCAATTTAATTTTTAGACCCACTTGGTTGAGTGTAAATAATTTATTGTACAATAAACACAAAATGTTGGGTTATCTCTTTATCAATGTGTGATATTTTTCTGAGGGAATACTCTGTATTATTAACCCTGTATTATTAAATACATCATCTCTAAATAGTCCTTTTCCTTGCAGAAACTTTCAGAAATGAACATCACAAAATAAAATTTTGATGATCATGATGAAATAGTAAAAAGGCTTAAAAATATATAATATCTGAAAGAGAGTGGACTTTTAAAAACAATTAAGATAAAATAATCAGGAAAAACAGATGTTGAATGTAAGAAAAGTCGTAATTATAAGGCTCTGTAAAATGCTGTCTAATAACTTTGAAATATATATAATAATCATAGTCAAAGACTCATTAAATAAATCCAGATTGTCTTTATATTGAGAGGCAAGAATTGCTTTTGAATAGTTTCAAGTTTCAAAGTTGAATATATTAGGCAAACATTCTCTCACTCTTTTTGTTAATTTATTTTTACCCTAATGAAACACAACACTCTTTTTGAGCTGATATTGGTATGGAAAATAATAATTTATCTGTTAATCTATCTAAGCAGAATAGAAAACATTAGAGTCAAATATATGTATTTTAAGACATTGGTATTTAAATGGGCCATTTATTTATTTATTTATAGTACTTCAAAGTTAGAGGCAAAAATACATAGAGAGAAGATATATTCATTTGTTTGCCTTTAACTATGAGATATTTTTTAGTATAGGTTTGGGAAAAAATGGCCACATTATTTCAAAGAGATTCAAAAGAAGGACAAGAATCAGATATAATATTCTGGATATTGCTTTATTCCTCAAGATTCTCTGTTTCACCTTGTTTATCATGCCAGATTCAACTCAGTTGTATTTTTTTCAAGTATGTGAAATGACTATTATCAGGAGCTAAAGTCACTGGCTATCGTATTTTTATACAAGACAAAGAAAAGGGATGTCTCTGATAGCCATATTATTAAAGTTAATTAACTTAACACTAGGGCCAGGGCAGTATAGGCTATGTAACTACTTTTAACTAGTACCATTTATTTTGGGAATATTTTTTACTATGTCCTGTTTCTATGTGAATTAAAGATGAGCATAGTTGACTGACCAGAACCCACTTCTATTAAGGAAGATGAACTTGCAATTCTCTAATTTACAATGTCTCTATGAGGAAGGAGAATCTTGCAGAACAAAATTAGATTTCTTTTACAGTGACGAAGAAACTAAATGGCAGGCAAGCATCTAATAATATCTACTTCAAAGTATATTTCATATATTTATATGTATTAACAAACACTGAATAAAGTAACTCAGGTGAAAATAAACAGAATTCATGAAATTTGCTAGTAATTATACATTGTAAAGGATACTTTTATTGTTCATTCAATACATACATTTTCACTGCTTAATGTACATTGGTTACCCATGGGAATTGGAAATATAAAGATAAATAAAATCACTTATTAGCACATATGGTCTAGAGGGAGATAGAAAATATGCATAATGGAGTAAAAGAATAGATATTACCCCAATTCTTGGCCCAAAACATCTTTGGTAAATTCACTCTGACAGGAAGAGTCAGAGAGTAGTACATACATTATTTTGTGACTTTCTTCCACCTGTCCATCTTTAGTAGAACCAAGGGTGAATATTAACCTGGATAAAACTACCCATATACAATATGTCCTTATATAGACTAAGGAGTCTAATTAAGGACACTGCCCAATAAATTGGATTTAAAATGAAATATTCCTGTGCTTATAAACTCTTCTCTTTTCTTAAATACTCAATCATGTTGATTGTAAAGAAAAATAAGTTTATGTGCAATTAGAAAATGAAGAAATGAGGTTGTTAAGATGAACCACAAAGAAGACTAAGTTATATCGGATAATAGTTTATATCTGTCTTAACTATATTTCTCCTAACCTTTTGACTCATTACCATTCTTGTTAAAATCATTTTAATAAATTAAAAATTTCACTTAAGCTCTCTTGAGTTTTGTTTTTGTAACTTAGGATGAATTGGTTCTCAAATACAAGTCACATGCTAAAAAGTATGATTGTATTGGTGATACAATACGGCATTTCACATAGATGATGAGATATCGAGTATGAACATTTATTTATGCTATCCATCAGGGGCAATCATTCTTCAGCCATTTCCAATCCAGGAGTGTTCATCTGTTAATGAATCATACAGGCCACACAGAAAGATGACTACTCTAAGTCATTCAATTCTGTGTACCTTATAACCTCGATGAAATATAAAGGAAGCTGGGAATGTAAATCAGTGGTAGACTGCTTGCCTAGCAAGCATGAGGCTGTAGGTTCAATCCCCAGTATGGCAAAACAAGAAAAACAAAACAAAATTAATAAACTCTAAAGAAATATGATAGAATTAAAAAATACATGTGGCTCTAATGCTTGGGATTTAAAGTGGACCTATATTTAAATATCAAGCATATTTTCTCAAATTCTAATACCGGTGAAAGTAGTTATTAACACTGGTAAATACATTTTATTAGTTCCTATTCTCTATCCACACAGTTGGATTTCACTTCCTTGTGCTTTTCAGGAAGTTAGATATACCAAAGAGACCCAACCAAGAACAAGTGATTAACAGACTTCCAGGCTTAGCATTCAACCAACTTTGTCATGGACAGCAAGAACTCCCAGTGGTGGCTCCTCTCTTGACATGTATTTTCAAGAAAAGAGAGTGAGCTGAACTGACAGGTAAGTGGAACAAGTCATATTAGGTAACTGAATCTTTCATTTGAATATGAAAACTTAGGGGTATTTTTAATAGAAGTAAATCCTCAGATTGCACTACATATTTTCATAGTTTGAAAAGACCATTTTCATCTCCAGATGATAATTTGCAGCATAGATGTACAGACTTGCTAGTTTGTACCTGTATAATGTTTTAAAATCAGTTTCTGGAAACTTTCAGCCCAAATAACTATTAGTATTTTGAAAAAGATTGACCTCTACAATTGATTTTTGTGTAAGTGTATTTCACACTTGAGAAGGTATTCCTCTAAGAAAGAAAGAGCACAGTGTAAAGAACAGTCTTCTTATCTATGTAGCAAGCAAGAAAACAAAACCACAGTGGGAAAATTGAATAAGGCTAGATATACTAAGAAATGTCCATCTACCATCTGGGCTGTCTAGTTGGTACTTTCAGCCACCTTCTGAACAAAAAAGAAGAGGGAGAAATTCATACGACTACGTAGTCATTGTTTTGTTTAATACTATCTGCACTGATACACTTAAGGTTTCCAGCCCAAAGTGATTTGGTGTGCTATTAATTATAAGAGAAATGGAACAAGTCATATTAAATTTGCAGTGAAAATATGCTTCAAATGTGGTCCAAAAATAAAAATTGGTATAAATAAAAAATAAACTGATCATTGGCTTCTACTAGTAGTAGTAACTTGTTAAAAACTAGCATAACTTCACATTTACTCATTTTTCAAGCATTCTCATTCCCTCCTGTCTTTCGTGTTCTGTGAAGCCAAAACCATCCTACTATATGTCCTTTTTAGTATGCTGCAATATGATTCACTTGCCCTGCCACCTCTCCCTGTTTACCACCCCATAACCTGTGATTGGAACAGACAACCAGTCAAGAAGGAGAATATTGAAAAGGTCAAAGTAGTAATATCTCCTGTACAACTTTTCCCGACAAGACAGAATATTTCCATTTTGATATGTGCTTCAGATGACAAAGTGGCAAAAGAAAAAAGTGGGTGAGAATGTACTCAGCTTACAAAAGCAAAACATAAGGGCAGAGAGGCCCAAGAAGGCAGTATAATTAGTAGTAATCCCTGTTTATTATATTGGGTGATTAAAAACCATGCATTCTTATTCATGTGCCAAAAGCAACTTAGGAACTAGAGTAGAGGAAAAGACACAACAACTGCTTCAAATTCCTCATTTTCTATGGGGCTATGCATGTTTTAATTGTTTAATAGATCAATAAAATCTTTTATTCTCCAATTCAACTAAAAAATGAATACTACAGATTTGAGCTGCCCATTAATACATGCATTTTAGAGTACGGAATCACTAACAGTTAATACATCTTTAACTACACAAAATTTTATAATAAGAATTTACAATGTTGTGGTTTTGCTTTATAAGTGGTAGTAACATGCTTTCTGTGAACATTTTTAAAACATATTTAATTTGTATAAGTGCATTTTATACTTTCAAGCCACAGAAACTCAATTTAAGCTAATTCCGTATAGCATTTTATGGAAGCAGTAGAACATTTATCGTCTTAATATTAAAATACCAAATACTAAACCCTAAAATAAGTATTTTTCTAGTGTCTAATATGTTCTCATTACTCCTGATTATTTTGTAAAGATGTGACGATAGCTAAGCTGGCTCAGATCTAAGATTTAAGTAAAGCTCAGGGAATTGAAATTGAGGTACAAACAGATGAAAAGTAGGAATAAGAAAATTTAAGATAATGTCTCATCAGTGCATCAATCTTTGTTTTTTGAAGGCTATGAATTTTAAGTTAGAACATGAGGAACAACAACAACAAAAATAGATTCTATTAACAAAGGAATCATAAAAAATACATGAGGAATTTTAAATTTGAATAGAGAGGAAATAAAAGAGTTGGAACCAGAAGAAATGGTAATCACTGGGGGTTATGATTGAAAAGCTATTTCAATTAAGAATACTGATTTACAAATGGACAGTTTTTGGAAAGTGATGTATTCATATTTTTCAAATGGTCAAGAAAACAAATCTCTTTATTAAATATAAGGCTACAATGAGAAGTCCAACTTGGTGATACATCAATAATGCAACAAAAGCAAAATTGCTGTGGATATAAAATACTTGTTATATGTCTATTGTTATATGTATATAAATGTTGTAGATCAGGCTAGAAGAGAAGGTAAGTGAATTACTTATACATTTTAAAATGATATTTTTTTTAAAAAAATCTCCAAATAAACTTATAGAATACACAGTAAAAGAATTGAAATAGAGACACAGTAACAAACAGAAAAGAGGTCACCTGTAAAACCAATCAATACTGGATGAATGATGAATATCCCAATAGGAAAAAAAAATTAAAAAGAAAAGGAAAGAGAGAATAATCTGAACAAAAAATGTATGAAAGCATGAGAAGGAAAATATTTTAGACATCAGGAAAGAGAGTATCAACCATAAAAAAAGAGAGAGAGAACATTTAGAAACAAATCTGGAATCTGAAAAAGTGTTGAACGTTCAAGCAAATTGATGTAAAAAATACCATTATGTGGAACATTTTGGAAAGCGTTAAAATCAGGGAAAATATTCATAGAATAGAATCAAAATCAAATATATTTCAGCTAAGATTTTTGAACATTCCCAAAATGCAATTCCAAGTGAAACTGTTGTAGTTTACAAGGGCATTGAAGGAATATTGTTAATAAATACAGGAATAATAAATAATATATTATATTACATATTATGTATTATATTAATATTGTTAATAAATACAGAAATGTAGTGTTCATTAAATTTGAGAATGTTCTCCAAGTTATCAATAAGTTGTTTAACTAACCTCAAAAAAGTTAGTTAAAGGCCTTGGTGAAAAAAAATTTATAATTAAAAAAATGATGCTACAGGTATAAATCAAGTATAATTATTCATTGTAATTAATATATTTTTGCATAGGGATCTCCTACTACTAGAGTGCAAAGATTTTACTACAGGGATAAATTTTGCTCTGTTTTATTCCTAAAGTTTTAACAGAGTATCCCAACCAAAATATTTTGTAGATTCTTAAGTGCATTCATAATTAGAAGATAATATAACAATAAATCCTAATATTATGTCTAAATAATTCTTACATTGTTTTGAAAAACTCAGTGAAAACAACGAATACCATAAATACAAAAATAGAAAATATTTCTTTCAAAAAATGAGAGGTCATGTTACCCCAGTTTCACAATAATTTAATTAATAAGAATGGCAGCCAATATGAAGTCAAACAACAATAAATGCTGGCGAGGATGCGGGGAAAAAGGTACACTCATACATGCTGGTGGGACTGCAAATTGGTGCAGCCAATTTGGAAAGTAGTATGGAGATTCCTTGGAAAGCTGAGAATGGAACCACCATTTGAACCAGCTTTTCCCCTTCTCGGACTTCACCCCAAAAGACCTAAAAACAGCATACCTCAGGGACACAGCCACATCAATGTTTATAGCAGCACAATTCACAAAGGAAGTAAAGACAAAATGGTAATGGATTTAATAGGGGAAAAAAACGTCAAAAGAAAATAAAATTATGTAGTCAACAAACAATTGTTAACTATGAATTCTGTAAATACATTTTCAGAGAGTAAAAGAAAGACCTCACAGACATTGACTGCATAAGTGAACAATAATTCAAGCACCACCAGCAGCAGCAACAACACAATAATATCTTGCAAGATTTAGAAATACATATACAGAATCAAAATACACTGCAAAAAAATGGTACATAATTTAAACAAAAGATAATTAGAGTTCAAATGATTCATGGTCTTTTTAATCAGAAAAGAAATAAGAATTATCTTTCAGTTAGCCTTCAGATAAGAACTTATTTTTATCTCTTATTGTTGATTGAATAAAATAATATGCCTGGTTTCTGTTCTCGACTAAAAGGCTTGGGAGTCACTCCAGGAAAACTGGGCTGACTGGGCTGTGCAAAATAACCACACAAGAGACACAAATACCTTTTTCTTTGGGGTCACTGTGACGGCTCCTCTGACCTTAAGGGTCCTCCTGCAGAAAGAGAGGAGAAGCCATTCAAATGAGGCAAGGGGTCATGTTTCAGGGGGCTGAGTCTATCTTCATGATGTCCACTGTCAGCTGGTTGACTGACACCTGGGTAGGCCACACCCAAGGGTACAGTAAGAGAAGGGGACACACACAAGGCAATTCCATGGAAGATTCTATCCTAAACAGGGCAAGGGGTATATTACAAAGGAACAGGTGAGCATAGCTTTATCCATGGGGCTGTAGCAAGACACACCCATGCACTAGACCCCGACCCTCAAACCCAAGAAGGGTGGAGAAATCTCTGCCACATTTCTGTGACTGAGCACCTCAGCACCCAGCCAAGGAGTGTGACTCAGTCACGTACAAGGTTGGTCTCCCACAATAATAAGTAACTATTTGTGTAGCAAATGAAACCACAATACAAAACAATCAAGATCTATTATTTCACAAAGTTACTGAAAGTCCTGAGTTCAGAAATGACCCAGATGGTTGTTTCTGGATCTATCTAGATGTTTGTTGGGCTGAACCATCTGGATTGAATGATCTGGGTCTGGATTCCTCAGTCTTCAAGTTGTTTCACCCATTCATATGATTGTGTGCAGGCTTCAAAGCTGCTATAGGCCTTCTTGGGTAGACATAAATCCACTTACCTAGAAAAAGATGTCCAATGGAAGGGATAAGGAGGAACAAAGAGTATCTTTTGCATGAGAGTCTCAGGCATCATCCATTCACTTCTACTACATTCTAATAGTTAGAAATGAGTCCCTTAGTACCATCCACACTTAAGAGGAGTAGCATTGGATTGTATTTTTGGAAGGGGAAAAATGAACACCATAGCTGTATTTAAAACCACTACATTTTTATGGCTAGAAATCCACCTGAAGATCTTATCATTTACACTTAAAAATCACCTTTCTTAACAGTAAAGCTATACTTATTCAAAATAACTTTATATTGAGAAAAATAATTTCACACTTGGTTGCAAATAAATAATTTTAAGACATTGAAGAAAACCTAACTAAAGTAAGGTGATATATGTTATATTTGTGGACAGGAAAGTTTATTATTGTAAAGGTTGTATTGTAAAGTTTAATATTGTAAAACTTAGTTAAAGCATTTTAAGGCCAGGGATATCTTCTAGTGAAGAATGGTAAGGTATCAGTGAATTGCTCAGATGAGTAACTTTAATACAATAAGGTCAAAACATGCATAACTTGTCAAAAGCCAGTATACATTATACTTCTGACAAGCAGACACAACCTCAAGCCAGGTGTGGTGTTACAGAACTGTACTCCCACCTATTCAGGAGGCTGAGGCAGGAGGACAAAAAGCTCAAGACAAGCCTTGGAAACTTAGGTAGGCCCTTTCTTAAAATAAAAATAGAAAAGGCTGGGGACATAATTCAGGGGCAGAATCATTTCCTAACATGAAAGGGCCTGAGGAAAGAAAAGAAAAGAAAAGAAACTCTATCACTGATTCCCGCATAACACTTAAAAATACTTATTAGAATTTTTAAAGATAAAAATGAACTCCATATTGAAGTATGTTATAAGCACCCATACTAGATTTCCTACTAGTCAACCAACAGCTTTGGTTATTAAACAAAGAATATTTTTTAAAATATATGGCTTGTTTAGTAATAAAAATAGCTTTATTTTTTCTGCATAATTACTATGGAAGATATGGATGCTTACAAAATCATTCTTGGAACCTACTTTGTGTTCACATTTTCATGAAAGGTTTAGGCTGGACAAGGGAAGAAAAATGTAGTTATTTTTGTTAGGACTGTATTTTAATAACTGGAGCTAAAGGATTTTCCATGTTTTATGCACAGAATAATATTGATTTATGAGTAAGGATGAAAGGGTGTTCATCCTTTATTCCCCAAATACTCCTGTTCTAACAAAATGTCAATTTAAATTGATTGGTGAGCTAGTGCAGCACACTTGCATACAACTCAGGAAATAGTGTGTTAAACCTGAAGCTTGGAAAGCTAACATTTGATAATTTCAAATGCATTCGCCGAAGAATTTAATGAGTAGTTTTTTTATATTTGACATGTATTTTTATTATAGTCTTTTAGTTTAAATGACAGCTTATGCATCCTTGATTTAGCTAATAATAATCATTTTGTTTGAAGCTATTTTTACAAATTATTTTAATTTACTGATTGATATGCATTGAAAGTTACCAAAGATCAAACATTATTAAAGTGGATAAGGTAAATTTATAATCAAAAATTGTGTATAGTTATTTTTACTACCTTGTTAAGCTTCATCAAAATATACAAACTCCAATTTTTCAAAATGAAAATTCAATATCTTTGCTTTTAGGGGAAAATATATGAGTATAATGTCTATGCATATTAGTTTTAGTGCTTTTCACTGTCTATGTAGTTTTTTTAAAAAAATATTTTTGTTCATATGGCAATTCTTATAATCAAATGAAAATAACAAATATGATAAAAGCTCCTAAAATGCTTTCAATTTTAGTAAAATGATGTTTATTTTAAATCCCAGAATCAAACAAGATTCTTTTTTTACATATTCACAATGATCAATAGTTGCTGCATCTCTGGAACAAATAGCAATGAAGACATGCATTTTTCTGTTTTGATTTTTCTAGTTTATCAAAATACTCATGATGTTGATTTCACTTTGTTCCCCATGGTTGGTCTATTATTTTGATTTTTGGGGGTATGTTTCTACCTATTATCACCACTGATGTATTGGTATCTGAACACTAAGAATTTAAATGGCTTACATTTATTTAGTTCACTCTGTCATATCAAAGAGTGGGGAGAGGATACATTTTTAATTTAATTGCAAACAATGCAGATCTCATATCTGAGATGTTCTCTCATGGAGCAGAGGTTATTATAAGTGTTTTACTGTGTTTAACTAGACCATAATGAAAATTAATGACTTTCTTAATTCTATTTTTAAGTAGAAAAATACCTTTCATTATCTTAATAGAAAAATTATTTCTCTTCTGCTTTTAAAAAAAATCACACATATTTCAAAATAGTAAACTTTGTGGAACACAGATAGCATTAGAAAATGACCAATGTGTCAGGCATCATGTGTGTGCTTGAAATCTCAGGAAGCTGAGGAAGGAAAATCATAAGTTTAAAGCCAGCCTCAGCAACTTAGTGATACCCTGTTTCAAATAAAAAATTAAAAATGGGCTGGGGTTAAGGGATGGATTAAGTGGTTAAATACCCCTGTTATCAATAGCCAGTACCCCCCTGCCAAGAAGAAGGAGGAGGAGGAGGAGGAGGAGGAGGAGGAGGAGGAGGAGGAGGAGGAGGAGGAGGGGGAGGAGAAAGAGAAGTAGGAGGGGGAGGAAGAGAAGGAGGAGGAGAAAGAAAATAACCAATATATTAAAAAACGAACAAACAGTACATATTTTTTAAACCTGGGCATGGTATACATAATCCATTAATATTAATAGGTGATATTCATGGCTATCATATGGAAACTCAAGTCTGTCCTGTGTATAACATACTGTGGCACAAGAATCAATAAATGGCATGGATTAAAACTAAAAAGGTTCTTCTCAGCAAAAGAAACAATCTGTGACATGAATAGAGAGCCTACTTCTTGGAAGCAAATCTTTACCCCTCACACATCAGATAGAGCACTAATCACCAGGGTATATAAAGAACTAAAAAAGCTAACCACCAAAAATATATATATATATATATATATATATATATAACCAATCAATAAATGGGCCAAGGACCTGAAAAGACACTTCTCAGAAGATGATATACAATCAACCAACAAACACATGAGAAAATGTTCATAATCACTAGCAATTAGAGAAATGCAAATCAAAACCACTCTAAGATTTTATCTCACTCCAATCAGAATGTCAGCTATTTATCTTTATTCTTCCAAATTTAGTTTATTTTAGTAAAAAATGGACTTTTGTGAGTTCTGTATACCTGCTTGATATATCTCTTCCCTTTATCTAAAATGCCTGTGCTTTTTTTCATTGTTTCCTTTCCAATTATATGTTAAGATTTATTTGAATAATCTCTTTTTTTAAATTTTTTTTTATTTATTGGTTGTTCAGAACATTATAAAGCTCTTGTCAGCTATTATGCATATAAAAAACAATAAGTGTTGGCAAGGATGTGGGGGAAAAGGTACACTCATAAACTGCTGGTTGGACTGTAAATTGGTGCAGCCAACTTGAAAAGCAGTATGGAGATTTCTTAGAAAATTAGTAATGGAACCACCATTTGACCCAGCTATCCCTCTCCTCAGTTTATACTCAAAGGACTTAGAAACAGCATACTACAAGGACACAGCCACATCAATGTTTATAGCAGCACAATTCACAATAGCTAATTTGTGGAACCAACCTAGATGTTCTTCCATAGATTAATGGATAAAAAACATTGGTGTGTATACACATACACACACACACACATACATACACACAATGAAATGTTACTCAGCAATAAAAGAGAATAAAAATCATGGCATTTTCAGGTAAATGGTTGGAGTTAGAGAAGATAATGCTAAGTTAATTTAGCCAATCCCCAAAAAACCAAATGCCAAATGTTTTTCTTTGATATAAGGAGGTTGATTGATACTGGGATAGGGAGAGGGAGCATGGGAGGAATAGTCAAACTCTAGATAGGGCAGAGGGGTGGGAGGGAACAGGAGGGAACATGGGGTAATTAATAATGGTAGAATGTGATGATCATTACTATCCAAAGTAAATGTATGAAGACACAAATTGGTGTGAATATACTATGTATACAACCAGAGATATGAAAAACTTGCTCTATATATTTAATAAAATATACTATGTATACAACCAGAGATATGAAAAATTTGCTGTATATATTTAATAAAATTGTAATGCATTCCACTGTTATATATAAATTTAAAAAAAAAGAAAATACAGATGGCAAAGAAGGCACAGGAATAAATAAATAAATAAAAATAAATAAGATAGCAAATAAGCACCTGTCACTCACGAGACATTTGAGAGCAGTATGTCTCAGTTTTCACATTGGCATGCTTTAGAAAACTGAATTGTCATAAAGTAGCATTGACCTTCTGTGCTGAGAGGCTATAATTAGCCAAAAGACTTTACGCACCATTGTTTTTAATGGGACCATTTGGAGTTTTGTTTTCTCTCAAATGTCTTCAGTCCCTCTGTTTTTGTCTTTATATTTTGAAGAAAATGAAAATTTTATTCTCATAAAATTTTCAAATAAAACCAGCTTTACAAATTGCCAATAAGTCTGAGAACTTCCCCAACTTACTTCGAATATTCTAAAATCTTGTATTGAAATTTGAATAATTCTATTTTAGCTTGTTGAAAGACTCACAGAGCATTTAAAAGTATGTTATTCAGTTTGTCATGGCATCTAGATCCATTTGAATCTTTTCAGATGAGCTAAGAATGTATTATTGTGTTTTAAAGCACATTTGGAATTTATAGTAACATTACTATGTGCATGAACACATTTCATTTAGTTTGAGTATCATTTATTAATAGAAATTCATTCCATTTTTTGAGAATCTCAATTTAGAGTATATCAAGTTTGAAAACTGGAGTTCATCAAATTGAAAAGGACACAATTGTTCAAAATGGACACTAAGGGATATCAGGAATATCATTTAGATCAAAATAGAGACTTCAGAGTCATCTGGCTATAAATTATGACACAAATTTGCAAAGGCTTGCATTATTAAAAAGTGTGAACTGGGCCAATTGGTACACACCTGTAATCCCAGAGGATATAGAGGCTGAGACAGGAGGATCAGGAGTTCAAAGCCAGCCTCAGCAACATGAGTGCTAAGCAACTCAGTGAGACCTTGTCTCTAAATGACATACAAAATAGCACTGGGAATGTGGCTCAGATATTGAGTGCCTCTGAATTCAATCCCTTGAAGAAGAAGAAGAAGGAGGAGAAGAAGAATAAGGAGCAGAGGAGAAGAAGGAGAAAAAGAAAATATGTGCGATATAGTAAAGTAAATTAGATTTATTGCGTTAATTATTTATTTATTTGTGTGTGGGGGCAGGGATTGAACCTTGGGCTGCTTAACCACTGAACCATATCCCCAATCATTTCTGTTTCTTTTTTATTTTTGAGACAGTGTCTCACTAAGTAGGTTAAGGCCTCTCAAAGTTATGAGGCTGGTTTCAAATTGTTCATCCTCCTGCATCAGTTTTCCAAGCCACTAGGTTTACAGACGTGCACCACCATCACTGGCTTCATTGTTGTTTAAGTTCACATTTCACCACTAAGATGACTAGATATGGTGTAAAATAAAATATTTTATCTATAACATTTACCCTCACTGGAATAAATAAATGATAAAATATTTAACACACCAACACCCACCTCCAGATTCCCATGGAACTAAACAAGTTGATGCTCAGCTCTGTCTAGGAGGCTTGTTCTCTCTGTCTTTTCCCCAGGTACATATTCTGTGGACCACACTGTCATTGCTATTGTGATTTTCTTCTTTTGTTTGTTTTGTTTCTGAAAAGGCTTTTGAAAGTTTCCTTCATTGTATCTATGTTTTGTTTATTTATTTGTTTTGACTAGTATATTTTGTTTCATTCTCTGTCTCTTGTATTTTATTGAACACATTGGTGTAGAAATTTATGGTATTTGATGAGTTATTTCTCTACTATTCAATCCTCATTGTATTAGTGGATTGGGTGAAAATTTTTTCTATCCCCATTTTGATATATTTTTTTCTCTCTCTCTTTCTGCCCCAACTTTCCTGCCCCATCACTATAGGCAGATTTAAAAGGACTTTTCTTACTGATAAAACGAACTCCTACAAATATGATGATTTCATGTTGCTTCTTTGGCACAATTTATTTGTGTCTTGTTTATTATTGGCTGATTAATTTGTTAAGCAAAAGAAAAATAAAAATTAACAGTAAAATATCAGGGATAATATTAGCTGTCTTGCTTGAGTTAGAAGATAACAAAGCTTTTTCCCAGAGAAGGAAAAAAATGCTGTCATTTTAGAATCATTTTATCCTATCCTTTTGGAAAGTTGACCTTTTCCAGAGTTGAAATGCTGTTATCGTCTGAGAACATCTAATACTATTTTCCTTCCCAGGATCTTTCAAATCCTTTAGGTTCACCTTTGCTTAATTTAAATTTTGCTTTATTTTCAGATGCTTCTCTCCTTGTGAAGTGTTTTTATCCCACTTGGGTCCCCAGCTTGTCTGATACCTACGTCCAAAGTGATGTTCAGAAGATTCCCTTATGATTTATTTTTAAGGAGCAAAACAAATTGTTTGGAGCAAAACAAATTTTTGTGCATGGTGTTCTGACAAAATGTCATATTATTTTTATTTCTTGAAAACCCTATATATACTGGAGGAAATACTTTGAGAGATAAATCATTAGAAACGTGTAAAATTTTCTGCTGATACTCATATGGTTCCTTTAGCCAGTGTATCTTGAGAAGCTTATTCATCTTTGTTTATGTAATCCCTGCATTCAAGCAGAAGTCAATTTTTTTCTCTTTCACCCAAATTTCTTAGTATGTAACTATCTATTTTCACTTTCAACTTCATTGATGTCATTTAATTCAAATGCATCTTACATTTTCTGGTTTCTGACCTTCATATTTCCTAGGCATATATCAGAACAAAGATTATTTATGCTTCTTCTGATATTTTTTTTCATTTTCCCGAGGTATTTTCTCAGACTAATATTTGTGTTTTTGTTTTACATAATACCAACTCTTGGAATATAAATTCTACCTGAGATGTTATTCATGTATCCCCATCTTCTTGTCTTCCTCTATGTTTTGTCATGTCTTAACTTTTATTTGAATGCATATTCAATATTTTGATAAGAAGAAATCTAAGTTTGTCTCCATCATGTCCAGAGCCTAAGGTATGTCTTGTGTAATCACCTCCCCTTGAGTAAGCAGGATCTGTAACTGACTTCACACCAATGTGATAGAGAAAGTGATGGCTGCCACTCCCTTGTTTAGGTTACCGACATGACAGTTTGCATTAGCAGACCTGGGAGAAATTCTCCTACTGGTTTTGAGGAAGTGAACCATCATGAATTGCCTGTGGAGAGGACCTCATTACAGGGATCTGTAGGTGGCTGCTAAAAGCCCCAAACAGCCATTGAGAACCCAGGACTCTCAGTCACATAACCACATAACCACCATTCAGTGTGACCAACAAATACATAAATTTAAAATAAGGCTTTCCCTTTAAGAAACGAGCACATCCCAGCCCACATAGCTTGCCACCTTGTGGACCCTCAGTAGAGAACTCAGCTACAAGGTGTCTAGACACATGACTACTAAAATATGAGATTAAAAAAATGTTTATAATATTCAGATGCTAATTTTGTCTGTATTATTACATGGCAATAAAATTAATATAACTATTTCTGCTCCTATGACTGAAAGTATAAGTCACCTGTAAACTTTACAGAATAGAAGTTTACATTTCCTTTCTCATACACCTTTTTCTCAAAAATAATAATAACATAGTTTTCTGTTGTGCTTATTCATGTGCTTACAATTACTACCTTCTCTCAAGCTATCTAAATGCATACATCTTGGGTATGATCCCTTTAGCTTCTCAATTTAAGTTTTAGTGAACCCTGGCTTCTCTCATAGGACTGATGAATAAATGTCATTTTAATCGTTTTTTTCACATCAGCCTGGAATCTTCTTTTCCTCTCTTTTATGGTAGATTTTTCTGTTTCTTGTAGCTGATATCTTCTGCCTCTGGCTTTACTTGCTTTTTTGTTGAAAGACATTGTCAGTATTTTCCCAATGAGGCACGCAAGGAAGGTATATTTTGTAGCATAACCACAGCCTTTATTGTGCAAGTGAACACAAAGTCAGTCATTCTGATTAATTTTCTCCAGAATTCACCCGACCCTCCTTTGAGAAGACAGTACACTTTTCCATCTCAACAAAGGCATCCAAATCTCCCTGTTCTCAGGACCCACTTACTCCACTTTGAAAGCTTCCAGTTCTACCAATTCCCAAGTCCTTTATTAATTTGATCTCAAAACAAATTCTGTAGGGTGCCTTTGACTTCATCTCTTTCCATCTACCATTTCAGTCAATGTTTACCCATCTTCCTTGTAGCTTTCAAATGTTATTACTGCTGTGTCTTTTCCTATTCTCCTGTCATCCAGGGTTTCTATCTTTTTATTTGTATCCAATTAGTGTGTTTCACTGAGGTTTCAGGAAGAACGCATTCATGTACTTGATCTATTTTTAACCATAATCTCTCATCTTGCTATTTTTAATAACAGCTCTGAATTATATCTTAAAGGACTTGGAATTGTTCTGCTAACCTCTAGACAATAGGATATTACTATTCTTAGAGTAATACTTCTAGTCTAATCATAATTAGCTAATGCAAACATGATACATATTTGCACATATATACCATATATATATATATATATATATATATATATATATATGGTGTATGTATGATGTATCATGATTTTTTAAATTTGTGATTGAAGCAATACTTTCTTACTGCATACATTATGTACATGGCTAAATCATGTGTGATGTATATGTTTCTAGTTTCTAGAAACTGGTCTATATCAGCTTTGCCATTCTCAGTGGAATTAATGGAAAGAAGTAGCACAATGCTTCATTTCTTATATCAATGTAGTGGTGATGGTATCATCTTTGATTCAATGCCTTATTTTAATGGGATTTCAGTAGCTCTCTAGCTTGAGGTTTCAAAATTCTCTGCAAATTCACAATAACTTGCTAGTTGATGATGCCAGCTACCTTTTATTACGCTATTCAGAATAAAATATCGCTGCAAGGGCTGCTTTATTAATACAGAGCACATTACCTAAAGCTTGGGTAATTTGGGCTCAGAAGTTCTTTGTCATCTTTACGGTCTAGTGTTGCATTCAGTGAAATAACACATTAAATTTGTATGTTCTTAAGCACCTGGCTTAATTGAAACCCATGGCAATGATAGCAAAATAACTGGCCTGAACATTAAATTACAGACAATCACGGTGCAGTGAAAGGTGTCAAAGACATGTTTATATGAAGTCAAAGGCAGTAATATGGACTTTTATTTGATTCAAAGTTTAGGGTGGAATCGAAACTTAGTTTCCAATATCAAACTGCAAATTGACAGTGTGGCAGCCTGATTCTTTATTCTAAATTAGCATTGTTGTGCTTTAATTATGCATCAAAGAAAGGCATGAAGAAGCTTATGTACTTTTTTTTTTACTTCTATTCATGCCACATCTATTCTGATTGAAAAACAGGGGACCACAGAAACATATTTAAAGTACAACTATTAGAGAAGATTGCACACAAATAATCCCAAACACAAGGAGCCTCCTATTAATGATGAAATCTATAGCTGAAACAAGAAACAAAAAGAATTGATTCTGGAAGTCTAATAAGAATCTAGGAACTATAATTCTTACTGAAAAGAAGATTCCCTCTGGCAAAGATTCCCTTGATGGTTTTGAACTTGCACTGAAAAAAATTGCAAGTATTGCCATCACATGGAGTAATCGGCACATCTCTCAAATTTTTTCATCAAGCTCTAACTGAGCTCTAGTCCAAGTAGGCGCAGTTAAACCGAGATGCAGATGCATATTTTTTTTTCCAAATCAGTCTGCTCCTCAAGGTATGATTTCACAATTCAAGACTCACCTGTTGTAATGGTGCATATTTTCTTTGAAAATTTCAAATAGTGACCATTTTTTTTGTTTCAAAGATGCAGAAAACAATTTTCATATTATGATCATGACTGTTAGTAGAAGTTAGAAAAGAAACTAAAATTTTGGGACTACAACCAGGCTGAGTGGCATGGGCTTGTTTCAATATGGTGACTGGAATTCAAGAGGATGTCACAGTTTAATAAATGCAAGAAGAATGAATGAATACTGGGAGTCCTCTTAAGGTCTGGGTTTAGAATATCCCAACTATGTAACACAGACTGCATTCTATTAGTATAGAGTATATTCTGTTTGTCAAAATTATTATGGAAATAGCCTCAAATCATGGACATTGGGAATAACCTTTATCTATTGCTGTAAGGAATGGAGAGGGAGGAATTGCTGAGAGTCATTCTTAAGAATACTTACCATGCCAGGTGTGGTGGTGCACACCTTTAATCCCAGGCGTTTGGGAGGCTGAGGTAGAAGGATTGCGAGTACAAACCAGCCTCAGCAAAAGCAAGGCTTGAATGCTCTTTACACATTCATCTATTCATACGTACACACACGCACACACACACACACACACACACACACGCACGCGTGCGCGCACATCTCCTCTCCTTAAGTTATAAGGAAGGAAAGCTATATGTCATTTTATTGTTATTTTATTTTATTTTATTTTATTTTATTTTATTTTATTTTATTTTATTTTATTTTTGTGTGTGTGTGTGTGGTGCTGGGGATTGAACCCAGAGACTTGCAAGTGCTTCATCACTGAGTTACACCCCTAGCTTTTCTTTATCAACATTTACAAATAATTGTTATTTTGCCTTTCATTGTTTCTGGTGGAAAGTAAGCTTTTAATATTCCTCTTCTATCTCAATGGTAATTTTTTAAAAATCTCTGGTTGTCTTAATGATTTTCTTTTACACTGTTGGTTATAATATGACTGGTTTCTGTTCTTTGTTTTTTAAAAAAATTACTCATTGCTTATCTAACTTAAGGCTTATATTGCTTCTTTAATTGGTGGGTTGGTTTCATTTTTAATTTTGAAAAATCACCTGAAATTATCTCTTCAGAATTGTTTCTAATTTTTTGCTCTCATCTCTGAGATTGAATGGATATGTATATAATGCCTTTTGACTATATTCTAGATTAATGCAGATTAATCATTCCTGTTTTGACTTCTTATCCAATTCTCTAAATTTTGTTGCATTGATTTCTATTCTGTTCTCAAAGCAATGCACTGATTCCTTAATTTCAGTTATTATAGTTTTAGTTCCAGAATTATTTGATATTTTAATAATGTTAAGAACAATAATGATTTCTCTGGTTTATTTTTAATTATTATTAAACATATTAAACACTATTTTGAAGTTGATATCTGACAAATCTATTTTCTAAATATCCTATGACAAGTTCTATTGTCTATTTCTATATTTATTTTTTGGTAAAGTTTTTATTTAAAAAATTGTAGCCATAATCAGAAGTTCTGTGTCATGTTTTCCTGATGAGATTTAGTTTTGCCATTGTCAGAAAATACAAGTAATTGAGACAACCTGTTCTGCCTCACTGTTTATAAATAGACAAATATTTCATAATAAAATTGAATGCAAAATAACACTCTTATTCCTCAAATTTATGGTTCTTTTAAACCAATTCTAAGTTTCCATTTTTATTAGAAAATTGTGATAATTTTCTTGATGACCTTCTGATGCTCTTGGAAATACTTCCCAGAGATTTCTTAGTTTTTCAAATTGTCTTCATGGAAGGTGAGTCAAAAACTCTCTGCTCTTGTTTTAGCAAGTATAGTTACCCCACTGCACTGTTGACCCTATGAACCCTATTACCCAAACAATCTTCCAATTTTCTTTAAATAATATTTAGATTACAATTCTAATATAAAAAATTAGAAGATGAGAAAAGGCTGCATTCTCCCTCTCCAACTTTCCAAAAATCAGATGAAAATTTGTTTTATTAATTGTCCTTTACTCTCCAATATGTAGCTTCAACCACAACTTACAGGAAACATTTCATTCATGATCGAATTGAAATTGAAATAATAAGTAGTCCAATATTTGCTATTTGTTCCCAATAGTTTTTTCAATATTTCTGCCATTACACTTTGATATGTGTAAAGCAGAAAGTCACAGGCCTGATATAATATGCTTGATTTGGAAAATATTTTCACCACAACAGGCAACAAACTACTAAAAATATAAATATGTGTATGTTGTGTAACTACTATCTACCTACACTTTTTTCTTTAGAAAATTTTAAAAATTGTAGAAGAGAGCTCTAACTTAAGAAACACAAAGATATTTAATAATTAAAATCATGTTTATTATTAAATTGATCAATAGTTAATTATTAGTAATTGATAATTAGTATGAATTATTGAACCCAGGGACTAAACAAATATTAGATAAATATTATTTATGTATTAATAAATATTTTAAAGCATAGGCTATCCTCAAAAGTAATTACTCACTTTGGCACAAAATAAAAAATCAAAGATAAATAATCAGGAATATTAATATATAAACACAATGATGTAACTTAGCCTTTATGCTAAGCAGTGTTAAGTGATTTATAAACATTATCTGACATAATTCTCAGAACAGAACCCACTTCAGTATTGAAGGTGAGAATGTAGGTTAAGTAGGTTAAGAAATTTGCTCCAGGTTACATAACTAGGGAATAATAAAGGCCATAACCCAGATATGCCTCCAAGTTGAGTCAGGAAGAGCAAGAAGGGATAAGGGAAGAAATCGAATGTTTTGATGATGAGAGCAGCACATGTTCAAAATGTCTGTGGTCTCCAATGACTCACTGATTTTACTCCTTCATTTTTCTGAAATATAAAAATAGTTATATATTTTGGTTTAAAAGGACTCAGTACATTGTAGGTCATACTCCCTAAAGATTGATGGCAGATATAACAGAAATATTCACAATGTTTTGTGGCAGGCAGTGCCCTGGGGAATCTGATAGTCATTTTCCATGGCATCTGAGATTACAATTCAATAAAATTTGAAGATTTGGAATTATCCTGGATGTCAACAACTATTAAAATAAATCACATGTGTGAAAGGCTATTAGGATAGGAAATAGTGAATAATAAACAGTTATGCATATAGTGAACAAAAAAAAAGTTGACATAAGACAAATTTAACCAAAATGCAATATCTTTTGTGGTTTAAAAGTGCAAAAATCCAAAAATATACATTTGATAATTTTGGAATATTGTATGTGTGTGTGTGTGTGTGTGTGTGTGTATTTCCTTTTTGAAAATCAATGGAATTGGTAATACAAAATATAAACTCAAGTATACAGTTCATATCATAAATACTAAGGAGAAATTATTACATTAAAACATTACTAGTAAACGTATATTTTCATTTATAATAGTTACACATATGCATACATTTTATACATGACAATTAAGCACTGTTTTTATACGTACATTACTCAGTTTAGTGTACTTGTTAATTCATTAGGTTTGATACTGTATTTTGTCTTCTTTGCTGTATCTATTTTCAGATTTTGCTTTATGTAAACAGTCTCTTTAATATTACTAATGATAGAAATTTATAAAGGAAACTATGATTTCTGCTTACTATTTATTTTCTCTGTCAGAGAAATTCCCAAACAAAGGCCCAAGAAAAAACTAAACTGGGTAACAACTGTGGAACATTTTCTCATGTTGACTTCCCAAGGAATAGTCACCAAAACAAATTACAAAAGGAATCTGCTAAGCAATGAGCACTGTGATCTTTGATTTTGATTAATAATTTTTAGTTACCAATGTTTCATAATTATGACTTATATTTCTCCATAAAACTAAAAAAATAAAAAGACCAGAAAGGAAAAAGGAGAAAAAGCACAGTGACAGAAATGTGGCTTGAGGAAAAACCCTGGGTGACTCAGCCACTGATTTAGAGGTTTGGTTTGAAGTCCCTGAAGACTAATGGTGAGATGCTCTTTCATACCCTAACTTACCTTCTGCCTCCAATCTCCAATGAAGTGTCTCTCAAGATACTTTGCCCATATTTTTTTTCCTTATGAGTTAGAAAAATTTACCTTTCCTTGACATAACACTTTTATCAAATTTGTGATTTCCAAAACACATCTGTTGTGGTATGTAACATGTCTTTTCATTCTGTTATATGTGCCTTTCGCAAAGCACAATTTTTTATTTTGGTAATATACACTTGCTTTTTCTTTAAGGGTTTGTGCTTTTGGTGTTGTACTGAAAAACTCTTGCTTAACCTCAGGTCACAGTGTTTCTCCTACTTCTATATATCTTATATTATTTACATTTTACATTTAGGTCTCTGACCCACTTTGAGTTTTTATTTTTCTTTTTTAGATCTTTTTTTTTAAATAAATCTGTGAGATGTGCTGAGGTTCATATAGTTTTACATATGGACATCCATTTTTTTTTTTCAGTAACATTTTCTGAAGACTGTTCATTCTCGATTGAACTACTTTTGTAACTTTGCCAAAAGTCAGTAACTATATTTGTGTGGATCTATCTCTGGAAACTTAGACTGCTTTTATGTTCTATGTGTCAAATGTTTCAGCAGTAGACAGCACTACATTGATTGTGATAGTTTTTTTTTTTTAATATGGCTCAGCTAGGTGCTTTTTATCTCCATGTGTATTTTAAAATCAGCTTATTGATATCTGAAAGAACCTTTCTGCAATTTGGACTGGGAATTTACTTAGACCAAATGCTGGAGAATTGGCATTTTTTATAATATTTACTATTCCTACTTAAATATATAAACTATTTATTTGTCAATTCTTTGATTTCATCCATCAGGTCTTTTAAAATTTTCTTTTCCTTTTCCTTTTTTATTATATAATAATATACCCATTAAATATGTATTATTTTTATTAAAATAAGAATAAATTCATATGTGGTTAAAGGAAAGAAATACAGAGAGCTCTCACATACATATTTTTATTCAATGCCAATATTTTATAAAATTATACAAAGTTGCAACTAGAAAATTGAAAGTGAAAAAATCCACAGATATTATTCACTTTTTCCCTGTTTTACTGGTACTCATTTGTGTGTGTGTGTGTATAGATTCAATTCTATAGGTAATTACTTATGTAGATTTCTGTAAATTCCATTGTAATCAAAATCCTGAACAGTTCCATCACTGCTAGGATCTCTCTGGTTGTAGATTTGTAACCACATCTACCTGTGTCCACCTGCTTCATGTCAATTTTGCCAGACATTTATCTATTTTATAAATATTTTGACATAACTTTATTCCTTTTTAAATTTATTTTTATTGGTTTTTTTAGTCATATGTGACAGTAGAATCCATTTTGACAAAATTGTAAATGTATCTTGTTCTGATTCAGTCCCCAGTACCTCTCCTTCTTTCCTCTCTCCTCACTCCCTGTCCCTTTCCCTCCACTGATCTTTCTGCCATTTACCTATAGCTATTTTTAAAAGTAATTTCTTGTGTGTTATTTTTAAAACTTTTTAATTAGTTCTTTTTAGTTATACATGACAATATTATCTATTTTAATAGTTAAACAAGCATGGAATACATGTTAATTCTAGTTGGGATCCCAGTCTTGCATATGTACACACTGGTGAGATTCACCATGTTGTATTTATATATGTGTATTGGAAAGATATGACAGTTTCCACTGTCTTTCCTGCTCCCAATCCCCCTGCCTTCTCTCATTCTCCTTTATCTAATCTACTATACTTCTACTGTCTTTCTGTTTTTGTTTTCTAAAATTCAATTCCAAAGATTTCTGCTTTTTATTATTTTTTTTTCCTTATGCTTGTCTGGATTTCTTTCTCTGCTATTTTCTTGAAGTGGAAACATAGATGATTCTTTCATGAGCTTTGCTTATTTCTACTGTAAGCATTTTGTGTTATGAAATTTTCTCTTAGCACTGTATTAGCTGAATCTCACAGGTCTAAATATGATGAATTTTCAGTTTAATTCATTTCTATTTAGTTGGAAACTTTTTGACCCGTGGATTGTATAAAAATCTATTGTGTAATTTTCAAATATTTAGATAGTCTTCTATTTTATGCCTATTTATAGATCACATCCTTAATTGCATTTTGATGCACTTCATGGTTTCAATTATGTTAAATTTGTTGAAGTTTACTTTATAGCCCAAGATGCAGTCTATTTTGGTGAATGTTCCATAAGTTCTTAAAACAATAGATTTTATTGTTATTGGGTGATTGTCATAAAAATATTAATTTGATATTGTTGATCAATTGGATTTTCAGATTTATATTTTTATTGATTCCTGTTTAGTGATGCAATTATTGTGCTAAAAGGAAATGTTGAAGTCTCCAATTATCACTTTAGATATTTTTTACTTCTTTGCTTAGTTCTATGAAATTTTTCTTCATGTGTTTTGAATTTATTATTTGATACCTACACATTACTATAGTTCTGTCTTGCTGACAATGATTGCTAGCCTTAACATAATTTAATGGCCTTGTCTGAGTTTATTAATTTCCCTTGCTTCAAAGTTTATTTGATTTGATCTTGATATAGCCACCTCTCCTTGTTCCTTCATCAATGTTTCCATTATTTATATTTTCTGTTTTTAATATAGAAAAGTCATTTATTTGAAGGGAGGTGCATTATATGACAGATAATTGTGTGCATGTGTGTGTGTGTTATCCCAATATGTTTTAATTAATATATTTCCACCATTTACATTTAAAGTAATTGTCTACTTATTGTTAGCAATTATATCTGCTATTATATTATTTGCCATTTGAATCCTGTTTATGACCTTTTTGTTTCTCTTTAATTATCTGTAGTATCCATGAGTTTAACTATTTGCCTAGATGTTTGTAGTGGTTGCTCTTAGTATTATAATTAGACTATGTGACCTGTCACAAACCACTAGATATGAAGGTCAAATGATGTGTGGAAACCTTACTTTCATTTAGATCTTTTTATGTCCAATTTAAGTTCCAAATTTTACTTAGGTTACCTTTAAATAATAATGTCTTGAATATCTATGGTATAATTGTTTCAATCAATAAATATGACTCAAAACATAAAGGGGAATCTATTTTATATATCTATAATTATGCTATTTCCATTGTTTTTTTCTTCTTTTCTGATGCCTTAACCTTTTTTAATAAAAATCCACAGTTTACATTAAGGTTTGTTTTCTGTGTTGTATAATTCAATGGTTTTTGGCAAAAACACAATATCTTGTATTCATCATTATAGTATCATCCAGAATAGTTCTTCTTTCTAAAAAATTCCTCATTCTTCAGCTACTTATTCATTTCTCCAATACTCAGAAATCACTTATCTTTTTACCATCTCTATAGTTTTTGCCTCTTCTAAAATGTCATATCACTGAAATCACACAGTATATATCCTTTTTAAACAGACTAGTTTCACTTAGCAATAGCCATTTAAGTTTTATCATTTTTCCCATGACTTGATAGCCCATTTCTTTTCATTACTAAATAATATTTTATTGTAGGATTATACTACAATTTATTTTGCCTCAGCTCTTTGGAAATTATGAATAAAGTTGTTACCAACATTCACATTCAGGTTTTGGTGTGGACATATTTTCGACTTATCTAGTTGAGTCCTCAGGAAGACAAATGATGGATTGTATGGTATGACAATGTTAACTTTTTGTCAAAATGCCAGATTGTCATTCAAAGTAGCTGTGAATTTCACCAGATGCAAATGTGAATTTCTGCTGTGCCATATCCTCACCAGCATTTGTTTTTTCTAGGCTTCTTGGATTTTTTTAGCCACTTTAAGAGTTATGGTATTATCTGCTTATTTCTTCAGTGACATATGACTCTGAACATTTTTATATGCTTATTTTTCATTTGTATACGTTTAGTAAGGCATTTGTTAAGATTTTTTGTCTGTATTTCAATAAGCTTGTATGTTTTCTCATTGTTGAATTTAAAATTTCTTTGAATATGTTGGACACAAGTCCTTCATAAGATAGGTATTTTGCAAATATTTTCTCCCAATCTGCAACTTGTCTTTTTATTCTCATGACAGTGACTTTCACAGAAAAGTGTTGAATTTTAATCAAAGCCAACATGATTTTTTGCATGGATTTTTTCCATATTTTGATGTTATATCTAAAAGCATCCCTAAACATGAAATCTCTTACTTTATCTTCTAAAAGTGTAAATTTATGATTCACATTTAGGTTTATGATATATTTTGAGGTAATTTTTGTGAAAGGAATAAATCTATATCTAAATTCACTTTTTTGCATATAGGTATCTGCTTTTATAGATACCATATTGAAATAAGTGCCTTTGCCCTTAACTGAAGAACAGAGACACTTGTATGGGTCTAATTCTGGGCTTTGCACTCTGTTCTATATTATTAGTCTGTGGATATTTTGTCATTGTTGACACCACATTTTACTATGTTCTTCCTTTTGTTTGCTTTGGTTTAAAATTTTTATTCTTTTCCATGATTCTTAAGGTAAAGTCTCCTATTACTGATGTCAATTCCTTTGTTAATTTAAGAATTATGTTTTAAATTTTTACTATATGAACTTATTTAGATGCATCTTATCAATTTTGATACCTTTTTTCACTTTTATTCAGACAAAAAAATATTTTCAAACCAATATTGAAACACATCCTCTGATCCATGAGGTTTTTAGATGAATATAGCTTAATTTACAAACACTAGGAGATTTCTAGATTACTTTCTGCCATTGATTTCTAGTTCTACTATTGTCAAAAATACATATTTCAAATGATTTCTGTGTGTCTATATGTTTCTTTTTTTAAAATTTTTTTTAGTTGTAGTTGGACATAATATCTTTATTTTATTTATTGTTATGTGGTGCTGAGGACCGAACCCAGCACCTTGCATGTGCTAGGCGAGCTCTCTACCACTGAGCCACAACCCCTTCCCTATATGTTTCTTTTAAAATGTTCATTTAAGTCTGTTTTAGGACCAGATTTTATTCAATTTTGGTGAATTGTCTATGTCTACTTGTGAAGTATTTATATTCTGCTTTTTTGTTAGTAGCTTCTACAAATTTGAATTAAATCAATTTTTGTCATGTTCTTTAGATTTTCTATATTCTTGTTATTTTCGAATATTATTTATTTGAATTACTAAGAAAGTTTGGCGAATATTCTATATTTATTTATTGGTGTCTATTTCTTACATTTTTATCTATATTGCTCTGATAGAAAAGAATTTGCTTCTGTTTTCTTTTACTCTTAAGTCTTAGCCAGTGTCTACTACATTGGCACATTATATTTGCATTTTTACTTAACAGCTTGTTTCTTATGAAAAACTCTATATCTCATGTGTAGTCTATTTTGGAAAACTAAATGACCACAGAGATCCTGACTGGCAGTTCTTCCCTTTTTCCCAATGACTTTATGATTTTGCATATGCATATTAAATTGATCAAAGTATGTAGATAGAAATTTTAGCTCAAAATCTTCTTCAGAAATATGACAAAATAATGTTTCATTATTTTGTGTGCACTATATTTTGTGCAGTATAAATTGCAACTAAAAGTAATCAAATGATTTTTTTTTTAATCAGCTAAGCTTCTCTGGAAAACTCAGGGATCTGTACTTCCATCCAGAATCAAAGATCTAATGCACTCTCTGAATGCATTTGACTTTAAGGGGGTAATGGAATACACAGTTTTCTCTATATTATACTGCCAGAATATCTCTTGTTCAAATTACATGAGTATATTTCTGAATGCGTATTCGTTTTTATCTTCTCTAATGGATATATTGAATTGCTAATTATAAAAGAGACTCTGAATGTAGAACACTAGCTCTTGTTGGAATGTTGTCATCAATTTGTCCATTCTGTTATTATTGGTTATATATATAATTACAAACCTATGTTTTAGTAGAATGAAGTTCCCTGAAAACTGTAGTAACAGTATCCTTATTATTCATGGGAATAAATGTCCTATGTTTCATGTTGGAATGTGCACCTTAATTTTAGGCATTTGAATGTAATAAGAACTCACATTTGGTAATACTGACACAGCGGTGGTCTTTAATAGAATCATACATAAAACTGTTTCGATTTGCCTCCTTACATATTGATAGAGGTCAAGTCAGCTGGTAATATTTCACAGAATTGTGTATTTTGCAGTCAACTCATTATTAGGAATGTCTCATTTAGGATTCTTAGAGTAGCTTAGCTTTGTTCTAGGCTGTTACTCCTTAGTGCTTCAGGGTCTTTAATTATTCCTCCCCTTGCATGTTTGGAGATGGAATGCCTCAAGGATGCAGAGATGACACCAGAGCAGCACCATTTCCCTTACAATGAATCTTGGGAAGTATATTGTTAGACCACTAGGCAAAATAGAAAGGTGGATTTAATTTGCATTGAATAAATAAATTAAAGTTAAATGAATCAGAGATGCAAATACATTATTAACATTCAGCTAAGAATGTTTAGGAATTTTTTTTTTATTTCTAAATATTCAAACTCATCACCCCTACAGGAAGGAGTAAAGTGATCTCTTCTCCAGCTGGGCCAGTGTCCTGTCAAAACATTGTTGCATTGTATACAAGGTTAGAATGTAAAACACATGTCAAGGTCATTGCTTCCTGCTCCTCTGTGTAGTGTAAAAGTTCTAAGCACAATATTTTCCTGCTTCTAATTTGTATTCTTTGGTTTCTATGATTTAAGCAAAGGGAAGAAAAAAGAGATACTGCTTCAAAGGGAAGCCTTATAAAATAAATTAACTAAAAATATTTCCCTTATAAAATCTATGTGTTATTGATTTTTATGTTAAATATCTATGTTTTTTCATGCAGTAAGTATTACATTTGGAAATTATAAATGTTTTTTTTTTATTTTTTTTTATTTTGCCAACCTAATAGGCTTATGGAATGAAAACTCACATTTGGTACTATTGACACACTGGTAGGCTTTAATAGAATATAAAATTTAAAGTGTGAGTCCTTTTTCTAAAAAATGGGTTTAGACCATGTAAACTACCAATTGTGCCATAACCATAAATCATGTAATTAGTAACACTACTTTGACTTATAAATTATCTATATGATAAATCTGATTAATATTTCCAATACCAGCTGTGATTTTCCAAGTGTAATATCACTATTTGCTACTCATTCCAAATTCTCTTATTAGGGTAAGAAAGTTATTTCTGTAATATGATTGTGTGTGTGTGTGTGTGTGTGTGTGTGTGTGTGTGTTTGTAATGATATAAAATCAGAACTTGGACAGAAAGTTCTTAGTTTATATTTGGGGGAAGTCTACCAATGTGTCATTTGGGATTTCCTCTTTTAAAAAGCAAGAAAGTCAATTTTCCTATTTCATTCAATTTATAGATAAAGTATCTCCTTCACTAGCATGTCCCTGATTTTCTAACTTCCTTCTTCAAGGACCCAACTCTTAAAGGTTTTATTAGCTTCCAGCAGTACCATGTACTGGGCATCATGCCTTCAACACATAGGCTTTTGAGGGACTTTCAAGATCCAAATAAAATAGCTGTGTTGTCTTATCTTTATCCAATTACACTTGGTTTTATAAATGTGCTAGGTTGGTGACAATCAAGTTTTTATGACAAATATTTTAACACAAAAGTATCTTTGAATGACTTTAATAGATAAGATGACTTAAGCACATAATCTCGGTGATGATCAATATAATAACCTAAATATAATATAATGTTGATTCAAGATAAAATTAATTAGTAACAAATATACACTTGTCAATATGTAAATACTCAAGTAGAACAAAACCAAAAGATGAATTATAGGCATGTATATAGAGATTCACTGTAGATAGAACACCCACAAATGTACCCTGATGCAAATGCATTGATATACTGTTTTAACTATTTAAACACTTTGTGCTCTACTGACCTTAGTGATTCAATCTTCTAAAATGTCAAGTAACTTTTAATAAAGCTAGAAATTTGAAGGCTATAGTTCTCCCTTGGTGTACATATCAATTGCAATTCTGAGATGTTAAATACATAGTCTCAAATAACGATGAGCAAATTTTCATTTACCTGTTGTGCAGCAAGACAGTCACAAGTCACATGGGAACAGCCATAATTCTTTGTGTGCAGAACATTTTTACCCCAGGCCCCCAGTCAATAAATACTAATAACATTTTATAATTTTATTAAGACAATGCCAATACATTTTCCAAGTGCTGCCAGGGAGGTGATTCTGTACACATTCCCTGACTAAAAACCACTTCCCGAGGACCTTAGTCGTGCTTCAACTCCATTAGTCTGAATATCACCACAAAGTAACAAAACCCTATAATAATTTTCAAGGTCTACAGAAAATGCCCCCTTTAGTGAAATCATTATTATTCAAGCTGTGAAAGTGAAATAAATTCCTCCTCCTAGGCTCTGTAAAATTGTATGCATACCGGTTATTTAACACCTTGCATCCTAGTTATTCATTCAAGTGTCTCTCATTTATTGATAGATCTTCAACTTTCCCTAAGACAGACTCTTCAAAGATCTATAATAATGTCAGATTCATTTTCCAGACCTCTGCATACTGATTTATCAAGATACATATTGAGCATATGTTATTTGATGAATAAATGAATTTGAATCTCCTACATTTTAAACTTTTTCCTTCCCTTCATTTTTAGGTTTTTTTTTATAAGTTACAGTGTTTTACACACTTTAGACACACAAAATCCAGTCTTTAAAGTTTATTATTTAAAATTTCTAAGTGCAGTAAGTTTAGACAGGCAATGATTTTATTATTAGTTGACTAAGATGGTAACCTTAACCTCCTAATTTACTTTTCTTATGTGAAAAATGTCAATTGTTGCATTCTTCTTCATTGGTGGCAATAGCACTTTATTTGAAACAAATAAACAAACAAAACTGTAGTATTTTAGTGTCAATAAGCAGGGACTTATCAGAAAAGAAAAAACATACCTGCAATATTGTCTAAAAATTTAAATTGTAAAAATTTATTTGCTTGTCCAAATATAGGAAATAATTAATTTAATTCTCATTAACATAATAGGCTTTTAATATGTATTAATGACTTAAAGTCCTAACATATATAATAACTGGAATTTACAATGACATAAATATGTCTTTCAGTATTGTTTGCATATTAAATATGTTAATGAGTAATAAATAGCTGAGTAGAAGAATGTGAAATACTAGTCAGGTTTATCTGAATCACATTTCAACTACTATCCCCCAAATCTAATAAATCACAATGCAGAAAGAAGAGTTCTATTACTAGTATTGTAATTCTTTATAAATAATTGTCCCACTTTATTATTTTGTACCACTTGTGTTAAACTCTGAAAAAAATCAATCAGGAAGAAATAGAGGGAAAGTACATTTATTACCCTCTTCCTATCATATATTAACTAATGGCAAAGTGGGTAACTTCAGTTCCATAGAAATTTGGATATAATAATAGCCTGAACCCATTTACAATTGTGTTTAATTATTGTAAACAATGGATATCTATGCTTGCTTGGAATTAGTGCTGCAACATGGAAAGAACATTATCTCTTGAGAAAGACATGCTATTTAAAATCTTGGCTTGGCCAGTTATTAAGTATGTAGCTATCAGGAAGTAATTTAAATTCTTGGAATTTTAATTTTGTCATCTCCAAAGACAGAAGGAGAGAGAGGGAAAATAAACCTGGGAGAGAATTATGCTGATCAGATAAAATAATGAATTACAGTAGATGGGGTAGGGAGAGAAGACAGGAAGGGATGGAATGGGAGGGGAGGGGAGGGGGGATAGTAGAGGTTAGGAAAGGCAGCAGAATACAACATACCCTAGTATGGCAGTAGGTAAAAAGTGGATGTGTAACCAATGTGAATCTGCATTATGTATTTAGGGTAAAAATGGGAGTTCATAATCTGCTTGAATCAAATGTATGAAATATGATATGTCAAGAACTTTGTAATGTTTTCAACAACTAATAATAAAAATTCATATAAAATGTAGAACTTAGACACAGTATTTATGAAAATACTGAAGATTATGATCCTTCAAAGAGTCTGATTGATCTATGTTTCTATTTTTTATTTATGGCTGTAAAAGACTTAGCAATGACAACCCATAACCAGAAGTTAGATTCAAAAAACCATGAAAAAGATTCCTTCAATATTTATAATTTGAGATTCACTATCCTGTTAGTATGATGGAGAATTTAACTTTTAAAGCCTATTGAATCCATGGTCTCTTATAGGAGAAGGATAAGTGACCTAATGCTGAAAATTTCTAAGCTTTACCTTGGTCTTTTTAGTTGGGGTTCTTGATAAACTTCAGGACAGTGTGATGCAGTGGGACAACAGTGGTCTAAACTCAGCCAGTCTTCTAGTAACCATTTCTGTGTACCTTTACAGCTCTGAGACTGTGGGTAAATCACTGGTGCTATATAGATTCAATATCATTTTATGCAAAAGGTAATCTAAATTTCTCTTGGCTCCAAATTTTTAACCATTATTTAGAACTGTGAATACAAAATGCCAAATGTCAGTATTTATTTTAGGAAATGCATTGACAACTGTGCCTCAGTGGAAAAATAAATAACATTTCATTGGTAAAATAAGAAAAAATAAACAAATAAAAACTGCTAAAAAACTAAAACCTAAAATTTCACACATTAATTGTGCCTGGATCAATATTATTGAGTAACATGTTCAGAAACTCTTGAAAAATTTTCAACAAGAGAATTTAATCATAATCAGTTAGGTTATAGCCAATACACTGTATTTTAACTCAAACATTTTAAATGGGTTAAAGAGACTTGACAATTAAATGCATGAACTTAGACTTTCTTTTATAAAAGTTTTTTATTAGTGCATTATTTAGAAATGATAGTGGGGTTCATTTTGACATAATCATACATGCATGGAACATAATTTTCTTTATTTCTTGATCATTCTTGATGTACAAAGACACCATCTAATTAATTGATGTTTTAATGTTTTATTTCCTAAGTTTTAATGGTATATACTTGAAAAACATTTCAGAAATTTTTCTATGTTGGAATTTGGAATATTGTTTATTTTTATTGTTCTTTGGTTTCTTCAAATTTCTAATTATAGGCAAAAATACTACCTATTTTCAGTAAAAGGAGATGTCAAATTAAAAAAAAAACACGGTGCTAGATCCTTTTAGTAGAATAGATTGGGAACATGTGTTTATAAAAATGACCTCCATCCACTTCTTTATTTTAACACTTCCATGAGCATTGTATATCAAATAGTATACCTTGTGATTGACCACATGTTTGCAACTGCTAATTTTTACCCTTTGCTTTTTTGTGACCAAATTTTACTACAGCTGCTGTCCTACTCAAAGGTCCTTGAACTTTGGTTTACTCCAAATCTGCACAGGACCAAAGGCAGAGCATTTGTCTCTTATTTAGAGATAAAATGACTGCAAAAAGACAAGTTTCTGTCAAATGGCACTGATCACACCATCTACTCACTCTTCCTTGCTTCCTCAACTTCTCTTTAAAAGTTTCTGCTAAGCTGTGCTTATTCCTCTCTATAAAACTACTATACCATCACAGATGACAATTTACAAGCAAATGAAGTAGTGCTGAATAAACTCTTGTGTTCAGAAAAAAGATCCTCGATAACATGTATTTAAACTTAATTCCAAACTTTAAAAAGCCTATTTGGTACTATCTCTTTAATGTATGAGTTGAGGGATGTGATTCTTGTTGACATAAGTAGTTTCTTTTAGAAAATTTTACATTTAAAAAAATGCTGAGCTTGACATTTGCATATATTTATAATCCTTCTTTGGCAATTGACTTTCAGAATAAAATATCTTTTAGAACTATCTAAATATCCTGTATTTTTCTTAAAGCCACTGTCACATCTAACACAGAGAAAATGAGGGACAACTCACAGTAGAGTCCAAGGAGACAAAAATCAATAATAAAGAAGAAGAGTGAATACTCTTCTTGTATTTTTCACAACTGAATCTAGACATAAGGACATTTAGATATATCAGACTTATTATAAGAGCCCTTTCTCATTGCATTAGGTAATGAAAGGGCCTGCTGTAGAACAGAGTCAATAAGAATGTCACAAAGCACAAAGTTTGACCTGAAAGGAGATTTTTTAATTTTTTCTTTTCCCTATTCAGCATTCTCAGTTTGGGGGAAAAAATGTTTCAATAAAGTTTCTGAGGGACAGAGTATAATTAGGAGAAAAGGACCTCAAGGTTTATATTACTTTTAAAATAGCCGCTTGGCAAATCACTGCAGGCATGAACATCAGCTTAAGATAGATGTTTATAAGAAAACTGCAAAATGCAATGAAGCTTTGTCTCCTGGCCATGTACAGCAAATATGAGACTTGAAAGCCATTCTTCCTCCTCTGATGCTCAGAAAACATATAGATTTTATAAGAATTAATATATGAGCCTACTGTAAGAACCAGTCTAAAGAAACTCTTCTTTAGAGATGAAATTCTTCTTTTAGAGAAAAATGTATATTATTGACTTTAAATGTCATCAGAGATTAGTATTTGTAAATTAATAGGAAGTTTACTTTTATATGCACTGATATTTTGTAAGATGCCTAAAATCTCAACCTTTGTGAATAGTGTGACTCAAAACAATTTCCATAACAACATTTTCATTTTTAAGCCAGTACTTTTGAAAACCCATAATAATGATTCCTATCTAAAACAATAACACTTTCTTTAACATCATAGTGATCAACTCACATTATTGGTATGACATTTTCATTGTAGACAGTAACATTGAAAATATTTCTTGTATTACATTTGACCTTCCCACCCCAATCACAGTGTCAAGAAACAATTTCTATCAAAACTAAAATCCTCAAGCATCTGATAATCAAATCAGGATTGCTCTTATGTAAGGAAAATATAAAATGAATTGAGATATGAGTACTTTCACCTAATTGGATATTTTATTTGTTGTTTTAAAAAGCAAATTTAGCTCTGGAATGTGGCAGATCTTATGCTTGAAGATGAACGAAATAGTTATTCAATGCATATGAATCACAGTCTAATTTACAGAATGGCTTAAGGGTGTGACAGGGTGGGTGTTCACAAAAAAAATCTAATCTAGGAGTCAGAAAACTTGAATTTCGATCTAACAAGTCAGTTATTAGTTGTATAACTGACACCAGAACCTACTTTTCCACAGACTTGCTGTGAGGACCAATGAAGACACAGAAAGTGGAAGTGATTTGACCATGAAGATATTGGAAAAAAGAGGCTTCCTTAATATTTAAGAGTCTTAATGGAAACCAGGAATTTGTCCATGATGAATTTTGAGAAGACACCTAAACAAAAGTAAACAAGCTATAAATGTTCAGCTTGATGAGTCTGCCTAAAATGAACACATTGACACAATCTCCATCTAAATCAAGAAATAAAACAAACCCAAACAAACCCAAAGGGCTCCAGGTCACTCTTGATTCCTCCTGTACAAGATAATCACTACTTTATTTTAAATTTCTGAATTAACATTATGTAGCATGTATTCTTTGGTGCCTAGATTCTTACACTCAAACATATGTGTAACAAATACATCCATGCCACTATGGTTGAGGGGTTTATTTATTTTAATTGATGGACAGTATTCCACAATTGCAATAGCTCATTAACTTTAGTTGGGGTATGGTATGAATGGATAGAAATATATCTACTGTATTATTTGGGTCATTTCCAACTTAAATTTAGTTTTAATAATATTCTCTTGAACATCCATGAATATATTTTGATATATATATTTCTTTTTTTTTAAAGAGAGAGAGAGAGAGAGAGAGAGAGAGAGAGAGAGAGAGAGAATTTTTAGTATTTATTTTTCAGTTTTTGATGGACACAACATCTTTGTATGTGGTGCTGAGGATCGAACCCGGGCCGCACGCACACTAGGCGAGCGCGCTACCACTTGACCCACATCCTCAGCCCCTGGTATATATATTTCTGACAGGAAAAATCACTAGATTTACTGGAATAGTCATTTACTAAGATATAATAGTTGTCTCCGCAGATATTTAGTTCTCAAGAGATTCCACCACTTACATTGTTCATTGATATTAAAGATAACAGAGAAACAAAGCAGAAGAAAAACTTTAAATGTTTAAGAGAGGGTAAACATAAACATAGAAGTCAATAAAGTAGGCCAAAAAAATTATAACCATGGAAGAGATAACAATAAGGAGAAACCACATAAAAGGGCTTAATACAAATACATTTGAAAAATTAGATGAAGTGATTATATGAAAATTGATTATTATACTATAAATATGTAAGAAAATATTTTTCTTTTTAGAAATGCATTAATATATTTAGAAAAAATGTGCAATGATGTATGTAACTTATTTTCAAATGATTCATGGTAAGAAATTTTATGAAAAATATTAGGTGCAGGAAATCTGGACAATGTTTACTAGGAGGTCTTTGAACTTTTCTTATAATTTCATTGAAACTGTAAAATTATTTCCAAGTAAAATTTAAGAAATTGGTCATATCAATAGATAATACTTGTTTAACATACTTTTTCTGATTGAATTTTGCATATAATAAAATACCTCTATTCTAAATGTAGATTGATATTTGACATCTGTGTAAATTCTATGTAGGTATTTGAACAATCAAAATTAGAATGTTGTACCATTGTCTTTTAAATTCCCTGTTTTCCTTTTACACTCAAACCCCACCAACCCTAGCCTTAGACAAATATTATTATAATTATATATTATTTCTGCACCTATAGATTACTTTTTGTTTCTATAATTTTATATAACTGAATTCATAGAGTTTGGACTTTTCTATGTCTTGCTTCATTTTACAGGGCAACATTTTTGAGATTCATCAAAGATTTTGCACTTCATTCCTTTTTATTGCTGATGCAGTTCCACTTCTCTTAGGTAAATACCTAGAAGGGGAATCAATAGTTCATATGAGAACTCTAAGTTTAACTTATAAGAAACTGTCAAAATATTTTTGAAGGAACCATACTATTTATATCCCCTCAAGAAATGAATGAGCATTCATCTACATTCTCTTGAACACTTGGTATTTTCATTTTAGTGGATGTAAATTTGTGTTTTATTGATATTTTTGTTGCATTTATCTGATGTCATATGACAATGAGGGTCTTTGTGCTTTTCAACTATTTAAAAAATTTATTTTCCAAAATATATTTTCAAATCTTCTGCCAACATTGGTGGGGCTACCTTATTACTGTTGCTTCTAAGTAGTTCTTTTCATATTATAGAGACCAGATATTTTTTAAATACATTCATTAAAATTGCTCGTTCTGGGTTATGGTTAGCATTTTTATTTTAAAGGTGTCTTCAGTAAAGCAGAAGTTTCAATTTTTTTAGCAGTTAAATATATCATATTTCCTTTACTAGTTAATGTTTCTTATTTGATATTTAAATAATCTTTTGCTATTCTAAAGCTATGAAAATTTTAGGTTCATAATATATTTTAAATTATTGGAAGTATAGAATGGGAGGTATTGGTGAATAACACAGTTTTGCATTTCAATTCCTCTTTATATGTCATTTGTAATCCTTATATTTCCTTATTTTGTCCACTAGGAGGTGTAGTATAATGTTGAATAGAAATGGTGAAACCAGACATTCTGATCATGTGTCCTATTTTAAGTGTTTAGTATTTTCTTATTAAGTATGTTGTTAGTTGTTTACTTTCCACAGAAACTGATATAAAATGATGAATAAAATCAGTGAAAGGAATTGCTTCTACAAAAGCATTACAAAATTTATCCAACTAAGGATCATCACCAAAATTAGAAAAGAACAAATTACATTATGATAAAGGAGACAGTATTCTATAAAAATATTAAGTGATCCTTAATACAGAATATAATGAAAAATATATGTCTAAATTTAATAAATAAAGAATTACAAATTTTATTCAACAAAAAGTAAATAATCTAAGTAGGCCAATAGTCAATAATAAGTGTTGTATTTATTTTTAAAAATGTAACAAAATAAAAATAGGCATATATCACTTTGTCAATGAAGTCAATCAAATGTTTAAAAAGTAAATAATAACAATTATACATCCTTTTCCTAAAAAGAAGAAGAAACATTCTTCAACATCTTAGATAGCATTAATCATGATGTTTAATTTGAATAGGTATTTACATCTTCCAATTTTTTTATATTTATTAGAATGAACATATATTTTCTTTTTCTTTATTAACAGGGTAGGCTCATTTTTATTTATTTTTAAATATTAAACTAATCTAGAATTTTTGTGATAAAACTTATTTGATTGAAGATTTCATCTGTTTTATAGCATGCTTAATTCAACTTGCTAAATTTCCATGGATGATTATTTTTGTCCAAATGCACAAGAACTATTGGTCTATAGATTTATGATTTATAGTCTATTTGTCTAGCATTGAAATCAGGGTATTTCTGACCTCATAAAATAATTCAACTGGACCTATTTCAGTTTTCTATTAATAGTTTCTGATTCTCTGCTAGTTGGTCCAATAAATTCAGTCAAGTCTCCCTGAACTCCATTGGTATGTTCTAGAGATCATGTGTATAAAATTGTGCCAATTGATAACACTACTGTATTGTACACTTGAAAATCTATATTTCTCATATTCAGTGTTCTTACAAAAGTCTCTCTGAACTCCAGGGTCTCCAAGTGTATAGACTATGGTATAATTGGAATCTGCCTTCCTGCACTAAGATCCTGTGCTACTAAGGGGCTCACATTCTTTGTTTCACTCCATATAAGAGCTGAAGTAATTAGTAATTCAGTACTTTGTCATATAAATTCTTCAGTTCCATTGATTATAGTGGGAGATATTTGAGTTACATGCTAGGTTTTTTCCTTTCTCTCATTTCCATTCTCCATTCTTTACATTTTTGGAAAATGTTTGAATAACATCCTATGTACACTAGTTACACAAATAAATTAACTATTAATTTCAAGAGTCCTTTAGTCTAGGTATACTCAGACTAGAACCTTAGAAAATTCTAAATTTTTGATCATCTTCCCAGTAAAAATACTGAATTCAATATAAAAATTAATGACATTTTATGGTTTATTATCGTAATACTGACAGTTGAACTAATGGTAAGTGCTACTTCTTGTAAAAAGTCTAGAAGGTTTTATGACAAATAAAATGAATCAAATTATCTTAAAAATAAACATAAAGATGTTTAACAATCACTTAATTATTAAGTAAGTTGTCAATATTCTGTGCAAATCAATTGTTAGGGATTTTGTCTTTTTGGGGGGGAAAGTATAGTGTGAAATGGCATATTTTTTTAATAATCAAGTTTCATAATCAAACCTCACTTGATGACAGTATAAAGAAAGAAATCATATTAGGGTTAAATTTATTAAAATTATCCTAAAATTATGTTACTAGGAATCCAACAATAACTGGCATCTTTTAATTTTTAGATAGATCATATATAAGTGTAGACAATTCAGAAGTACATCTTTTCAGTTTTCAGATTTTGTACCTTGATTTTGAAGGATAGCATATGACATTCATTTGATCAACTGCTTGTGTAGTTATCTCATAATTATTTATTGAAAGACTACTATTGTTCTAGCCTTGAGATAAACTATGGAGATTCAACAGTACATAAGGTGTAATTTTTGTATTTCCTCATACTAATTCAGGGGACTAGGATTACTGTAAGTAAAGATAAAACACAACTGATGTAATGCATGCTGTTAAAAGTAGGACATTTGGCAAGGTCATAATCTTAAGGCAAACAAATCTTTATTTAAAAATTGTATTTTGGCATAGATAAGGGGTTATTACAAATCAGTCTGATGGAAGAATTTTTTTATAGAGTGAGGGGAAGATTTAGCTAGGAATTCTAGGAAGTTCTAGATGAGAAAACAAGCAATTGAAGAAATGAAAATAACAAAAGGAAGAAAGATTTCTGTGATTGCAGGATGAACTTCACGTATTTTCACAGGAGGTTTTAGAGGAAACTTGAGGGACACAGTAGTGTAGTGGGAGCAGGGATAATAAGAAAATATCAACATTTGAAAACAGTGATTGATTAGATACAAGAGTGAAAGGAAAGTCACCATGAATGAAGACACCCACCATTCTGACTTGGTAAGGTAACTGAATTTAGAGATCCCATCTTTCAAAGGTGAACTTACGTATAGGAAAAGTCTCATTTGGAACACAGTAGCTTTGAAGTGTCTATGATTCACTGCTGACATGTAGTAGGCTTTATAAGTTGAGTGGAGGAGAAGCAAATTGAGCAAGAAATAATGATTTTTGACCATCAATATTTAGATTGGAAACATAACTGTGAAAATGAATAAGTTCACTAGCAGGAAATTTAGAGAAACAACTAAACATTGAAGACCTTTATTGTATGCATCATAGTTACGCATAATATTGGGATTCATTTTGGCATAACTATACAAACATGAAGTTTAATTGGCTTCAATTTGATCCCTAATACTTTCCTTTCTTCCCCTTATTATAGCTCTTTCTTCTATTTATCTAAAGCTTTTAAAAAGTTAGTGCACTATGATAGATATACATAAAGATGACATTCAATGTTGTATATTCATATATGTATATAAAATAAGTCAGTTTCATCCCACTGTTCCTCCCTTTTCTCATCCCTCCTCCCTCTCCCTCAATCCCCTCTTTGACTCCAATGATTTCTCCTCCATTTTTATAGGATTCCCCCTGTCTTTTGCTCCTAATTTTGGTCTAGCTTCAGTAACTGAGAATAAAATATTCGACCCTTGATTAATTTTCTGGACCTAACTTATTTCACTTAGCATGATGACCTCCAGTTCCATTAATTAACCACAAATGCCAAAATTTCTTTCTTCTTTATGGCTCAGTAAAACTCTATTGTATATGTATGTATACCACAATTTCTTTATCCATTTATCTGCCAATAGACATCAGTGCTGGCTTCATAATATGGCTATCATTAATTGTATGGCCATAAATATTGATGTCACTTTATCCCTATAATAATGCTGCTATTAGATCTTTTGGATAAATAACAAGAAGTGAGAGCTGTGTCGTACGATGGTTCTATTCCTTGTGTTTTTAGGAAATCTCCATACTGCTTCCTGGGGTAGTTGTACTAGTTTGCAGACTCACCAACAAAGTATGAATGGAACGTTTTTCTCATAATTTCACTAACATTTATCATTATTTGTATTTGTATTCTTGATGATTGCATTTCTCACTTGAGTAAGATAAAATGTCCATGTAGTTTTGATTTACATTTCTATGATTGCTAGAGATGTTGAATATTTCTTCATGTGTATGTATTACTTCTTTTGAGAAATGACTGGTTGGTTCTTTTGCCCATCTATTAATTGGGTTATTTGGTGTTTAACATTTTATATTTGGGATATTAAGCCCAACTCTTGGGAAAGTGTGGTAAATATCTTCTTTTTGTAGATTCTCTTTTTATGCTCTTAATTGCTCCCTTTGATGTGAAGATTTTTAGTTAGATAATATTCAACTCAATGATTTTTGGTTTTATTTCTTGTGCTTTAGGAGTTTCGTTAAGGAAGTTGGGGCCTGTTCCAATGTGTTGGAGTTTTGTATTTATGTTTTACATTTTACATTTGTGTTTACTTTTTTTCTCTAATATGTTTTTGAAACCTTAGTCAAGTATCAAACGACTATAACATTGTGGATTTCTCTTTTCATCTTCTATTCTATTGTGCTGGTGCTTGTGTCTGTTTTGGTACAAGACATTATCTCTATTTTTTTTTTGTATTTGCTAAGAGTTGCACTAAAATATGATCTATTTTAAAGAAACTTCTATGTACCACTGAGAGAAAAGTGAATTCAGTTATTGATGAATGAAATACTCTATAGATGTCTGTTAGGTACATTTGATTAATTGTGTTTTTTCATTCTGAAGAATCTTTACTTAATTTATGTCTGCATAACCTATTTTTTGGTGAGAGGGATGTATTGAAATCCCTCAGTATTATAGTTTTGTGGTTTATTTATTTCTTTATGTCAGGAAGGGTTTGTTTTATGTACATAGATGCATCTTTATTTGGGACGTAAATATTTGTATTCATTGTAACTTGGATGATTTCTTAATCAGTATGTAGTGAGATTCTTTATTTCTTCTGATTAATTTGCATGGACGTATACTTTGCTGATATGGTATATTTTAGGGGTTTATTGCAGGGTCATAATGTATTCATAAAAGGGCTATTCCTCTTGAGAAAAAACTGTGATGATTCAGTGAGCCTTCTCTCTAAGACAAAATTTGACACTTTGACATTTTCCTTAGTGGGTATCCCTGAAGTAGCTGTTGGGGCTTACAAAATCACTATAAAAATGAACCCTGCTGTGGTAAATAATATTAATTATTCCTGTATGGCAATTAATATGCTTCATGAAGAACAAAAACAACATCGTCAAATGATACTTGACAATTGAGCTGCAATTAATTATTTGTTATTATTACATCATAAAGGATGTCAGGAGTTTAATACTATGTGTTGCTTTAACTTACGTGATAACAGTAATTCTATTTCAAAGGAGCTAGATTATTTTAATGATATAATTGATAAGGTCCCACAAGATGATGGAGCTTTAGACTTATTGGGTTGGCTAACTTCATGGTTACCCAACTTTACTTGGGTCAAACAATTATACATAAGGTGGATGTTTACTAGTACTGGATTATTAATGTTGTGCTTGCTGTTCTCAATGCCTATCCTATTTTTTTCCTCCACCAGATTTAAAAACAAAACAAATATTATTCATCCAAAATGCCTTAAAAAAACAAGAAAGGGGAGCTGAAGGGTTCTGTGTTTGGGATTGGGGCCCCTGATGACTTCATGGCTGAGGTATGTTTGGTACCTGGGAAAGCTTCTGTGGATGCTAGAGTCTTATCAACTTTGACCTTAATTTTAGGCACATAACTCCTTGGAATAAAGGAATTTGCTTGCTTTATAACCTCAGTGTTTCATCAAGCTCTGTTGCTCCTGGAGCTGCCCACCTAACAGTAACTTCAGACAATGGACTTCTTGAGAACTGCACTAAGCTCTAAAGTTGCATATTGTAACTATGAAATGTAACTGCAGAATAAACAACCTTACTGATACTCTAAACAATAATGTGGTTATGGTACTAATGACCTAATGTAACCTATTGTTATAAATAAACTTGGCCACTTAGACAAAGAGCCACTCTGCACCTTGTCTCTCTTCCCACTCTTTATTATTATTCTTTACAGGATATTGCCTGCTTTTGGTTTTCATTTGCATGGCATAAACTTTCCCAAACTCTCACCTTCTTTCAATGAATGTTTTTGCTGGTAAAATAAATCCCTTTTAAGCAACACTTGTGCTTGACTCTTTCTTTTCTTTTCTTTTCTTTCTTTCTTTCTTTCTTTCTTTCTTTCTTTCTTTCTTTCTTTCTTTCTTTCCTTCTTTTATTTTTTTTACTTAAATGCTTAGCCACATTTTCACCCCCTTTTAAGATTGTTTTTAGAGACAGGGTCTCACTAAGGGACTCACTAATTTGTTGAGGCTGGCTTTAAACTTGCTTCTGCCTCCTAACCCACTGAGGTTACAGATTTGTGTCACTTGCACAGCTTGTGGCTTGTTTCTTAATTGAATTTGTCAATCTATGACTTTTTGAATGGAGAATTTAGGCTTTTTATATTCAATGCTTTTATAGAGATGATTTTTATTTCCCCCAATTTTGATTTATTTCTACTGATTAATTTGGATTGATTATTTTTCATTACACTGTTGTGCTACTGCAATCATTCTGATCTAGGCTGTTTTTCACTTCTATTGTTTCAATTTTTCTGCAAGAAATATGTCATCGAGTATGTTTTGTAGTGAAGGTTTAATGACTATGATTTCTTTTAGAGTCTGATTGTAATGGAAGGTTTTTATTCACATTCAATTATGAAGGATAGTTTTGCTGGATATAATGATACTTTTTTAAAAAAAAATTTAGTTGTAGATGGACACAATACCTTAATATTATTTAATTATTTTTATGAGGTGCTGATGATTTATTTTTATGTTTTGCTTCACTCTTCCTAGGCAAGCGCTCCATCATTGAGCTACAGCCCCAGCCCCACAATTATAATTTTTGTTGGTACCTATTTTCTTTCAGGCTTGCTATGTATCATTCCAAACCCTCCTTGCTTTTAGGGTCTGGGTTGAGGGTTCATTTGAAATCTTATGGCTTAATGCTAAATGTGTCCTGCCTTTATTTCTTATGGATTTTAAAATTCTATTCTTATTAAGTATATCAGGCATTTTTGTTATAATGTTTTTGGAGAGGAGCTTTTTTGATCCTATTTGGTGTTTTAAATGCTTCTTATATTTTCATTTCCATCTTGTTCCTAGAATTTGGAAAATTTTCAGTTATTTTCTCATTGAAAATTTTGAGCATTTTTTTAATTTTGTATTTTGGATCCTTCTTGTACTACAATTAGTCTTAAATTTGGTCTCTTCCTATTATCCAAGATTTATTAGATATTCTGGTCATGGTCTCTTAACCTCTTTTCTATATATCCACTTTTATTTTTTTAAGCTTATATACATTGGGGTTGGGCTTGTGGCTCGGTGGTAGAAGGCTCATCTATCATGTGTGAGGCTATGGGTTCGATCTTCAACACCACATAAAAACAAATAAAAGTATTTTGCCCCATCTAATATATATATATATATATATATATATATATATATATATATATATATATATATAGAGAGAGAGAGAGAGAGAGAGAGAGAGAGAGAGAAATGCAATGTCTTTATTTTACTTTATGTCATACTGAGGATCGAACCCAGTGCCTCATGCATACCAGGAAAGCACTCTACCTCTGAGCCACAACCCTAGCCCCAATATATATATATATATATATATATATATATATATATATATATATATATATATATTAAAAAGAAAAAAAAGACTGTGTACTTTCTCTTCATGGCCTGAGAATCCATCTTCAAAGTGGTTTAATCTGTTGGTGATACTTTTTACTGAATTTTTAATTTTATTTATTGCATCTTTCATTTTTATTATTTCTATTTTATTGTTTTTTGAATCTCAATAACTTTATTGAAATTGTTCTTCCATATCCTGTATTTTCTCTCAGATTTCACTCCTTACATCTTCTTTTAGCTCATTGTACATTTTAACTAAAAACTTTCTATAATCTTTCTCTAACATTTCCTCCACTGTAGTGTGAATGGGATCAAATTGTTGAAGTGTCTTGGGCTGTTTGGGGTGGTTTGTTTCTCTGATTTTTTTCATACCACTTGTATACCTACCCATCTGTTGGGATGATTATTACTTCTTTGGTGCAATGGACTATTTATTAAACTTTTTTTTTCTCCTGGGCTGGTTGAATATCCACATATTAATATTTTCACTAGCAATGCATTCTCTGGTGTTCCCAGTATCAACATCTCTTTGAGAGAAGACCCTAAGCCATATTTACTTTGATCACCTCAGAGAAGAGTCACAAATTAATCAACCTTAGTAAAAGCAAGAAATTGTGGATTGATTTTTCTGCAGTTCCTCTAATCTTGGTATAAACTTATAATAATGTTCATTTCTTGGCTTTCAGAGTGACCAGTATTCTCCTACCAGGTCTTCTAGAATCTGCATGGCAGAGCAAAATGGACCTCCAGAACATAGGAGAAGGAGCCTAGTGATGGATCCTAAGAATCTAAAATTGGTTATTATTCTAAGGCATCACTAGGCTCCTAGTAAATTATATGACCTTTTAGAACTTAAAATTTATCATCTGTAAAATGCGGAGCCAGAAATATAGAACATATTCTAAAGTTCAACAAATACAAGACTCTTTCTATTTTTATATCAGTCCATTGCCTGAGCCAACCAACAAAACTGGCACATACATCTATAATGAGTTGGCTTCAACTGGACTGAGAATTTTCTTTTACGAAAGCCACATGTATTACATAAATTGCATTTGTGGATAATATGGATACAAATGTTTTACCATTCTCTATAGTTTCTACTTAAATTTGTCTGATATTGTCCAAAGGTGGTTGAGTGAACAAATATTTGTCAATTTTATGCTTTATGATGAACATTGGTAATGGAACCTCAAAAACATCATTTACTTACTATAAACATTGACCTATGTTAGAGAATTATAAAACTTTTCAATTTCTATTATTTATTATTTTTTTTGTATTTAGCATTACCTTTTGTGAAAATAGTAACTTTAGTGTTAAGCATATATAATATCCTCCCCAAATTTTATCTAATATTATTCTGACTAGGAACTTACAACAAAATTCAGTTAGAAGTAGCAAGGGTTAAATCTAAGCTGGTTCCCTAGTAGTGAAATCCTGGTAAGCAACTTTCAGATCCAGTGTGTTTTCCAGGGTTATATTCTCTGAAAAAGAAGAGAACCAAAGAAAACTCTAAACTATTCACAAAGTCTAGTTGCCTTTTAAATGCCATCTGCTTCATCTGTTCAGAAAAATCACTTTCATTATATTTCAAGTCCAAAGTCTCTTTTCTTTGTCTGTGATAATTTTTTTTCCTTATCCAGTGAAAGAATCCACACCAATTTTATGGTGTTTTTCACCCATCTCTTCTCTTATAGAATTCTTCATTTTGCCCTGTAGAAAGCAGCCCAAGAATTACTGGTCAATTGACAATTTATTCTATTTTATAAGGCACATTTCATTTTTTCTTTTAGGTTTTCAAAGACTTTTCTGAGACGGGGGAAGGACCTACTTCTATTCACAATCAGTATGGCTTTGTTTGAGCTAAAAATTCTACTACATGTAATATCTTTGCTGAAATGTAATGAATAGTATTAATAATGCCAAAGAGGGTCACATGGCTAGAAAGTTATGAAAACTTACAGTAATTAATAAGCAAAGTGAGCTTTACCCTGAAAGACTATTACTGAATAGCCAAGTCACCATTTGTTAAGATTTACAGCTTTTGTAAAAGTGGTACTTTCACACTTCAGATTACACAGTTAAATACTTAATGAATATTTACAAATTATATAACAATGATAAAGAGCAGTGATGTATCTGTATCACTACACAGATATGTTTATGTCCATCTATTCACAGGCCATATTAGAAAAGATACACATGCCGAAATTTTTATGAATTCTATTTAAAATAAAGTAATCATACACACACACACACACACACACACACACACACACACACACACACTATTAAACAAAAGGGCATGATTTCCGGATTAGACAATTTCCATTTATTTTGGTCTCCCCTTCCACCTTTGACATGCCATTGTAAATTACTGAAATTATGGAAAAGAATATTAGGGTCTTGGGCCAGGGACATAGCTCAGTTGGTAGAGTGCTTGCCTTGCATGCACAAGGCCCTAGGTTCAATCCCTACCACCAAAAAAAAAAAAAAAAAGAAACAAAGAAAGAAAAAATTAGCATCCTGTAGAGTGACCAAGCACAGTAAGAAATAGAAACAGAGTGCACGTTACTAAGAAAACTAGTTGTTGCATGTATGCTTCATGTTAATCCTAGATATACTTTTATTTTGTTGCTAAGCATTTTATAATTGCTGCTAATTGCACATTTCAAAGTTTTGTACAGGGACTGGAATTTCTGTATAAACAATAGAAACATACATATTATGAGCATCCATAAGGCTATTGCCCACTTGTAATTCTGTAACAGAATACTTAAACCTGGTAATTAATAATAAATATAAATGTATTTGCTCACAATTCTGGAAACTGTGAAGTAAGTTCATGATCAAGGGGCAGGCACATGGCAAGGATCTTCTTCAAATATAAATACTGTTACAATACCAATTAAATTCCTACATGAGTTTTAGACAGGATGAATATTCACACCATGGCAGCCATACAAGATGTATTTACTTTTGATGAATAGCCAAAAAAACCATTGGATTACTCATTAATCATATGACCAAGCATGGAATTTTCATGTTGCATACGCATATGAATAATTTTCTGCTTTAGAACTTATAATGAATTTATACATGAAAAAGAATATATAGTGTTACTTTATGCTAAAATAAGCAGCATGGTACAGCTCCTTGTAGTAACATGATAGGAAATAAATTAGTGCATTGAAAGATAAATCAAAAAGGAATTTAAAAGCAAAGCATCAAAGATCACATTCTGGCATGTTTTAATTAGTGCATAATGTCATATGTTATAGTGTGATTCACACTGACATAATCATAAGTTCATATAATATAATTAGCTTCAGTGGACACAACATCTTTATTTTAGTTTTATGTGGTGCTGAGGATCGAACCCAGTGCTCCACGCATGCCCAGCGATTGCGCTACTGCTTGAGCCACATCCCCAGCCCTGGTCAGTTTTATTCTGCAGCTTCTCCCCTTTTTTCTCCATACTTTCTCCCCATCAATCCCTTCCTTAACTCAACTGTTTTCCCTTCTCTTTTCATGAGATCCACCCATCCCTTTTATTTATTCCCCTTTTCTTTCTAGCTTTCTCATAAGAGAGAAAATATTCAACTATTACTTTCTGAATCTGGCTTATTACACTTACCATGATTTTCTCCAGCTCCACCTATACCAGAAAATGACATTATTTTCTTCTTTTTATGTGAATATATATCATATTTTCTTTATCTATTTGTTGATGGGCATCTGAATTGTTTCATTTATGTGACTTCTTTTGGATAAATACCAAGGAGTTGCACTGCTGCATCATACAGAAATGGTAGTTCCATTTCTAGATTAATCTCCATACTACTTTCCAGAGCAGTCACATTAATTTGTAGTTCCACCAAAAATGCATGAGTCTGTCTTTTCCCCATATCCTAACCAGCAATTATTGTTATTTGTATTCTTTATGATTGCATTCTAACTGCAGTGAAATAAAGTCTCAGTGTAATTTTTTTATTTGCATTTCTAAGATTGCTAAGAATGTTTAATTTTTTCATATATATGTTGATCATTTGCAATTCTTATTTTGAGAAATGTCTCTTTCATTATTTTGTCCATTTATTTTTTGTCTTCTTTATATGTTATGAATATTAATTCTGTATTGGAAGAATAGCTAACAAAGATTTTCTCCCGTTCTGTAGACTTTCTCCTCATGTTCTTAATGGTTTCATTTGTTGTACAGAAGCTTTGTAATTTGAGGCCATCCCACTTAATGGATTCTTGGTTTTGTTTTTGTTTTCCTCAGTATTAGGAGACTTATTAAGGAAATAGGTGTCTATGCCAATAGTTGGAGTGTTGACCCTATGTTTTATTTGTAGCAGTGTTAGTGTTAAAGAAATAAAACATCTTGCCAGAATCCTTTGTTCTGTTTTTCAGACAGCTAGTGCCACACCACACTTCATTTTTATATTTGTAAAATATGATTATGGTAATATCGCTTAAAAAGTAATTTATAAAATCATTGTTTAAAAAAATATATTCCCATGGACACATTAAATAAGTAAAAAAAAATATATAGAATTACTTAAGTAATGTCTTAATGAAATAATTTTCTGTGAAAACTCTTTCCTGTCATAAAAATTGAAAATATACTTATGAAAAATTGTAAAATACAGCATTTGGGGAGAAGAGCTATTTTGAAAAATAATAATAAAGGCCTGAAATGCAGGCATATGTAAGGTGATAATGGTGATGGCAGAAACATTTTGACACATAGAGATAAAATACCAGAATTATTTTTCTCCAACAGTTTCATAATTTTATAACTTCGATAAACACAAATTGATATTATTCTGTAATCATTTTTCATTGGTAGACATTCTAGTTATTTCTTTTTCTGTCACTCCAACTCAGAACCTGGACACTGAAGAATAAAAGTCATTAAAAATGATTATTTATAATTTACCATATATAGAAAACTATAACAATAACCCAACACATGTATTTTAGATTTTATTTATTGAAAGAGTTGTTTATTTAAAAAATGAAAGAAGGAAAGAGGGTTATGTAAGAAAAAGAAGAGAAAATATTTGGCATTTGGTTTTGGGGGAATGGCTAATTTCACTTAGCATTATCTTCCCTAACTCCATTCATTTAAGATTCATAGTGGGGTAGGGAGGGGGAGCATGGGAGGAATAGATGAACTCTAGATAGGGCAGAAGGGTGAAAAGGGAAGGGAAAGGGCATGGGGTTAGAAATGATAGTGGAATGTGATGAACATTATTAACCAAAGTACATTTATGAAGACACTAATTGGTGTGAATATACTTTGTATTCCACCACAGATATGAAAAATTGTGCTCTATATGTGTAATAAGATTTGTAATGCAATCCACTGTCATATATAAATAGAAAATAATTTTAAAAATATAAAAAATAAAAAGAAGAAATGATGCTAGAGAGTTTTGAGAATCACTCCCTCTCACCTTTTTCTAAACTGTAGTCGATTAGTGTAAATAATTTTTGCATGACAAGAACTTACAATTGGAGACTTTTTTGAGTAACTGAGGATTAGTTTCTGAAAATTACTGTACTAGCTTATAAACTTACAAGCAAACTTTTATTGCAATTTTATGTAGCCTAAGATATCATAAATAGCATGCATAAATGAGAAGCATCTCCAGAACCTCTGAAGGAGAATTCAAAGAAACTGCAAAACTGTAGAAAGAAATGCCAAACAGTAGCAGAAAAATCAACTATGTGATACATGGAAGAAAAGAGCTTCATTAAAATAATTCACTCATTTGAGTTTCCAGAGTAAGTTTCAATTTCCATGGAAACCTGTTAAGACATAATCAATACTTGAGTTTGTAATCCAAAGATGCTGGTTTTATGCATCCACCCAATTTTACTGGGACTATGAGTAAGTATGATCAACAGATTGGACCCTCAGCACCAGGAGGAATAATTCACTTGTAAATTAGAGGCAAAATATCAATATTGTTTTTCCCACATATAGCAGTCTTAAAAATAATTCTGTAATAAGAAGAGAACCTAAATTACTTGGGGGATGATCAAATGGACACTGCTTTTCAAGATGTTTTTCTTTCCTTTCTCTTGGACTTCATAGAGCTCCTTAGTGATACATTGTGATCCTGAAATTAAAAGAAAATGTTACTCCAAGTTAACATCTATGTATCAGGCTTGAAGTTGTAACTTCTAGGTATAAAAAAAACAATATTTTTCATATTCTAAGCCAGAGAATAATTTAACATAGCCACATCATGAGAATAAATCAACTTTCTTGGGATTGAATTACTAATCAGTTGACTTTCAATTAATTAAAAATTATATTATCCTGAGCATGAAAGAACTATTGAGTTCTTTACTTAAAGGAAGCATTAAAGAGATACTTTCCTGATGGCCTGTAAGAAAATTAGCAATGTTTTAAACTATCTGTGACATTTGTCATCTAAGACTTTAGTACTTCAATACTAAAACTATAATGTTTTTAATTCTGTCAAGGATCTGAATAAGCAGGAAAGAAGATGCTGAACTTCTAATGAAACTCCCGTCTACCCCAAATTAACTGCAGTCTTATGAAACCCTAAACAGAGGTCTCAGCAAGGCTTTACTCAGTCTTGTAATTCACAGAAATTATAAGATGTATACATATATATGTATATACATATATACCAACATATATTTTACATTTATATAATGTAAATATTATATATAAATAAATAAATATATATATATATAATATGTATAATATATCTGTTAGTCTAACCTGATAAGCTTGGGTAAATTTTATATGGTATTAGAAACCCTTTTCTACACCTCTGAATACAAACCTTGATGTACCATAAAATACCTGTAAGTGTATATGGAAAACTCCAAAGCCCATCTACATTGCAGTTGTATTTTCTCAGTATCAGTTACCTTTCACTTTTCTTATAATCTATCTCAAACTTAGAATTATCAGAAGAAAAAATTGTGAGTGAGGACTCAGAAGCTGGGAAATTATCAATTTTCTTTTGCTTCTTTTTTATGGTTTTATTAGTGCTTTACAGTTATATGTAATTGTGACATTCATGGTGACATATTCATAGATGCACATAACATAATTGCTCCATTTCATTCCTCAGGACTTCCCTTCTCTCTTCCCTCCTGCTGATCCCCTTCCTCCAGTCTTTTGGTCTCTGTTCCAGTTATTTTTATAATTGGTGCACTATAATTATACATAAGAGTAGGATTCATTGTGATATATTTGTACATGCCCATAGCATAATTATTCAGAGTTCTTTAAAGCACTGTTTATGAAGTACTGCTTAAAGTTGGTTACAAAGTACTGTTTAGGGAGAATTATGCAATGTTGCTGTAAAGAAGAGGTCATTTTGGAGTATTATGGGCTGAATTGAATTCCCCCCAAATACAATATGACGGTATTTAGAAATAGAGCCCATAAAGAAGCAATTAAAATAAAATAAGGTTGTAGATGTGGACTTAAATTCAATATGACTGATGTCCTTTAATGGGGGGAGGGGGCAAGGAGGTGTTTTTAACACAGAAAACACAAGCCAATGGATGATTATGTGATATGTGAGTGAAGAAGTGGCCATCCACAAGCAAGGAGAGGCCTCAGAAGACCCAAATAGGCTAATACCTTAATCTATGACTTGTAGCCTCTGGAACTATGAGGAAAGAAATTTCTATCACTTAAAGTCATCCAGTTTGCGATATTTTGTCACAGCAGCCCTAGCATATGAGTACATGGAATAATATAATTGTGCTTGGAAAGGAATTTTGGGGGGATTAAGTATTTACATCAATAAGCATTTTTGTTGCAATGCAAATACCCTTGACATACACAGCATATGATTAAAAATTCCTGGTCCCTGACTCTTTCCTTCAGAACAGATATGCAATTACTATGGAGACCTAAGTAGCATTGACTCCTGAATTACCTTAGGCTGTTGGAATACTGATCTATTAACATAAATTTATACAAGACAGTTTCTTGTTGAAATTTAAGTGGGATATTGCATTAGCTTCCTGGTGTGTCCTGAAAGATCGGAAGAAAAATTTACCCCAATTATTCTTCTGAACCTAGAAAGGAGCATAAGTCTCTCTCTTAGATCTTCTACCTACTCCCAAATGCTTAATGTTCCCTGAGGAATTAGCTGCTCTAGGTTCTTTCAGGAGATAGGAAGCTTTCTTCCAAAACAGACATTAGCCAGGTAGGCTATGTGGCCATGCAGAATTTTAAAAATGATATTTCTATTTTAATATTTTACTTATAGCAAAACATTGCAAATATAGAACATCAAGTTCCCCTAGACCATCAACTTTATTTTTTTCTATTATTGATATTTTAGGTTATGGTGCATTTGTTGAAATTAATATTGATACATATATCATTTCTTCCTTCAGATTATCTTTGTTTTCTCTAATATCCCCCCTGCCCCCATAGGACTCCATTCAGAATATATATTACATGTTCATTGCTATGCTTCCTCAGTTCCTCTTGCCTATAACATTTTTCTTCTTTTTCTTCTTTGTCTTTTTTTTATCACCTTGACAATTTTGAAGAGTTCTTACCATATATTTTGTAGAATTTCATTACTCAATTTATGCTTGATGTATTTGTTATGATCAGATTTGGCTTCTGTAATTATGTATATTTATATATATGATTGCAATATATGTTTATGTGTATTTAAATTATACATACACACACAAGCACACACACATACACATACATATACATACACACAAACATGCCTGAAAGTAATTTATTCTATCTACTTCCTCTATAATGGATAGTTGGTCTGAAATTTTCTTGTCTACTTATGCTGAAAGTAGATAACTTATAAGCATGTTACTAAATTAACAAGAGAGATTTCATGCTTAATCTTTTCAAGGAATCAAGATGGCATAGAAACTGTTGCAAGTTTTTAAAATAACAGGAAGTAATAGTTTTTGAAAAAGTATACATTTTAATCCCACCTAAAGGAGGTAGGAAGGTTTCTGCCAAAACAGAAATAGTATACAAATAGAATATCCTCTGTATTGACCACATAAAAGGCATTAATAAGAAATTTTGTGCATAGATTTCAGATGTAGAACATTCAAAACGTGGATGTGAACAACACTGAAATTTAGGATTTTCTTTATCTCAGTAATTTCTTCCTTTTTATACTAGCAAACTACTTTTATAGAGAATCAGTTTTTAATCTTTATAAAACTTTTCCATACATTTTTCACTTTACAAGAATATAAGTACTCAAGAGAGATATTTGTTATTGCATAGTTGATAACTGGAATTATTGAATATGAAGTTATTTTATTTTAGTGTCTACATAAGATTACATAATAAGAGTATTATATTTTGTAAAAATACACAGTGGTAAAATGTTGAGAGATTAGCTCAAATTGTACAATTTATAGCATGCTTTAAAGTGACAATTCATATACATTGTTCAACTATGAGAAGATAAGGTATTGGATAAAAGTTCCCAAAAATAAATTCTCAAAATTATAATTTTGATCATATTATTGAGAGAGAAAGCATTTACTTAGCAATATGGATGTGATTGTGAGTGAAGAGGCCTATATCATATGGTATTAAGTTATCACAAGGACGTGATAATTTTTTTAAAAGTTTTCATTTCACTGTAAGAGATTTAAAACTTCAGTTTATTATTTCTATAATAATAAGTAAATTTATGATGTTTTCCCCACCCACATTACTGGGGATGGAACCCAGAGCCCTGTGCATGATAGGCAAGTATTCTACCTCCAAGCCGTATCCCCAACCTTTTTTATTTTGAAACAGGGTCTCACTAAGTTGTCCAGGTTGTCCTCAAACTTGTGATTGTCCTGCCTCAGCTGGGATTACAGGTGTGAGCTGCCACCCCAGGCTATATTGTTTTAAGTCTCAGAAACTCTAGCACATGCTTACTTTAGGAAATTACTACTCAAAGATTTGGCAAATCTCTTGTTAAATGTATTGTCAACTTATTAGTAGTATTTTGTGTTAATCTTGTGAAATGATATAATTTTTTCTTATAATTTCTGATTGTCTATGACTGAAAATGATGACTAATAATGACCTTATTTGTACCCAATTCTCATGAGTTTTCCTGATTAAGATTATGTGTCCTGCAAACCTTGTAAAAATTGATTTAAAATACAATACAAATAAAAACAAAAATACAAATTTATTCTTCTTGAATGAGAATTTAAACTTGATAAATACAACAAATAAACATCTAACAGAATATTTTACTTAATGTATTCTATTACCCATTGAGGCATCCATTAATTTTTTGTACCATATTGTGTATGCTGTCCCCCAAATGCTATCATTGTAATACACGATAGGTAGATAGGTACTTGAGTATTATTTTTGAACTTTCCAGGCAAAAGTGCACAGGAAAGGAATTTTAGTATTTTCTAATTTCATAGACATTGAAAGTTAATGGATTCTGTTTTGGTTTGAAAATGTTTCAGCTTTCAAAATTTCCTTACATGCATCCCAAGGAAAAAATGATATCTTGAGGATGCTGTCAATCAACAGTTAATGAGAATTTGTTAAAAGACAGTTGAGACCGATTCCATGGAATCACTATTCTAACAGTAAAAAGATTGGTACTGTATGCTACCAGTAGGAGAAAAGCATGTTGATTTTGACTTATAAAATACTCATCACTTATTTAGCTTTCTAGATTATATGACCCAATACTTAGTTATTTTATACCTTTATTCAAAGATATGCAGAAATACAAACTAAGGTGATAGAATGTTTATATGACAGACTTTGACAGTGTTTCTAAACTTATTAAGATACATAATGCCCAAATAAACATTTAGAACGTTATCTTGAGATGTTAAGATTTAGGAAACTTTTTGAAACAATGTTTCTGACTTCAAACCAGATTAGAGGAAGCTTCCACTGAAGCAACCACCAACCAGATGGTGGTGTAAAGAATAACTAAGCTTTGCATCTGGGAACTTCCACATAAAGAATAATGCACACCTAAAATAAACATCAAATGGTTATTATGTAACACTCTGTTCTTTTGCAACATTAACAAATGAGTTGTGAAACTAAAAATGGAAACAGTCTACATTTGCTCTAGTGTCCTGATTAAAGTGTTGTCAGATGTGTGAAGCCTTGGGTTCTGTGAGGACCAAAATAATCTTGCACCTTTTCTTTCTGCACTTGATAGGGAATCTCACATATTAGCATTTTATTATGGTAGCTCAGCAGTGAGATATGTAGTAGTTTTGAGATATCAGAAAACTAAACACATAGTTGAATGGTTGGTTTCCAGTGAGCTTTCCATTGAATTCTTTTTCCAAATATGTCAATTTGCAAGTTAAATTCAGAAAACATTTAGAATGAATCTTTCAAACAACTTCATTTAATGATTTTTTTGTAAAAGAAACAAAAAAGCTCCATTCTTTTCAAAGACACCTTGTTTTACTTTTCTTCTGCTGCTTTTGTGAGATTTCCCTCTAATTTTATTACTAAATAATAAACAGCATGTATAATAGGAGCAGATAAGCAAATGTTTAATCTAACCACATGTCCATATTTTACTTTATACAAATGCATGAAGTCTGCAAAGTCATATTATAAATAGTATGAACAGTTTGAGGAACTAGACTTGAGAGTGATTTATTTTATTCTATTCATTCCCATTCTATTTGCTCATTTAGATACTCTGATATATTTGTTTCCTGAGAAAACTCATCAACCATTTTCTCAAAAGAAATTACTCATCAAAAGGAATAAAATGAAACTTTCCTTTGAAAATGTCCTGCTTTATAATTTAGTATTTCTGATTAAAATGTAGCTTGTCAACAGTCCTTACATATTGAGTACTGACAATGTTGTATCTCAGAATTTCTATTGAAGTATGAGATCCAAACTTACTTCTGACATACTAATGAATGATAACAGATGTATGGAAAATGTCTGGAATAATTATTGAATATAAATATCTACCAGGACAGGGCACAGTGGCACACATGTATAATCCCAGCAACCTGGGAAACTAAGAAAAGAGGATTGTAAGTTCAAGGCCAGCCTCAGAAACTTCACAAGATCCTCACCTATTTATCAGTGAGATAAATAAAATTAAAAAATAAATTAATAAAATAATAAAAATAGTAAATAAATAAATACCAGGAACAGTGAATACATATCTAAAAATCCTTGTGACATTTTTGGGAGTCTTGAATATTTCTCAGTCAAAAAAGTTCATTTTGGAGGCAACTCTATCAAGTTAACAACTCTTAGAATAGTTCTAATTTGCATTTCTCTGATTGCTAGAGATGGTGAGCATTTTTTCGTGTATTTGTTGATTGATTGTATATCATCTTCTGAGAAGTGTCTGTTCAGGTCTTTGGCGCATTTGTTGATTATTTTTGTTGTTGTTGTTGTTTAACTTTTTGAGTTCTTTGTATACCCTAGAGATTAGAGCTCTATCTGATGTGTGAGGGGTAAAAATTTGTTCCTAGGATGTGGGCTTCCTATTCACCTCACACATTATTTCTCTTGCTGAGAAAAAACTTTTTAGTTTGAATTTGTCCCATTTGTTGATTCTTGGTTTTAACTCTTGTGCTATAGGTGTCTTATTAAGGAATTCATGGCCTGACCCCACGTGATGGAGATTAGGATGAACTTTTTCTTCTATTAGATGCAGAGTCTCTGGTTTGATTCCTAGATACTTCATCCATTTTGAGTTAACTTTTTTTGTGCATGGTGAGAGAAAGGGATTAAATTTCATTTTGTTGCATATGGATTTCCAGTTCTCCCAGCACCATTGGTTGAAGATGCCATCCTTTCTTCATTGCATGCTTTTGGCACCTTTGTCTAATAAAGGTAGTTGTAATTTTGTGGGTTGGTCTCTGTGTCCTCTATTCTGTACCATTGGTCTACTGCTGGGAGCCATCAGCCAAATAGGTATGACAATTTCCTTGCCAGCGTACCCCCATGTTTCTTTAGTGGAAGGACTCATGGAAACAGGACATTGCATGTAAGGTGACCTTGCTCAAGGACCAGGGCGGATCCATGTTTAGGGTGTTCCCCCTTTAGAATAGGGCAGTTTAGCATAATAGGAGATTAGGGTGTTCCCCCTTTAGAATAGGGCGTATCCTGCTGCTGAGTTCCTCTTGAGTTCTTAGGGTCAGACAGTATTTTTGGGAGACAGAAGCCCATGTGGAGTGGATTTGGGCAGAAGTGGATTTGGGCAGAGTGTGGATTTGGGAGAGAACATGGATTTCCCCAGAACGTGTTTGTAGACGGCCGGTGTGAGTTCAGGAATAAAGAATTGCTGTTTGAATCTACAAGCTGTGTGGAGGCTCCTGATTTGTGCCCAGCCAGAGACTGCGGCAGTCTACCAGCCTGTTTTGGTGACAATACCATGCTGTTTTTGTTACTAATGCTCTGTAGTATAGTATACTCTAAGATACCAACTCACTCCAGTAAGAATGACAGCCATTATGAAGTCAAACAACAACAAGTGCTGGCGAGGATGCTGGGAAATAGGTACACTCATACATTGTTGGTGGGACTGCATTGGTGCAGCAAATTCAGAAAGCAATATGGAGATTCCTTGGAAACCTGGGAATGGAACCACCATTTGACCTAGCTATTCCTCTTCTCGGACTATACCCAAAAGACCTAAAAACAGCATACTACAGGGACACAGCCACATCAATGTTTATAGCAGCACAATTCACAATAGCTAGACTGTGGAACCAACCTAGATGCCCTTCAATGGATGAATGGATAAAAAATGTGGCATTTATACACAATGGAATATTGCTCAGCACTAAAAAATAACAAGATCATGGCATTTGCAGGGAAATGAATGGCATTAGAGCAGATTATGCGAAGTAAAGTTAGCCAATCCCTAAAAAACAAATGCTGAATGTTTTCTCTGATATAAGAGGGGTGACTCAAAATGGAGTAGGGAGGAAGAGCATGAGAAGAAGATTACCACTAAATAGGAAAGAGAGGTGGGAGGAAAAGGGAGGGAGAAGGGGAATTGCACAGAAGATGGAAGGAGACCCTCATCGTTATACAGAATACATGTATGTCGATGTGAGGGGGAAAAAAAGTGTGTCACATTAGATTGGGTAGAGAGAAGTGATGGGAGGAGGAGAAGGGAAGGGAGGAAGTGAAGGACAACAGAATAAAATAGACATTATATATATATATATATATATATATATATATATATATATATATATATATATATGACTGTATGACCAATATGATTCTACAACCTGTACACTCAGAAAAATGAGAAATTATACCCCATCTGATTCAAATGTATGATATGTCAAGATCATTGTATTGTCATGTGTAATGAATTAAAACAAATAAAATAAAATGAAATGCAAAAAAAGTTAACAACTCTTGATCTTTATGTCTATTTCATAATTATACACAAAGCTCAAAACCCCTGGTAACAACCCTTTCCTGCAAGGTCGCTGACTGATCTTAGCCAAAATATTTCTCCCTTGAATTTAAGGTTTCCTCATTTCTTAACACTTAAAAGCAAAAGGAACCATAAGATTCAGAAGAAGAAGAAGAGAAGTGTTATTTGGATGCAAGTGAGGCAGATTTACTCAACTTTGATTTTTAGCTCTATTTTCTTCTAGCCATGTGTCATGAATGTACTCTTTACTTTAGCATATGTAAATCAGAAATTTATGCTTCCTGATATGATTATGTGGCCATCCTATGAAATTATGAGCCATTCTAAAGCATGACTCATCAGAATATATGATAATTAATGCCTACAACTAAAATATTTGAACTTGTATATGTAAATGAAATTTCATAACAAAACAATAGTTAAGCTTAGGGAATTTCGGAGAGGATTTATGAGCAATTCCAAGAATGAGAGTTAATGAGAATGCTGAGAAGAAGCAATGTTAGGTAGGAAAAAGACCAAAAGGGTAAGCTTTTACAGATTAATGACTATGTATTATATTGGTATCAGTCAAGGATTAAAAAATAACCCAAAGAGAAAAATGAGCAAGTAGAGTAATTCTTCATTACAAATGACAGTGAAAATGTGAGGAGCCTACTAGATTTGGAGATGAGATAATTTCTATATTTAATATAGTAGTAGAAAGAGTTCAAGGGAGAATTTGTAGTAGTTCATGGAATGTGTGAGAAGTAAAGAATTAGAAAGGAGCTTTTACTTTTGCTTTTCAAAGGATGTGGTGATTACAGGAGAGAAAAATTGATGCCTCTGGATGTGAGAAGCATAAGAAAGAATTTTGACTATGAAAAAGAGTAAAAAGACTGAGGTCTATTTATGTTAAAAATGGAATGGAAAAGAGGGTGATACATTCTGATTTTGGTGCTGGTGATGTACTAGTGTAAAAAGGCACTCACAAATACTGACCTCATAGGACTGCTGAATTTATGAACAAAGAAGGAAGTGGGGCCCCATGATCTCAGGAAGATAAATCAACCTTGACATCATTAAATAAATGCAAGAGTGAATGAAAGCAGGGGTTTAGAAATGTGGGGGATGAACCTTAGAGAAACCACATCCAATTCACTCAGTTTCTTCATATATGGAACCCACTATTTGACTCAGAGTAATGGGCTAAATTTGAAAAGTATGTTAAGTTTCAAACTGCTGTGTCTGTAAATGCTCAAATAGAAAAAGGAGGCCTTCTAGATTGTTTTCTCTACATTGCTATTCCTTGGCCCAAATTACTAAATATCAGTGCAATGGCTGAACTCTCAAGAAAGGCATTAACTTACTTGATCCCCACCTTTTCTGCTCCCTGAAAACTATTAATTTAGCAGGAGATAACACATAGGAAGCCCATTTGGTGAGAGACTTCTATTAACCACAATTTTTGGTCCACTTGGTGAGCAAATGAAAAACTGATGATACATTCACTTAAATACTTTATTTAATTGTTGGATGGTTGCTCTAGGTACTTTAAATAATTGGATGTTGTGCCTTTAAGTCAGAATATATTAAATGAATTTGATCTTAGAAACTGAAAGCATAGAAGTGCTTCCATAGTTTGTCTGTCTTTAACAATGCTTACCCAACTAAGATATCAGCTTCTTGCTCATAGCAGTAAATATTATCTGAACTAAATGCTTTGGCAGTGAAGCAATTCTCTATATCCTATCTACACCTTTACAGCAGGCTCTCCTGTTTTTCGCCATGAGTCAAATAGAATCTGTGCAGCCTGGAATCACATAGTTATTTGTCTACTCTTTCATGCAAATTGCAATATGTTAATAAAACTGATTTTACTTTGTAAATCTCTGTTACTTTCTTTAAAATTCTGATCTATTCAAAATGATTTAAGAAAATGCAACCTGATACATAGAATTTGAATTAAATCTCTAATTTAAGCATAATACTTCTTATTTAGTAAATCCTGTGTAATAAATAATTTCTGAAATTTATGGCTTGTATGAAAGCTTTGAAGACGACATTATTTCTTTCTTTCTTATAATACCTCCAGAAAGATTGTATAACAAAAATAAATTTGTACTAAAAATAAAAACTATTTTAAAGTGGAACAATAAATTAGAATTTAGGCAGTAAGTTAAACACAGCAGTTTAAGGCTGTATAAAAAGCTTATACGGTTTTATTTCAGTAGTTGTTGAGTCACATTATCCTGAAAATGTTGATGATTAACTTCAGTCAATATTAGATGTTGTACATGAACCTAAGTATAAAACCTTCCAGATGTATAAAACATACATGTACTTACCTGTGTATTTAAAATTGTCGAATTGGTAAATTTTATGATTTTACATATATACCAAATATAAATATATTTGTATGTGTATACACACACATATATCCACAATAATAGTACCTTCTATACATAAGAAAAGTCCAAGTATATGTTAATTTTATATCAATAATCTGTACAGATGTATCAGATGTTAATAATGTAAACTGAACACTATTAATATATATGAGATCTTTTGAAATGAAAATCTATTATGTATAGGGCACTTATATTTTATGGGGCATGTATAAAGTTGTTCAATATCAGTTTTTATAGATGTTCTACAAATAGGACAATGGGAATAATGAGACAATTATTCATTAATTTTTTATTATTTTTTGCCTTTTCTTCCTCATGAAGCATTGTGCCTTTGCTCTTTAAATAATCTTGCTACTTACATTCTTACTGAAATAATATGATGAAAATATCACATGCAAGCTTCATATGATCAGAAATTTTGAGTCTGATGAGCACAAATATTGATGCCATAAACAACCCAACAAATTCATTCAGACATGTTTTGATAAGTGGAATTCTGTTAATTCCGTGGGATCATGTGATGATCATTTAATTTTAAAAGTGTAACAATGCCATTAATTCAGATTAATACACAAAAGAATAAATTTTCAAATTTATATTAATTTCTTGTACATGTGTACTTAAATAAAATTATCTAATACCTGCCACATATATTCTTTATAAAAGAAATAGAAAAATGTGACAAAACATCTATAAAGTAAGAGATCATAATAAGTTGTAGACCTAGCATAACATTTTGTGAATAGGCATTTTATTATATATAATATGATCTTAAAAATAATGGCTTCTCTAACTTATGCATTTTCTTAATTTTAGTAGTGGATGTATGAATTTCATAAACAATACTTTGTAAATTTTGGCTGAGATGGAAAAAACAAATTTTAAGATTTATAAATAAAACTTTAAGATATATGCTGTGTGTATATATCTATCTACCTATCTATGTATACATATATAAATATTAGATACATATTTGTGGAATAAATGAGTGAATGAATGAAATACACACCTATTCAAGTTGATTTTCAAGTATAAGATGTTAGTTTGTGATTTAAATTATTCTTATCAGTCATACACTTAGGACAATATTTTATTTTGGCAATTTAGGGCATTGTTTTAAGCAATACTTTTAAATTTCCACATAAAGTACATATTGGAGGTAAAAATGAAACATAGTTCTTTAAGCTTGTTTTTAACAGCAAATCTACTTGGGAAGACTATATGTTCAGATATATAAGCAGAACTATATGTCTGCATGAATGTGTACATGCTTGGATTATTATCTGTAGGTATATGTCCTAGTGCTGTCCTCTGAGGGCAGGGGAGCTAGAATAATGGTGCCAAACAGAAATGAGCAAAGATCTTGTTTTCTAAATTTCATTTTCCAATGTAAAGAACCAGGCGTCTTTATAAAAATGACCCAGTTTTACAAATGTGGTTGGAGAAAAAAAAAACATGAATATTTGCAGTACCTAGTACCTGAAAGCAAAGTAAAACTCAAAAAAATAAAATAATTAAAGAATGGGGAATGCCAAAAGATCAGAGAAACGAAGACTAGATAGCTCCCAACGGCCAAAGTGGGAATAACATGAACAATATATAACCAAGAAAGTATAAAATGCATATGCATTAGCTTGTATTTATATAAATTAATGGGGGCAGAGAAAAAAATTTTTACTCATTGGGATATATACTTACACAAAGCTTTTAGAATATGTCTTCACTTCTCACATTTTAAAAAGATTTCACAAATCATAGTATATGTGTTGAATGTCACTATTCAACAATTCTTCCCAATTTCCCAGTTTCAACCATACCAACACTATGATTTTGTTTGTTTTGGTTATGCTAAAAAATGATTTTTTTGATAAGGGGAAATAAACACGAAAACAAATAGAATCATCAGCTACAAAGGAAACATACCATTTAACCAGAAGCTAAGATTTCCATCTGAGAAATTGAGAACTACTTATGCCAGTTACAGACAACACAACAAAATACAGGTTGTATAACAGGCTGGCATTATTATGTCACAAACTGTAGGAAATACAATTGATTTTCTAAAGAATGGGACAGGGAAATAAACAGATTAATTGGAGAAACTCTTTGTGTTACCAAGTCCAGAGTGATATAATAATGGAGAATCTCTATGACCTTATAAAGGCAAGGGCACTGAGGGTTCCGATTTCTCAGAAATGGAGAGATAAACGCCCTCCTTGGGACAAAATTTATGCATACTACAGAGCTCTGTCAGTAAGACTCTATTGTGTAGAGTTGTCAGTTCTGAGGAAATGGTCCATTCTAATTGTGGAACTTGGAGAGATTATCAAGTACTTCTTATCTCTGAGCCCTTCAGAACTTGCCAGGTTTTATACCTTCCCTCTATTTTTGTAAGCTGCCACAATGCCCTCTAAATTATTCCTTTTTTATTTAACTGAGTTTCTTTTTTGCTCCACTTAAATTGAATCTGTTGTGTTCAGAGAGGCTTAATTGACACATGCTACCAAGCCCTCAGATTGACCAATACTTTGCACAAAGTATTTATACACATTCCACGTTTTGTGATAAATTTCAGAAAATTGGGGACATAAAATAGACCCTTGCATGATCTTATCTTCCATTCTAAATATGTACTTGAGCATATATTTATTTAGATAAACAGCTTCGAGGATGGTCTTGGCTGATGCTGCTTAAATAGTGGGAAACAATCTGAGTTAAAAACTGAATTTTGTCAAGCTTCATGTACTCAGCACGAATCCTTAGTTTTAGTTACAAATTTCTATCTTCTTTTCCAGCTCTTTAGCTATTTTTTCAATAATAGATCATAATACTACTAAGCTGGGGTTGTGGCTAAGTGGTAGAATGCTTGCCTAGCTTGTGTGAGGCACTGTGTTTAATCCCCAGCATCACATAAAAAATAAATAAAATTTAATTCAATTAAAAATCAAATTAAGGTACATGTTCATCTGCAATTTAAAAAAATCTAAAAAAAGAATTAATGAAATAAGCATGTGAAAATTCAAATTAAAAAGTTAAAATGTGAAAATTAATATTTCCATAAGAAAGTAAATCAAAGAATAGCTGCAACAGCATGGTATAGGTGTAGAAGTCAGTTGGAATTGCATTTTACATAGAGTTGGATCTTGGCTAAAATGAACACTGAAAGTATTGTATCAAGTCAAAATAAAACAGTGTGATCACAAAATAAAACCTGATATTTTTTAAAATGACTTTGATCATTCTCTCTTTAAAGCATCTTCAAAACTATATTAACTATAAACATTACTCAAGACTTAAGTACAAAATAATTAAATTTGTATAATCATAATTTATTTATCTGGGCTAAAGTTATTTGCAGTTAAGCATGCCATCATATCTTTCTATAATCTTGTCAGAAGAAAAAGAAGCTATTATGTGGTGTGTATTCATCTGGATGCTCCAGAGAAACAATATTAATTCAATATAATTTAAGAACACATACTCATAAACCAGGTAGATACATGGTGATGTTAGTTGACAGAATAAAAGGAAAAGAGTTATTTTAAGGATTGGTTTATGCCAATTGGGAGACTGGAAAGTCCCAAATCTGTAGTGCATATTAAGCTGGCTGGAAATTCAGGTAAGAGTTTTAATTGCATTCTTGAGTTCAAAAATCTGCAGGGCAAACCAACAAGCTGATATCAGAGGGAGGATTTCTATATTGTAGTCATGAAGCAGGATTCCTTCTCTTTTGGGAAATCTCAGTCTGTCTAGCCCTTCAATTGATTGTGCAATGTCCACCCACATTATGAAGTACAATTGGCTTTATTTAAATGAACTCATTATATATAATGATATATATATATAATTTCAGGGGTAAGAATTATTGAAGAGTAGAAACAAAAACAGAAATCTTGCAATGCAAGAGGGGAGCAGATAGCAGTTTTTCTCCCTGATTGTAAATATTGATCACATACAAAAATGTCCTCAGAGCAACATCTAGTAGATATATATTTGATCAAAGAACTAGATACCATAATTTAATCAGGATTATGATTGGATTATAGTATCAAATGAGAAATTGACTATCACTGTTTTGTGAAATACTTCATTCCCTGGATTCTATGAAGGTACAATGAACCGCACACTTATGTCATGTGCCATACACCAATATTCCTGGTGTCTTTCCTATCTAGTTTTTGAGACCTATCTTTGGCATGAGAAAATCCTTCTCACAAATAAACTTTTTATACCTATATTTGTCACACAAAAGTTTTTAATCTGAAAAATTATAATGAAGAAGGAAAGTAAGAAAATCATTTATAGTGGCTCAAAAATCTGTATAAATTAGCCTGCTAGGTAATGTGATGATGAAATTTTATCTATCTATCCTAGCTAGAATCTACTTAGGCTTACATTATAGCTATATATTTAAGTTTGGCCTTATAGCAGTATGCATACTATTATTATTCCACAACCTATATAAAGCAACTGAAAGCTTGAGGGCCATTCCTAGAAATAAGGGCTTTCCTTTCTTGAATCATGATCATTTTGAGCATTCATATGTGGAAATTCTAGTTGCCAAGCCGATGACATTAGGAGATAGTGTCAGCACCCTTAGGAAAAGAGAATCCAAGAGCTGCTGGGCCCTTGCTATCACCTACATAAAGAAGTCCTCAGCTATGAGCTTGTGGTCCTCACCTAACATCAAATCTGCCAGGTCTTTAATTTTTAGCCTTCCAGCCTCCAGAACTGACTAATAAATATTCACTGCTTATAAACCCACCTATTTCCAAGATTTTTGCAAAACAACACCCCAATTTGTACTGATATCATTCATCAAAATATTATAAATGGTATTACTTAATTTAATTAAAATTCCAAATAAATATTTCCATTTTGAACTATGTCAGCTTTGAAATTTATATCCTTCCTGAACAAATTAGTTAGACATTTAATTAAAATAAACATTACTCAGAATACATTTGTGATTACAAATTTATTTAATTTAATATAATACTACTACTAAAAGTGAGGAATTTTCTAGGCTTTTCAGTAATAAAGTGGCAGGATTGCAACAACTTTCTTAACATATGGGCTACGAAGCAGATCTTTAATTTAAATACAAATAAAATATAAATTTGTGATTTATCAATAGAAGCTGGAAAGTGACAAATTTTGCTGTTGTTGTTGTTTGCCTATATATGTGTGTATGTATACATAAAATGTTATCTGTATGTTATAATTTTATATTAAATGTTTAATATTAAATGATTTTTCTATATATAAAAAGCTACAGTGAAATACATTATTGATCTATTCCTATGTAATCTAAATAGACAAAATATCAATCACATTTCTATTATTTCTGTTATTATTTTTGTTTCCAGAGAGTCTTTCTTAGTTTTGCAAGAAGAATGAGGTTTAATTTTTTTGTTTGTTTGTTTCCACTCATACACTCACTAATGGAGATGATAGCTTAGTTTGGGGAGGCACAGGGGTTAAGGGGTTCATTCTAAGAATTCAAATTGTTTCTAGAACTTCAATACACATATGATTTTTTAAAAATCATGGTTTCATTTATATGTAAAATAGGGCAGCCTTTCTCCTGTTTTTTTGCCAATCAGTAGTTTTTCCGCTCAAGCAACCCTGTATTTATTCTGTAAGAAAATATCTATTCATGTGAAAGAAATCTTCTTCTTCCAATTTTCATTTAATTAGTGTTGGTATCTCAGAGTTACTATGAAATCTATTTTCTTTCTCACTAAAAGGCCACTTTTCTTCATGCTGCTTGATTTGTAAGTAATGTAAGAAGCATGGTGTACACAGACTAAGGTGAACAATAATATTTCCTTTGTCTTTATGAATTTAGATTCAGAAGCAAAAATATAAGCCAGCAGTGCCAAATGATAAACCTTGGAAGGTAAATAAAAAATGGAGAGGAGTGAAAGGGATGGACACTTCCACATGCTGCATTAAGGAGAAACCAAAAATAACCTGAAAAATAACCTGAAGCCTCAAATTCTAACCTACAGTGGAGTTTTTTAAGTTGTTCTCATTTCTAGTTCTCCATGAGAGAACCAGAAACATACCATTAACTTCATGCTGAATGACATCATATACAATATCCCATTGAGATTGTGTAGAGGAAATTCTGACATATTCCCACACAAAACCAAAAGATTTAACTGGGTAAAGTAGCAAATCAAGCTTTATTATCATCCATTTTTATTTAAGATCAAATGCATGTCTCCTCTTTAGTGGGAGGTTATTGTTACAAGATGTAACAACTGTTCTTCTATTCACATTCCTATTTCACTTATGTAAGATTTATTACCATAATGGTGGACTGACTTTGGATAATAGGTCAGCACTCTAAGTTTTTCTACTGTGCATTAGTAAACATGATCATGAGATAGAGAGAGAAGAAGAAGAAAGGAAAGAGGTAGGAAAGGAGAAGGATGGGGAGTGGGAGAAAAGGAGGCAGAGTGAGTTGAGAATCTACAAAGTACATTAGAAAAATAAATAATTGTATAGCATAAATAGCATCATTTAAGTCACTCTAAACAGGCATTATATTTAACAAATAATTGTTGAAAATCTTACCATGAAAATGATAGAATATGAAAAGTAAATTTTCTGCTTCTTCCACAAGGTCTAGTTCATCCTCATTTCCCAGCTCATAGATTACAGACTTGAAAAATAATGTAATAGTTAGTTTAGGCTTCTGTAAATTTTTGGTGGATGAGGATACAGAATCAAAATAATTTTCTAGGAGGATCCAAAATGGTGGGCCAGAGGGAGGCAGTGTCCTGTGTCACTCCATGACCCAAGTGTCAAATAGTATGAATACCGCTTCTTTCAGAGTAATAAAGGACCCCTCCACAGGTGCTCCTGTGCAGGAATCATGTCCGCTGTGCCATGCAGGGCCCCAGCCTCAGCATTGAACAGGACTCCCAGCTCCTGACTACTCACCCATGCAAATCTCAAGGGTGCCTTAGTGGGACCACAGCATTAGTATCAACACAGAATTCCCAGATGACACTGCCATGCAGGTCACTCAGCAGCTACCCACGCTCAGGAACTCCAGCCTCCACTCCCTCCCGTGTGGACCAATATAGGACTACCCCAGTCGCTTCAATCTTGGGACTCAGCAGCTACTGCCACGTTAGCCACCGGTGTGGTAGCCTGCATGCACCTGGAGACATCACACAGGAACTAAAGACAACCAACAGCCACAACACTGCACAACACAGAGCTCATCTGTGGAACACATTGCACAACCCCATCACATGGCTCCCCCATCTTACCCAATACCCCATGGCTGAAAGCAGCCCTCCTTCTTGGGTCACCTCTATCACCATCTTTGGTTGGGATGACTACCAGTTTGGAATACTGGATAGCCAGGAGAGGTATTGGAACCCAGCAGGGACCCTATAAGCCTATAGGGTAAAATGGTAATGCCTCTGATCTGCAGTGTTAGAATGGAAGACACAGGATCAACATGAAAAGACATGGAAAGAAAGTAACCGAAACAAATCAAGATATTACATTATTAAAATTGATGGCCATAACAGCAAAAGAAATGACAGAGAAAGTGTTCGAGATATACAAAATTAAAATGTTCTGTGAATTAAAGAATGAAATAAGACAGCAAATACAGGCAGCAAAATATTATTTTGATAAAGAGCTACATAAGCAAATACAGGAAGCAAAAGGTTGCTTCAATAGGAAGATAGAGGTCCTAAAAAAATAAACCAAACAGAAATCTATGAAATGAAAGAATCAATAAATCAAATGAAAAGTTCAATTGAAAGTATCACCAATAGATTAGATCACTTGGAAAACAGGAACTCAGACAATGAAGAAAAATATATTATCTTGAAAAGAATGTAGACCACACAGTGAAGATGGTAAGGAACCATGAGCAGAACATTCAAGAATATGAGATAGCATAAAAATACCAAATCTAAGAGTTATTAGGTAGAGGAAGGCATAGAGTTCCAAACCAAAGAAATGAACAATTATTCAATGAAATAATATTTGAAAATTTCCCAACCATGAAGAATGAATTGGAAAACCAAATACAAGAGGCTTACAGGACACCAATTGTACAAAATCACAAGAGGTCCACACCAAGTCAAGGAATGAAAATTCCTAGATACAATATAAGGAGAGAATTTAAAAGCTATGAGAGAAAGGAATCAGATTACATATGGGGAAAACCAATTAGATTCTGCGTAGATTTTTCAACCCAGATCCCCAAAGTCAGGAGACCCTAGACCAACATATACCAAGTTTTCAAAGAAAATGGATGCCAACCAAGAATCTTAAATAAAGCTTTAGATTTGACTATGAAATAAAAACCTTCCATGATAAACAAAAGTTAAAAGAACTTACAACAAGAAAGCCCACACAACAGAGCATCCTCAGCAAAATATTCCATGAAGAAGAAATGAAAAACAATGAAAATCAGCAGAGGGATGTATTACACTAAAGAAAAAACTTATCAAAGGAGAAACCAAGTTAAGTTAAATAACAAAAACAAAAATGGCTGGGAATGCAAATCATGTCTCAATAATAACCTGAATATTAATGACCTAAACTCACCAATAAAAAGTCACAGAGTAGAAGACTGGATCAAAAACAAACAATCTGCTGCCTTCAAGAGATTCATCTCATACGAAAAACACCCACAGACTAGAAAAATCATACCACTCACATGTGTTGCAGAAGCAAGCAGATGATTCCATCCTAATATTAAATAGATTTTAAACTAAAGTTAATCAAAAGGGATAAAGAAAATCACTTCATATTGCTTAAGGGAACCATACAACAGCAAGATAACAATTATAAATATGTATGCCCAAACAATGGAACATCTATGTTCATCAAACAAACTCTTCTCAGGTTCAAGAGTCAAATTGACCACAACAAAATAATTCTGGGTGATTTTAACTCCTCTTTCACAACTGGATAGATCTTCTAAACAAAAGCTGAACAAAGAAATTAAACTTTCACCATTGAACATCATGTTATCCCTTGGACTTTAATATGGTATTCTTTATTATGTTGGGGTAGTTTTCTTCTGTTCCTAAATTCTTCAGTGTTTTTATCACAAAACATTGTTAAAGTTTTTCAAATGCTTTTACTGCATTGATTGGTGATCATGAGGTTTTTCTTTTATTCTATTAATATGGCAAATTATGTCAATTGCTTATTGTATGCTTAACTATATTTTCATTCCAGAAACAAATCTCACTTGATCATGAATATCCTCTTATGATGCTGCTGAATTCGGTTTGTTAATATTTTCTGGATGATTTTCCCATCAATGTTAATGAGGCATATTGGTATATTTTCTTTTCTCTTTACAGTTCTTTTTCTAACTTTAATATGAGTTAAGAAATTTCTCCCAACTCAATTTTTTGGAAGAAATTTTTGGCAGATTGATGTTATTCTTCTTTAAATTTTGTAGGATTTACAGGTAAAATTCCTAATCATTCCAATGTTGTAACTTAAGATCTTTTCAGGCTTTTTCTGTTTATGTATCATCCATGTGTATATGTGTATCTTTTTATCTAGTTCATTTGTATATATGCCTGCTTTTAAATGTCTTCATTTCCTCGAATCTCACCCCTTATTCTTATCAACACCTTTATTACTCTGTTGTATTCCTCAATCAGCAATATCTTGCCCCAGATTTATGTGGGATTTTGAACTTCTACATTCTTCATGAGCTGGGCCCAGCTGGTTTCCATGACTTCCTTTAGTCTTGCCCTCTGGGCTCTGAGGTAGGCTTCACAAAGAACAGTCTCTAGTAGTGTATATACATTGCAACAATCCAAATCTGTTTCCATTCTGCTCTCTGCAGTTTGTAGGAGGAAATTGGGGCTTGGTTTCTGCATTCCCCAACCACACCACATCATAAAATTATTATTCATGTAGATTACTTGAACACACTATTTTAAAAATATTTATTCAACTAATATATAGTTTTGAAATAGTTTTTGATAGCCTATTTGATTTTTCTTTAAAAAATCAATGTTAGAAAATGTAAAATTAGTTCCAGTCCTCACTTTGTTTCTTTTAGGAATCACTTATGCAGAATTCCCAAAAACTTCCAGATCTGATATGTACCCTTAATAGAACATTATAGAGACTAGTATTTTCTGTGCTTAATGTGCTTGAATTTTTAGCTAATTTCTAACCTACTGGATCAGAGTATGAAACCAGAAAGCTTTTAAAAGCAAGATGCTAATTGACAAGATGAGTGGGAGAAAAGGAGAGTTCATGTGCAAACAACAGAGATCATTTTCTAAGAAAAATAATCCCAAGGATCTTCATGCCTGATGGTGATGCATAACAATATTTTAAAGATTTAAACTTATGGTGATTAAACTTATGGTGATTAAGAAGGAAGTTAAGTTAAGCAGAGGTCAAATATTACTATGTACTTAATTATATACTAAAATTTCTTTTAAAATCATACTACTGATTAATTATTCACTAGCACTGAAGGTTTTATTACTACTTTACATAAAATTGCTCTTGACATCTCATCTAAGATGAAATTAAAAGAAGTATATAAAATAATTTTTCAAGCAATTTAATTTTGATTTTTTTTACATGCTTTAGTTTAGATCTGGAATGTTCCCCTGAGGACCCATGCATCAAAATTTGGTCTCCAGCTTGACACTATAGAGAGGTGGTAAAACCTTTAAAAGCAGGGACATATGGGATGTGACTCAGTGCAAGAGTACTTGCTGCACAGACATGAGGCCCTGGTTTTGATCCCCACAGGGAATGGGAAAAAATAAAATAAAAAGGAGATGGAACCCAGTGGGCTGGGTTTGGTCACTGGGGATGAGCCCTCAAAGGGGATTTTGGGGCATAGGTCTGTCATAGTTCTCACATTCCTCTCTGTTGTTTGTCTACTAGCCTTCAGAGAGGTGAGCTCTTTGTGCCATGTGCCCACACTATGATGCTCGGTCTCTCCTATGGTTCAACAGCAATGGACCAAAAGACCATGATCTAGAACTATGAATCAAAATAATGAAGCTTTCTTCTTTTTAATTGTTTATATCAGGAACTGTTTTGCATCACAGGTGCAATAAGGAACACAATGTACATGAATGTGTGTGTGTGTGTGTGTGTGTGTGTGTGTGTGTGTTAGTTTCCTCACTTGTCAGAATTTTTTTTAACGGTTTCATATAAAAACTTTTACAATATTTATTTAGGTACTTATCTCCCATAATATAAAGCTAAGGGAGTAATCAGAAGATATTTTAAATTATGGTTTGAAATACTCAGTTTTTCTAGATTAGTAAAAACCACTGATATTCAACCTTTTTTCAGTTAGGTATTGATATTCGGAAATGGGTTCTTTTAATCAGCTGGGGGTTTTTTGTTTGTTTTTTCACTGCTGTGACTAAAGGATCTGACCAGAACAACTGTAAAGAGGAAAAGTTTATTTGAGGGCTCTCGGTTTCAGAGGTCTTAATCCACAGGACAGCTCCATTTCTCAGGGTTCCAGGTAAGACTGAACTTCATGGTGGGAGAGGGTGGCAGAGGAAAGCAGTTCACATTACAGTGATCAAGAAGCAGAGAGAGTAATCCCACTCTCCAGATAAAAATATATAGACTAAAGACATGCTCTAATTTCCACCTCCTCCAGCCACACCCTAGCACTTCAGTTATCAGTCAGTTAATCCCTATAAGGTGATTAAATCACTAATTGGGTTAAGACTCTTACAGCCTAATCATTTTTATCCTTAAGCTTCTTGCATTGTCTTACATGTGAAAATTGGGGGACACCTCTCATCCAAACCATAACAATGGGTCATTGTCAATTTTCAAGATATTTACTATCGCATCATATATTCATTATAATAACAGATTTCTCACACTTAGAGTAGGGAATAAATGCAATGATTTTTTCCTTAGGAACTTATAATTAATTTATTATATTTACACAAACTCCTACAAACTCCTACTTTTCCCCCTAAAACACTTACATCATTAAATTTCAACATTAAAACATATATGTTAATTTTATCTAAACTAAATTATATTTAGATGAGTTTGTATTTATGCTTCTTTAATCCACTTGTATACTTATTATTTGATCAACAGAACATAGCTAATGATTTTCAAGGATAGGACTATATGACTGGGCTTTTTATGAAACTATTAACTTTCTTTTTAACTATCTTGATTATTTGAATGTTAATCACTTTAATCACTCTACCTTATTCAGTTGTCAAAGGAGCCATATTTTGGAAAGAGCTAGAATATATTTAAAGGAAGCTGCAATATAAATGGAATATTATTCATAAGGTTCTAGATATCTATGTAAACAATACAAAAAAATTACATGTAATATATCCTAGAAAATAAATAACTACATATAGAAAAAGGAATATTGTGATAAAGTAAATGATGAAAAACTATCATTTCCACATTTTGTGCCTTAGATCACTTTCACCACTACACTCACAGGTACCAGTTCAAAATAGAGCCTTAAAAGGGATTTTTTTTTCATAATATCTTTATTTGAGCAAAAGAAGATACATAAAAGGAGGAGATATTTATAATTCCTGTTATATAAAATTATAGAAAACATGAAGTTGGATGGGTGTGGCAGGAAGAGTTCTTTTTTTGATTGTGGCAGTGATGTTCTCAGAAGTATGCGGTGGATATGTCACACTAAATCAAATGTAAATAGAATTATACCTCAAAAACAGTTACAATATAAAATCACTGGTGAGGGATTGATCCAATCTTGGTGTGATTACCAAATTAATTTTTTTATTATTTTTTATTCTAATTTGATATATATGAGAGCAGAATGCATTACAATTCATATTATACATACAGAGCACAATTTTTCATGTCTCTGGTTGTACACAAAGTAGAGTCACACCATTCGTGTCTCAATACATATATTAGGGTAATGTTGTCCATCTCATTCCATAGACTTTCCTATCCCAATGCCCTGTCCCTCTCCCTCCTTTCCCTTTGCTCTTTCTAGAGTTCATCTAATCCTTCCTTGTTCCCCCAACCCCATTATGAATCTGCATCCTTATATCAGAGAAAACATTTGGCATTTGCGTTTGGGGATTGGCTAATTTCAGTTAGCATTATTTTCTCCAATTCCATCCATTTACCTACAAATGCCACAATTTTAAATATTCTCTTTTAACTCAGACTAATGTTCCATTGTGTGTATGTACCAAAGTTTCCCTATCCATTCATCTACTGAAGGGCATCTGGGTTGGTTCCACAATTTAGCTATTGTGAATTGTGCTGCTATAAACATTGATATTGTTGTGTCCCTGTAGTATGCTGTTTTTAAGTCCTTTGGGTATAGACCAAGGAGTGGGATAACTGGGTCAAATGGTGGTTCCATTCCCAGCATTCCAAGGAATCTCCATACTGCTTTCCATATTGTCTGCACCAATTTGTAGTCTCACCAGCAATGTATGAGTGTGCCTTTTTCCCCATATCCTCTCCAACACTTATTGTTGTTTGCATTCTTGATAGCTGTCTTTCTGACTGGAGTGAGATGAAATCTTAAGAGTAGTTTTGATTTGCATTTCTCTAATTGTTAGAGATGTTGAACATTTTTTCATATATTTGTTGATTGATTGTATGTCCTCAACTGAGAATTGTCTGTTCAGGTCCTTGGCCAATTTATTGATGGGGTCATTTTTTTTGTTTGTATGTTTGTTTGTTTTTTTGGTGTTAAAATTTTTTAGTTCTTTATCTTAGAAATTAATGCTCTATATAATGTAGATGTGGTAAAAATTCAGCAAATTAGCAGGATATAAAATCAACACCCACAAATCAAAGGCATTTCTGTACATTAGTGACAAATACTTTAAAAGGGAAAGGAAGAAAACTACCCCATTTACAATAGCCTCAAAATAAAATAAAATACTTGGGAGTCACCTTAATGAAAGTGGTGAAAGACCTCTACAATGAAAACTATAGAATGCTAAAGAAAGAAATCAAAGAAGTCCTTAGAAGATGGAAATATCTAACTTGCAATTAGGCAGAATTAATATTGTCAAAATAACCATGCTACCAAAAGCTCTATACAGATTTAATGCAATTCCAATGATATTCCTCATAGCAATAGAAAAGGAAGTCATGAAATTCATCTGGAAAAATAAGAGAATCAGAATAGCTAAAGCAATACTAAGCAAGAAGAGTGAAGCAGGTGGCATCACTATACCAGACCTTAAACTATACTACAGAACAATAGTAACAAAAATAGCATGGTATTAGCACCAAAATAGATTTGTAGATCAATGGTACACAATAGAGGACACAGAGACAAACCCACATAAATACAGTTATCTTATTTTAGACAAAGGTGCCAAAAATATACATTGGAGAAAAAAAAACAGCCTCTTCAACAAATGGTGCTGGGAAAACTGGAAATCCATATGCAACAAAATGAAATTAAACCCCTATCTCTCACCATGCACAAAATATAACTCAAAGTGGATCAAGGACCTAGGAATTAAACCAGAGACCTTGCGCCTAATGGAAGAAAAAGTAGGCCCAAATCTCCATCATGTTGGATTAGGCTCCCAACTTTCTTAATAAGACTCCGATAGTGCAAGAAGTGAAATCAAGAATCAAATAAATGGATGGATTCAAACTAAAAAAGTTTTTTTCTCAGCAAAAGAAACAATCAGTGAGGTGAATAGAATGCCCACATCTTGAGAGCAAGTTTTTACCACACAAACATCAGACAGAGCGCTAATCTCTAGCATATATAAAGAACCCAAATTAAATTTTGATTGAGCATTAGTCAGTCCTAGAATGCAGCAAATCTACCACATAGTAATCTTGAAAGCCAATGTAGGCAGTTTTTTGTTTTGTTTTGTTTTGTTTTGTTTTTAGAGGGGAGAGAGAGAGAGAGAGAGAGAGAGAGAGAGAGAGAGAGAGAGAGACTATTTTTAATATTTATTTTTTAGTTTTTGGTGGACACAAAATTTTTATTTTATTTTTATGTGGTGCTGAGGATCGAACCCAGCGCCCGTGCATTACAGGCAAGCATGTTACCACTTGAGCCACATCCCCAGCCCCATGTTTTTAAATTTATACATTTTTCTCTCTTGAAATTCATTAATATTTTTTCCTACCATGTCTAAATTGCCATTAATTCCATTTAGTGTTTTTCATCCAGCAATTTAATTTTATTTTCTATAAGTTCAATGTTTTTTTCATTTTTTATATCTCTCATGTCACTCTTTAACAAATTTAATCATTGTTCTGACTTCCTCTATGGAATATGATTATTGCAGTTTAATTTATAATAATTCAAATTTAATATCCCAATTTCAATTTAATGTTTAATTTCCTATCCTCTAATTCTAACATCTGTCCATTTTGAGTTAGGTCTTGTTGGTGAATTGTTTTTGTTGTTTTTTCCTGTTTCTGATTTTGTTTTGTTTTGTTTTCTTTTTATTTATTTATTTATTTGTTTGTTTGTTTATTTTGGATGCCTGTGACTATTTAATGACATGGGGAAATGTAAATATTGTTAATGGATATCAGATTGTTATTTCTATCAATATTCTTTATCTTTTGTTCTTGAATATGGTATGTTACTTTGACTGAATTTGATTTTGCTTTTGTGATTTGCCAGGTGGGATCAGATAGCCTTTAGAGTTTAGTGAATTACAGCTGATTTCTGAGTTTAGTCCTTTCTGAGCACTCTACCTAAAGTCCCATTAATTATGTTTTTTTCAGTCTGATGGGAACAAGACTTATTTTTGGCCATAGGGAAAATCTGGATAGAATACCTTTTTTATTTTTCAAATGGTACTTTCCTTAGCTACAAGAAATTTCTTCACCTGTGTGAACTGATAAATATTTACATGAGTTTTTGAGGAGAACTCTGGATATCTGGAGCTGGCCCTTCGTACAGGGGTTTCCTCTCTAGTCCTGAGAGAGCTAATTACCCCTACTTCCATGTATTGTCAATTCTACTTCTTAAACTCTCAGAAAATGCCAGAAGCTGACTTTTTCTGAGGATCTTGATGGTTTTGAAGCATCCTGCACAGCTACCTTGTGGACTATCTGTAGGAACTTATTTGATGTTCTTTTCACAATTAGACTTATATTACGGGTCTGTGAGTAGATCACAGGAAAGTGCAGTTTTCATCACATCACATCAAGGTTATATACTTTCAACAGGAGTGATAACTGTGGATGTTAACCTTGATTGCCTGGCTGAGGAAGCTTTGTAAAGTTACTTTTTCTCCCTCTTTCCATATTGTGGTTTTTAAAGAAACCTGCATTTGCATCCCATAATAAAGGAGTGGATTTTTATGTTCCACCTCTCAAGGGCAGAGTATCTGCATAAAATATTTGTAATTTCTTTGTGCTAGAGATTTGCCTGTTTTCCCATTTATTCATTTACATTGTGTGCTCTCATGGGCATTTATTTCATATTTCTTATCCAATAGTATGTTATGTATTTTTTGCTCATATTGTTTCAGCTTGGACCACTGGGAACTCTTTCAATTGTTTTCTCTATCTCTTTTGTATAGAAGTTAATTAAAAAAGAACAACAATAACAACTATAAGATGTTCCAAGTCCATATTATATATTTTATGCCCAGCCTTAGAATCAGACATTTCTCCAAGGAGTCCTGGTTTCCTGTATTAAAGAGTGTTATTAGAAACCAATAAGTGGATACTCACTGTGCTAATTGGTATTTTGTTAAGATTGATTCTAGGCCCTTTCAGCTGAAAAAGTGAGGAATTTTATTTGTATGTACTCATCAGTATGTATACATATACCTACAAATATTTCTATGTAATTATTGGTATCTATGTTAAGCTATGCATGACTTCATTCAGATGTTGCTAACTGTTGCATTTACAATGTGGATCATTCTAGTTTTCTTCTTTTAGTTATCTGTAATAACTGAGAAAGCTAACATCCACCATCCATTTTCTTAACTGTTCCAGTTAAGTATGCATGCAAGAAAGTATCAAAATTGTTAACTCTTTGTGAAACAACTTTAGATAGCATGATATGATGATTCTACACACCACTTCTACTTTTAGTCTTGCAGATTCTACTCATGTCCAAAATTATTTAAGACAGCATATTTACTACTCACTTCCTTCACTGAGGTTATTACATCTATTTATATTGCAGTTAGATAGTATTCTCATATATTGTATTTCATTAGGGGATTCTTCTGTCAAATAAGCTTGATTAAAAATGTGTATACATTCAGGTTCACTTTTGTATCATCAATGAAAATCAGTTAGTTTTGTCAAGTCCAAAACTATGTCCACAATTGCAGTATAATGTAAATAGGTACACAGTTCTAAAAATTTCCTTATATTCACCTATTCAACCACTCCACCCTCAAATCACTGATTTTTTTCACTGTCTTCATTTTAGTTTTTAATTTTCTAGCTTACATAATATGTCACTAAATACTTTATAACTTGTTCACATTAGTTCTTTATCTTATATTCATTGCATATAACCACCACCATTTATACCTATTGAAGAACAGTTTTATTCCTTCTAGTTTGAGGCAATTATGAATAGACTATGAATACTCAATCACAAATTAATAATAAGAATGTTGATAATATTCATAATACTAATATAAATGTTCAAATTAGTGACGTTTATAAAATAAGAAAGCTTTTCCAATGTTCTTATGCAATTTTTCATGTGGACAAATTTTCACATTAGGTGAATAAATACCTAGGAGGAGGTTTTTTTTTCCATAAATGGAGTTGGTGCTTATTCTGGTTTATGTATCAGGTGTCCCCTAAAAGCTCCTGTTTAAAACTGGAGTGTTCAGAGGTGAAATAATAATATTATGAGAGCCATAGCCGAATCAGTGGATTATCCATTGATGAGTTCATAATTTAAATGGACTAACTGGGTGGTAATTAGGTAGGTAGGGAGTGGCTGGGTAAGTCACTTGGTGTGCCTTTGTGCTTGATAACTTGTCTCTGGTTGTTGTTGTAGCCCATGCAACATTTACTCAGTTTCTCCCCAACCTGTGCTGATCAGGGGACTGGAAAATTGACAGGCACAAATATAGAGAAAGCAGGACTTGCTTTCTGATGGGAGAAGACTGGCCACGAGCAAGCTTCCCACTTACATTATATAGGTTTAAACATCTTTTTTACTGTGAGGAAGCTTCTTCAAGATAAACCAAATGAAGTCATGGTTAAAACAGCTCAATTAAAGCCTAACATCTTACGCTCACAATTCTCCACCTCTGAGCAGCTGGTTTTTGAACGCAAGGCCATGAATCCAATAAATTCTGTGAGCTGTATAGAATCCCCTTTGAAAAAGGCATCACCATCAACTAAGCAATCTCCATTGGTGCCTTTCCACCAAGAGTTCTCAGAAGGGCATGTTCATGGTAGTTCTTTCTTATCCATTTTTGTTCATCGTTTTTTTTTTTTATAATTTGAATATTAATTTCCTGCAGGCAGATTTCTCTTAATGTGTATGTTTATCCTTCTTGGCTCCTCTGAGATGTAATTTAGTGTTTGTCAGCCATTTGGAAAGTTCTCTGCTATTGTTACTTCAGATATTTATTTCTTTTGCAGTGTTCTTCAATTGCCTCCTTCACGTATTTTGATAGCATGAATGTTATTACTCTTTTGAAATGGTCACAAATTTCTTTGATGACATGTCCTGAGGTGTCCTCATCACAATCATTCTTCTTGCAGTTAAGTTTCATAGATTCTGCCGGGTAATCCTTAAATTCACTGATTCTTTCCTGGGATGCCTTCTGTTCATTGATTACCACATAAAAGAAAGTCTTGTTTTTTACACCATGGGTGATTTCTAGAATTTCCTTTTGATTCTTTCTTAGAGTTATTGTCTTGTGGTTTATATGGTCCATTTGTTCTTACATAGAATATATTTTTCCTTTAAACACATAAAATAGTCATCCCAGTTGTTTTAAATTCCCTGTTTTATAATTCCTACCTCTGATTCATGTCAGCATCTTATTCTGATGGTCTTCCATTTTTACTTCAAACTGTATTTCTTGAGTATGACACATAATTTTTTTTATTGAAAATGGGGTGCCAGGTAATGAGGGTGATAATAATTAAGACAATGAGAGTTTTAATGTGAGTTTTTATGTTAATCTGGCTGGGCTTTGGGCTCTGTTTAACATTTGCTATAACCATCAGCATCAAAGGATTCTAAATTCTCTTATGTTCTTGTATTGTTCTCTTCTAGTTTCCTTGTACTTCCTTAAGAACTTTTCCTCAGATAAAATCTGCCTCTTGCTGTTATGTCAGCTATAATCCACTGCTGGTTTGATGGGAAGTTGTGAGAAAGGGACTATTGTACAATCTGTCAAATTATTTTTCTTGCTGTAAGGACATGAATAATGACTTCCTATGTCTTTCCATGTTAGAGCTGAAACAGAAGTCTTGACTTGTTTCAATGGGAAAAGTAATGCTGGGTCCTGTTACTACATTTAAGAGAAAGAATCTAGGCTTGATTGTATGCATGGATGCCTAAATATGTATGTAGTTTATTGTGTTTTTTTTCCTAAAACTAGGGATGCAACCATTAGTAGAGTAAAATAATTTCAGACGAATTATTAGAGAATTACTAAACCCTGGCATTTTCAGGATAGATTCTACTAACCATCTCAGTTTTCTAGGTGGTTCCTCCTGTTGCACCTATCTTATCTACTTCTGCTTCTCCTTTATTCCTGAGTCCCTCTCTTCTCAACACTGAAACTTATTTGTCCTCTGTACTGTCTTTCCCCCAACTCAGGTCCTTCAGTGACTAGCTTACACTTGTTATTCTAAGTATTACCTCTTCTTGTATTTGGTTATTGATTCATTAAGAATTTTTAAGCACCCCTTTGGTCTTCTCAAAAGAAGAACCCACTGTATATGTTTGTCAAAGTAACAATCATAGCTGTTGTGATCACTGGTTTCATTTCCCATGCTTTCCAAGTATATGGTTCCAGGATTTCAATACATGTTCTAGGTGGTGCTACTCAATATGTACTTCTTAGATGGACCATCTGTCCCAAAATATTTGTTCCTAATTAGTGAAGATGTAAGACAATTAGAGTGTGAATCTGTTTATTACATTTATTACTTCAGCTAAAAATTATTTCAGGCTTCTTAAACAAGGATACAGTACCTTACATTTTATTCTTGGATAAACACTTTAGTTAGCACTAAAAGAAGAATAGCACTTTGAGTAGCTATTCTAGGTCTACAGACTCTATGGGAAGCCCTCGAGGTTACAAAAGTAGACAATCCCTGAGAAGTATCTCCAGGTAGTGAAAGAAAAAGAAGTTACTACTTGCACAGTGGAACTTCCCCAAATTCTTTCTTCGCTCTTCTGGAATACATTTGAAGAAATGCATTCAACAATGATATATTTAAAAGAAAAAACAACAAAACATGAAATAAATTCACAGTAAACTAAAAAAAAAAGATTTTGCTTTGGTGCCATTAGTTATAAAGAAACAAAAATCCTTTTTCTATGTATCCTCTGCATTTCCCATAATCTCTCTTCCCTCTTAGTTTTGTGCTGTTTGAAAAATAAAACTTCAACTAGCAAGAAGAGAGAAGCAGTATATTTTTAAAGCACTTAGAAAGTTGCTGGATGTTTGTAATTTAATTTTTAGGAGCTGTAAAGTAAGGTAGAAAATAGGTATTATAAAGTGTCATTATGGAAAAATTACATTCTGATTAGTTAACAGCTCTGATATTATTTGAGATTAGATCAAATTTAGGCAATTGAATCTTTTTTGTAATTCTAGAGCATTTTACTAGGTTTACTCAGAGAAATTTCACTAATCTATTGTCAAGGGATTTAAGTCGCCTTTTTGTATACTTCTGCAGCATGCTCAGCCTTCAGGAACTCTGAGAGGAGAACCATTTTCGTCATCTGTCTCTCATTCCTCAGTAACTTCCAGTCTCTCCCTCTGCACTTACCCTGATTCTAACATATCCTTGGTTAATAATCTGCTTATGAGAAATGTTTAAAATTACTCTCTATGTATATTACTTATCTAATCCTATTCTTTATTTGGTGAGCAATGAAAATAAACTTACCAGGTGATAAAAATATCTACAAAATGTTGTTTTAAATTTTAAGGAAAAGGCATAGTGCTTTGTATATTGGTGCTTATTGTGTTGAAGTTTTAACAGATTTCTGATTTTGAAAAGTAAACATATTTAATGAGATCAAGAACGGGGATCTAAGACCAAGAATTTTATTCTATGAGAGTTCACAGCTATTATAGTTTTAGAATAATATTACCAATCCTTTAAATTATTTTATTTCCAAATGGTAAGAATAGAAAATTTTATTTCACAACAACTTTAAAAGTTTATGAGTCCCTTCATCATTTCTCATAAACATATTTTTTTCTTTTTAATTATGAAAGATTCTTAATTGTCTATAAAGAAGCTTAAAACTGAAAATTACTTATCTATGCTTGAGTAACTGAGTCATATCTTGTTTAATTTTTCAAATAGTCAACTAATCCCTTGATTCTTGCACTTTTGTTAACTTGAGAAAATATTAGACAGATTCATACTGTTTTATAATTTTCACATCATATTTCTTCTATGTAAAAATCAGAGATATCAAAGTAGTCAACAGGTAAATTATAAATAAGCAAACACATAAGCAGATAAAGTAAAATGAATATGAAGGAAGCATATATTTACTATATTTTGATAGTTATTTGGAGTCATTTCTCTATTTGGAAAACTGTTTGGAAGTTATATAGCCCATCTACTCCTTAAGATACTGAAGAGCCTATTAAGTATCTTAAATTTTAAGCCTATCCTTAAATTTTTACTAACAAAACTCTATAGGGTCAACCAATATTCTTGACCTATTTGTTCACATTTCTGCTTGATAAGTGTACATTAAAAGAAATTATTTAAAAATTTTAACTAAATTAGTCATTATTGAGTTGAAACTAATAGGAAACTGCCAAAATGTATTCCACAAATGCCAAAAATATTTCATTTAGACTTTAACCACATTTTTGTATCCATACTTCCCTCATATTATGGGGTACTTCTTTATTTCCTTCTTTTTTCTTTTCTAATTTAATTTACCATGAAGTTAGGTCCTTACATCTTATAAAGTAAGAATATGACTTAGCATGAAATAAATAGAAGTTCTAATATTTCTGATTAAATAAATCCTTATCCAAATGGAAAATAATGGTAGGAAAATGAGGGGATACTTTAGCAAATGTAAAATTAGAACACAGCACCAGACCAAAATTCTGTGCATTTTCTACATATGGACACGTGTATATAAGGCAAAAGGTGGGGGTGGGGGGTGCCAAAGGATAGTCAGTGTAGGTTATGAATGATTGACTTGGGAAGATGGGGGTTGAGTCAAGAGGAAATAAAATATTAATACCTTCACAATGTTTCCCCTCTTCCAACCTGTTGTCACATGTCTCCAGGGAATTGTTCCTCCCTCAAGAAGTTGTTGTGAATGAGTAGCCCTGGGTAGTTATCCTTCTTGCATGTACCCCTGGGCAGCTTCTTTCAACCTTGGATCACACCACCTTTGGGTCAGGTAGGCAGGTTGGGAGGTGAGAGCATGAGAACAAAGGAAACCTAAAATGTCTAAAACTGGGAGGACACCTCCACTTCCTGAAGCACCAACTTGGATCTCCTCCTCTGCAGAGGAGCCTCTGTCCCTTTCTCTGTTCAATCCTTTAAATAAAACTTTTTGTTCTTGCCTCCGCATTTCTAGGGTGTGCAACCTTGAACAATGGGAGACAGGACTTGAACCTGATTCTCAACCTTGGTAACATCTCATTTCACTCAGCACCAAAGTGTCACCACCATGCATTAGCAGTCAGTCTTTTCCTCTATAATATATAAAGAAGAAATTTTCAGCAACTTTAATTTTAGAGAAAAATGTCCCAGTGTTCCTTGTAACACTTTTGGAGGCATACAAAAGAGCTGGGTTTAGCCAAGAGGCTAAGAGGATTAAATATAAAGGGGTGAAAAAGCCTCTCTCTGTCTCTCTCTCAATTTCTGTTTTCTTTCTCTCCTCCTCCTCCTCCCTAATTTGAAGGATTTCTACTTGCATGAAGCTAAAGAAAGAGAGGTAGTTGATGCGACAGAACCAGACAGTTTATGGGCTCAGAAAGAGAAAATCAGATTGGAATGGGCTAAAGGTTAAGTGGACAGAGCCTGTGGTGTTAGATTGCCTAACATTGCTAACAGCAGCCTGGACAGCGCCCCCAAAGGTTCTAGCTCATTGCTCCTGTTTAGCTTCCTTTAAGAGCCATAGGACCCAACTTCTTCAGGGCACATTAGTCCTAATTAGTCTGCAGGACTTCAGCCTTTGCTAGGGCTGGGTTAGCATTACCTGTCTTCTGCCTCCAAGGTCCTCCTGAGCCCAGAAGCACCCTGAAAATCTACAGCTTGCAATGATGGGGAAGATCACACTCTGCAAGCATATTTAAGTGTGGTCACATAGGATGTTTTCATTGAACCCAGTTCTTAAGAACAGCCTCCAAACTCTCTCTAAAACCCTCTATATACAAAACATTGAGACACAAGAAAAATTGTGAGAATTAAGGAAAATAAAAGTTTATAATTCTTTTTTTGTTCATACCAGTTTGGAAAATGTCAGGATATTTGCAATAAATTATAAGTTTTAATATGCTGACACTTGCCATGAATCTCAGGAAGTTTGAGAAAGGAATGGGGTGCTAGAAATGCAGAATTACAAATGCATTTTACTATAAACCATTTTGACTGTTTGTGTAGAGCATTTCAAAAACTTGTTACAGGAATCATTAGAATATGTTGCCTATATACTGTGCTTTCCCTCCTTGGAGAAGACTCACAGAGACAATCTCTCTGTGATTGCAACACTGAAAGTGCTGACAACGATCCTGTTGTGTTTCACACACGCCCAGGAAAACTTACATATAAATACGTATGCTTCTAGCAAATGCATAATTCATGTGGTCTAATGCTAGAATCCTAACCTTACCCTTTCCAAAATTGCATTGCTTTATTTTCCTTCAATTATCTTCCATTGAGGTAATTTGTATATTTTTATTTTTTTTTTTAATTATATGGCATTCTTGTGAGCTAACAGATAGTCCTGTGGGGAAAAGGCTTGAATAAATAAATAATAAAAACAAACAATATATAAGTAATACATAAACAAGAAGATAAATATTGATGCTGTCATGTATTTTGTCAGGGTTTCATTTAAGTTAAAAGCTAACAATCATTCTTTGAATTCAGACCTTGAGATAAAACCAGTGTCATTTGTTTTGCTTCATATAAGTGAGAAGAATCGTTTCTCTTTTCCAGAAAGTTTTATTATCAGAGCTATTTGATTTCTTTGCATTCCCCCTTTGTGTTTTATTCTTCTTTATAGTTGCTATATATGTATGAGCATCAAATAATATTTTTTAGCAATATGTTTGTGTCTTAACATTTTTGGTGAGCTGTATATTACTATATTTGATGTTACATATTCTACTGATATAGAAACTCTTTTTCAAATCTGAGTCTATGTTTTCAATAATAGTGACACCCATAAACCAAAACAATTGTAGCTATGTGAAAAAATGAGTATATTTCCAGGTAATGCATACCATATTAAGAATATCATTTATACCTGGCATTATGGCACATGTATTTAATCCCAGAAGCTGGGAAGGCTGAGGCAAGTGGACTATGAGTTCAAAGCCAACTTCAGCAATTTAGTGAGGCACTAAGCAACTCAATAAGAACCTGTCTCAAAATAATTTTAAAAAGAGCTGAGTATGGGGTTCGGTGCTTAAGCACCTCTGAGTTCAATCCCTGGTAACAAAACAAAACAAAACAAAACAAATATCATTGACAATTATAAAGTAGCCCTAATGAAGTTGGAGGACATTATTTTTAAGCACAATGAGATAGGCAAAGAAAGACAAATATCCTATGTTCTCTCTCATATATTAAAGCTAAAAATGTTGATCTTATAGATTTGGAATAGTGGTGGGGAAAGGACAGAAATGTGATGGGGGGATGGTCATGGGGAGGATTTCAAATAGAAAATTTCATTTAGACAGCCAGTTATATCTATAGCAAAATAGGGACTCCATAGTTAACCATAAGTTGTTGCTTATTTCAAAAGAAGGTCTAGAAGAAAGAACTTTAAAAATTCCTAACAAAGAAATAGTAAATATTTGAGGTGATGCTGATTTTATAATTACACATGGTATACAATTATCAAAACACTACTTTCTATGCTGTAAATTTGTCTTATGATTATTTATCAATCAAAATAAACATTAATTTATTACTTTGAACTTTGCCCTAAAAAATTTAATTTTACCCTTCAGATTAACTTTTATCCTATTCTTTTTTTTCTGAATTGAACATCAATATAGGGTATTCACTTCAAATAATAATAATAATAATAATAATAATAATAATAAGAAGAAGAAGAAGAAGAAGAAGAAGGAAAATTTATTTAGGAAACATTTAAGAAAATAGTATATTTCCTAGCATTTATTTTATTTTCCTCAAAGAGGGTCTAGTTGTATTTCCCATGAATTCAGATGTACATCTATTCTGAGTTCTCATTAGCACAAGATTATCTGCATACCATAATCTAAAGCACCTTGGAGAAATTCATTTAGGTTTTTGTGTATACTATTATCTAACTGATATTTCATTTTCTTTTATTTATGTTCTATCTCTGTTTAAATACATGAATGATAGATGATAAAGTTAAATTTTGAACCACATGCATTGTTTTTCTGATACACCTCCTTAAAGAGCATATTTTTGTTCTGTATGAATATAGGTAAAAATATTTGAAACTGATAGCTTTAGCAATGTAGTAACTTTCTCATTTGATATTTAAAGGTCAGGATTCCTGAAAGCATCAAGGTAAATATAAGATGCAGTATTGATTGATTCTTCTCAATATGCTCTCAGTAAAAACTCCAAATGTGAAATACTTTATCAGTCCCTTCTGATAGCGTCCCTTTTTATCTTATACTACAAAATAGCTGTACAAATTTAGATCAATCTGGACATCACAATGGTTTGCACAGAATATTATATTTCAATAACTCTATCTGACATCACAGTACTTTTGAATGGCTTAAAGGATTTTACTCTGAAACCATTGCTGTCATCATAAAAATGTGAATGGTTTGAAAACATTTCTGTCATTAAATCTGAAGACTGGGGAATAATTTACTAATGTAGTAAGTGCTTTCAGCCTTCAAATGCTTTGAAATATATGGTTATAATTTCAGTATGATGTTTAATGTTATATATGTGAATGATAAAAATGTATCTGACATTTATTTAAGCCTAAATAGGTACAAGGCAAGTTTATCAGCATGCAACATTTATAGGTCATTTAGATACCTATATAAGTTTGGAAATATTCTTTTTTTTAATATTATAAATGAAAGAAACTGAAGTCCTGAGTGTTGAAACATTTGCCATATCCATACAATTCTATGTACGGGAATTGAGATTTGTTCTCAGGAAAGCTGATGCCTGAATCCAAATTCTTAATTCCTCTGTTTTCTCATATACAAATATGTATTATAAGATAAAACCAAAATAACATGAGGTCAGAGAAATGATTTATAAAAATAGTATTAGTGTTAAGAATATCAACACTGATATAAAATTATGTCACCAGTAACTATATTCCATTCATATGTGTATGTATTCAAAATATTTTACATATGTCTTCTTACAAAAATCTAATGGATAACAAAAATCATGCATTTATTTAAAATAAACATAGAACTAGAAAGGTGTTAATGCCAGTACTCATACTCATTAAATTATTCTAAATTAATGACATCTAGTATTGTTGCTTATGAATAAATGAAGTTGCATCTCAACTAATTGCTGAGCCAATTGAACATGGAAATATCCAAGAAATATAAATAAACATGAAATTAAGTAATTTCAATTAAGTTTAAAATTGTTTCAGATGATATCTCAAATTTTATCTCAAAGACAATGATAAATGTGAATAGGATGGTCACTGGAACCTGTGATACCACAGATACAATTACAGCAATATTTGTGATGAGATGTTGATTTTAAGTAAAACCTTTGTTCCTCTATTATTTTTATAGTGGTTAAGTATATATAATATAAAATTTACTATTTTAACAATTTTTAAAATTACAGTTCCATGACATAATAGATAGTCATGTTGCATAACTACCTTTACCATCCATTTCCAGAACTTTTTCCTTCTCCAAATGAAACTTTATCTAGTGAAGACTACAAACACTCCGTCTTTCTCCACCTTTACTTCTGCAACCACTACTCTACCTTTCTGTCTTTGTTATTTGATTTTTTTAGGTATCTATTAAACGTGTAACCATACATCATTCTTGTGATTGGCTTATTTCACTTAACGTGTCTTTAAGTTTGGTTCATTTTTTAGCATAACAGCAGTTCTTTTCTTTTTCTAGGATGAATGTGTGTGCAATAGTGTCTGTGTGTGTGTGTATGTGGGCACCATATTACATCTTTTCTACCTTTCATTGTTAAGTCAAATTAAACTCTAAATTTAGAGTAGAAATATTTTCCCCTAATTGGCAAATGCTTGGAGAATGTCACAATTTTGGTTAGACAATAAATATATTTCTGATTTTGTGTTTTTATGTTGACATTTAATCATGATATACAGCAATGAGTTTCTGATTAAAGGCACCCAAAAGACTCAAGAAAACATATACAGTAAACCATTCCTAAGTATCACATCCATAAGTTAAACTGTGGATTAAAAAAATTTCTGTAAAAAGTTGTATCTATACAGAACAGGTATACACTTTCAATTTTTCCCCCTAAATAAATGAAGTATAACAACTATTAATATAGCTTTCTCATGGCCTTAGATATTACAAGTAATCTAAATATGATTTAATGTACATAGGAAAATTTCTGTAGGTTTATGTGCAAATTTTTTATTTTCTATGGGGGTCTCAGAAACAATTTCCCATGGATTCTGGAAGCTGATAGAATTTGAAAGTTATATCCCCAATAGAATGGTGCTTTTAGAAAATGATTTGCAGATTTGAGAAGTGTGTTAAGTTATAAAACACAGTGAAAGATCATGAGTGCCCACATTAAAATGCGAACTTTTTTTTTTTATTTCTTACATACATGACATTAGTGGAATGCATTAGAATCAAAATTATCTATTCACAGCACAATTTTTCATAACTCTGTATATAAAGTATATTCACACCAAATTATGCCATTATTCATGAGCTCTCTTATTATTTTTTTATCATTACAATTCTTAATACACCTTTATACCACAATTTATCATATCTCTGTTTGTATATAAGATATGTTGACACCAAATTCACATCTTCATACATGTATTTTGTATAATTATGAGGGTCTCCTTCCACCATCCGTGCTATTCTCCTTCTTCCTCCCTTTCCCTCCCACCCTTATTCCCTATCTAGAGGTAATCTTCTTCCCATGCTCTCCCTCCCTACCCCATTTTGAGTCACCCCCTTTATGTCAAAGAAGACATTCAGCATTTGTTTTTTGGGGTTTGGCTAACTTCACTTAGCATAATCTGCTCTAATGCCATCCATTTCCCTTCAAATGCCATGATCTTATTCATTTTTAGTGCCGAGTAGAGCTCAATAACACAATTAATAACTTAGACTTAATTGACATATATAGAATATATCAACCAACATCAAGCAGATATACTTTTTCTCAGCATCACATGGATCCTTTTCAAAAATAGACCATATATTATGCCACAGGGCATCTCTTAGCAAATACAAAGGAGTAGAGATACTACCATGCATTTTATCCAATCATAATGGGATAAAATTGGAAATCAATGATAAAATAAGGAAGAAAATTCTTCCATCACATGGAGAATGAACAATATGCTACTGAATGAACAATGGGTTACAGAAGACATCAAGGAGGAAATTAAAAAATTCTTAGAGGTAAATAAACTTTTTTTTAAGAAAGAAGCTTATTTTGAAAAATTTTTACAATTTAGATTTAAATTATAATTCATTTGAAAAAAATAATTAATACTTGTAATATGTAAAGCATTGTGTTCACATTGCAATAGAACTAGCAGACGACTATGTATTACTATACATATATTTTTAATAAATATTTATAATTTTGCATAATGCTATGAAGCCAAATCCAGAGTCCTGTGAAGATTTGAAAAGGAAGACATATCCTGGGGTGCTTGGAGACAGGTTTGAGTACTTTTGTCACTCAGATTTCTCTTTTACCTACAGCTCCCCATCCTGACCATATTCTCAGAATTTGCCTCCAAGTTAATGATATTTCTATAATATTGACACAGTTCTCCACTTTTTTTTTTTGGTGGGGGGAGGTGGTATCAGGGATTGAACTCAGGGGCCTCATGGGCCACTCAATTGAACCACGGAGCCACATCCCCCTATTTTGTATTTTATTCAGGGTCTCACTGAGTTGCTTAGCATTTCACCTTTGCTGGTGCTGGCTTTGAACTCGCTATCCTCCTGCCTTAACCCCCTGAGCCACTGTGATTATAGGAGGCCAACTAGTTCTCTACTTTTGATGTTCCTATTTTTGAAAATTAGACTAAATTGCCTCCATTTCGGCACCACATGTAGGAGTACCTCAGTTGCAAAATATTATGTCCATCTTTGCTTTATTAAAGGAGTCATGACAGGCTCTAAGAGTATGTGCTTCTTGTGTTTAAATTCTAGATTAGTTATGCACTACCTGGGTGCATAATCATTGTATACTTGTTTTCTATCCCTAGATCATTTTCAACCCTGGACTGGAACAATTAAGCTATAAGTGAAAAGGGTAAGACAGTCTTTCATGAGAAAAAATATTTTGCTTGTATTTGAGTTTTTATTTCCTCTTGCTTTGCAGCAAGTGAATATCATCTTTGTCCTTTGCTATTCAACATATTAAAAAGGAAAGAAATGAAACTTCTTTTTCCTTTTCTTTGAAATGATGTTTCCTTCTCTACTCATTGCAGCCAGTTTTTTTCTGGCTGCTTATATCATGTTAAATAAGTTCCTCTGTAGCACAGAAAAGCATCAGCTTTTCCAGGAGCAAAACAACTGTTGGTGTGCCAAATCCAGGAGAGTCACCTTTGTGTGATTTCCTAGGGACACTTACTGAAGGTGTTTAGCTTGTCCATCTGTGATCTGGGAGGAAATCCAGATGTCTGTCAGTACACTATAGTCTCCTATGATATTGATTTTAAGAATAAAAGGATTTGAACATTAAAATGACAAAAAAAAGATTAATGGATATAGTTTGGTTAAAAGCCAAAATGGAGTAAATTGAGATCATAGGCATACTATCTTCAGAAGTAAATATCTTGAAGCCAGAAAATTGAACATCTCTTTTTAAACAAGCTATGCCAGGAATCTTATCTGTCATTTTTAATAACTGTAATTTAATTAATTGTAATTGTAATTACTGAGAGAATTTGAAAATTCATTTTAAAATAATTTTACTTACTTTAAGATTCCACATTGTATCAAAATAAAATATTTTTAAAAGACCTGTCTTCCTTGTGGATTTTCAGGAATAGAATGTTCCTGATACACTCTTGAAATCTGATTGCTTTTAATTTTACCTGAGAATAAGTTATGGGTTTCTGTGCATTATCTCATAGTTGTGGTGTGCTTAGAAGTCATTTCATGCCAAGACTTAAAGATTTTGTTACTATAATGTACAATAGTGGACTCCCACAGGCACATTCTGCTAACCATCTGAGGTCTTCCCATCTAAGCACAATAGTACAACACATATCTTTCCATTTCATATTGGGAGCTAACAGCTTCCTCTAGGACTTACTGTCATGAGCAAACAGCATATTGTGCTCTAGTAGAATCTATTAGTTTATGTGATAAGGGAATGAGACTTTTACTGCTTCTGACACTTTAGAAAAGATACATTTAAATAACCTGTACAAGCCAGTCTTATTAAAAGATTAGTTCATCATATATTGAAACAATGTTTAACTCTATGGTAGTAAAGAATCATTTCTATTTATTTTCCACATTCAGGATTTTTATTTAATTTTCTAAAAGACAATGTACATACCTCCCTTATCTATTCCTTCTAGTGTAACAATTTTCCATAATAAAGTACTTAAAGATAAGCTTTCATCAAGAATGAGATGAAATAGCAAAAACAAACAAACAAAATCACTGCTGCATTTAGAAAAGCAACACTTGCTCCAATTCAAACAAAAGCACACAGTGTTTGCTGGATATGTTTAAAGTGTTTTCTTGGGGCTTTCTTTCCTCACCAACAGGCAAGTGGTGGCTATGTTTCTCATGCTGGATGGTGGAGGCTTACTTGGTTTCACATTCAGAAGACACTGGATGCACTACTAAGTTCTTGAAATTCCAACTTTTCTTGACGCCATCAGTGCCAGTAGTATAAAATCTGTGGCCATCTTACTTGTTCACCTTATAAATAGACACTTTAGTGATGCTAGACTTGTGCAGTGTCTACAAGTCTGCATTAGGTCTTGGGTGGTGGCCCTCTTGTCCATGTTGCAAAAATGGTCCATGACAGACATGTTGGGCATGATGCTCTATTTTGGAATGTCTAGGTTGAAGACAAAGAGTATTGTACAGTAGTCAGGGCCAGCAGCCACAACACCATTCTCGGAGACAATCAGGAGTGGCAAGACTTCATTTTCAGAGTGGAGACCTTTTTGAGTCATTGGCAGCAAGGCAGGGTGTGGTTGTGACTGAACCAGGAGGAGTTGCTCCCACTGGCAAAGACTTTGATTCTGTGGACCCAGTCACCAGTGTCATTGTCAACAAACTCTGATGGACATCAGCTGACCCAAAGGGATTTTGCTGCCCCTGGAAGTATTGGTTGGCTTTTCATCTACTTCTTTACTGGACCCAGAAGATACTCTACATCTGAAATCACATGACCATGCAGCTAGCAAAATGTTGGGAAGCCCATACAAGGTGAGGACAATGTAGCTATGATATTTTTAAAGTCTTTGCTTACCCACTAGTCATTTCCAGAATTGAAGGAATAAACAAAAATGAATCGTGCTCTCCTTTCCACAGCAAAATTGTTCGCCAGAGGAGATGGATCAGTTCACAAACTTGCCTGCATGATTAAACCTCAGGATCACCTGTGTTGGTTTCCAGACACAGTCTTTCTGACTCCAGATATAGGCATTGCTATCTGCCCTACAAGTGGCCATGCCATCCTTCTATAAAAGCAGTCAATAATTCCAAGGGATCCCTGGCCCTCTTGGGTTCATTATCTTTCACTCACTTGCTCCCATTCTTCTTACAGATGTGCACTTCATTATTATTGGGGTTAAGGGTCATCTGGGTAATGTCCCTCTTTTAGGTATGGCAGGTGATTCACTCTAGTAAAAACTGATGCAGGGGGGCTGGGGATGTGGCTCAAGTGGTTGCGCGCTCGACTGGCATGCATGCAGCCCGGGTTCGATCCTCAGCACCACATACAAAAACAAAGATGTTGTGTCCACCGAAAACTAAAAAATAAATATTAAAAAATTTTCTCTCTCTCTTTCTCTCTCTCTCTCTCTTTGCATTTTCAAAGGATAAAAAGCTGGGGGTCACAATGGTCAGGAACAGATTGGAGCCAAGAATTCCTGGGGTCAATTTGGAAGATCAGGCTTCAGCTGGCACAGGTGAAGGCAGAAAATCACGTTAGTAAATTTACATCTGTATAGCAATGATTAGGCTGAGTGCTCTAAAAGATGGTGAGATGCTTTTCATTTAGAAAAATGAAGAATCCATTGTATTTACACTGATGTATAAAACAGTATGCTATATAAATTTAATCAGATTATGTTCTAGTTATAATTTTATTCCTTAGTGAAGTCTGTGACTATATCGTTCAGCCTTAGAAGTTATATGTCATAAAAATCATTTTTTTAACTTAGTGGTCATGATAATGTGAAATTATGAATGTACAGAAACCATCAGTCAGCTTGAACATTAGGATTGTGAAAAACGATGAAAAACATGTCAGGTTGGGATGGTGCTGAGTCATCTAACTTAGGTTCAGCTTGGTTAGTAAGCAGAACTAGAGATCTCTGAAGTATCTGCTTCCTGTGATCACTTGCATAGTATTAAAAAAGAATGCAAGAAGTCATAAAGCAATAAACCATACAGAATGTGTCAAGAAGTTCAGAATCATAAATGACAGACATCATTGAAAAAAGCTGAAAACTATATCTCTAGTTATTTTCACATGAATAAGTGTGGAAATAATTTTGAAATCTAGTATGTGTTGGGTTAAAAAATATATAAAACACATGAAGTTATTATCTATTTTTATATACTTTATTTTTTGTAAACATCAATGCCTTAATCTTAAAAAATTATCTCAAATTATAGTTTCTTGTTTTCTAACAGTTCAGCAGGAATACAGCATCTTTCTGAAGACTTGCACTCAGTAAATAATCAACAAATCTTTAAGATGATAGAGATATAAAGGGAATCTCAGAGTGTGATTGCAAAAAAATAAGTCAACTATGTATGTAACAAAACATTTTAAGTATTAGATTTTATGAAAAAATTATATTTTTCAATCTATTTTCAACAATGAGTAAACAGTTATTCATGTAACAGTGACTTAGTCAATTCTAGCTAGTACAATTGTATATAATCTACCAGAACTTAAAAATCATCTACTTCCATTTTCAAATTTTATTAACAAGGATTAAAATGAGCACAATGAACTGGATTATTATTTAAATATATATCAATGATATATATTCAATTTTATATTTAAATATGATTAATAAATATATTTAAATATGTGAGTAAATATGTAATGATACAAGTTATACAAATAATTAATATAATACTAACAAATAATGACAATATCAATAGGAAATAATGCTAACATTTAGGCTGATGTTCAGGAAGTTATATCAACACAGTTTAGAACCTAAATAACTGACCTAACCAGAGGGATTCATTTAACCACTCAGGCCTGTTCAACTGTGAAACATTGAAAATGACTAATAATAGTGCCTATATTGACTTATGGCTTGGAGTTAATATTAGTCTGTCTCTGGTTTTTTGTTCATCTAGACTCTAGTTCTCATACTGCCACTATCACATAGGTACCTCAATCAAGTTATTTAATATCCATCTCAGTTTATTCACTGGCCAAATAAAGATAATAATAGTATTGTCCTCATAAGGTATTGGGGATTGAATGTGCTGTACAAAGCACAGTGGTTGATGATAAGCAACCCAGTGCTACTGTGTTGGAATTTGCTGGTAGAATCAAGTTTAATTCTTGAATAAAGGGATGTCTGTGAGCTACCATCAGTACCATTTATTCTGGACTTGGTTTATTCATGTAAAACCCAATTGTGCTTAATTGCTTATTCTTCTTACATACATCTGAAAATAAAGTATTCTATGTGTATCAATTTCTTGTTGCCTGGTCTCATATTTACACCCTGATATCTTATTGATGATATTTCATGATATTGGGATTGAACCCAGGGGTGCTTAGCACTGAACTACCTTTATTTTATTTTGACACAGTGTCTTGCTAAGTTGCTGAGACTTGCCTCAAAGTTGTGATCCTCCTGCTTCAGCTTCCCTAGTGGCTTGGATTACAAGCATGCACCACCATGCCAGGCAAATGCTAATTTCTTTTTCAAGACCCAAGATTTCGCTCTGATCTACAAGTTCTGCTTGATTACTGGCATTGCCTGTTTGGTACTAATTACTAACAGTTACTAATATGACTAAAAATAAAACAATAAATTATACACAAAAACAAAATAAAATGAAAGAAGTTTCAACTACTGTTGTTATAGTTTGGATGTGAGGTGTCACCCAAAAGCTCACATGTGAGACAATGCAAGAAGGTTCAGAGCAGAAATGATTGGGTTGTGAGAGTCTTAACCCAATCAATGAATTACTTCCCTGATAGGGATCAACTGAGTGTTAACTGAAGTGGTAGGGTGTGGCTGGGGCAGGTGGGAATTAGGGCGTGACTTTGGGATATATATATATATATATCATGAAGCCAGCCTTCTATGGACTTAGACCTCTGAGCCTTCAATAAACTTTTCCTCCTCTACAGTTGCTTTGGTCAGACCCTTTAGTCATAAGACAGAAAAAGCTGACTAAGACATCTGTTTTAAAACTTTTCTGCCCAAAGAAAGTTGAGTGTTTTTAGTACTGCTTGGGTCAATAACACTATGAAATAATGTGTTATTCATTGTTTTCTTCTTTATATGTTTTTTTAAGTATGTCTACTTTTTTGAAATCCACATTTCACCTTTTTAGAATTTCTAGTAATCTGGAGAACAGCAACTTACTTGCTCCCAAGAACAAGACTTTCAGAAAATAAGTCTTTTGTTTTTTACCCCTATTAAATTCAAAATCAGAGCCACTACTACTAAACTTTAGGAACATTCACACCTCTTAAGAAGAAGACTCACAATAAAAATCATGAAAAAGCAATGAAAATAAAATTTCAAATAAATAAATAATTATTTTCCATGAGTATTCTTTACAGAATCTCTCCCACCTTCTCTTTCATCTCTTCCAACTTTGTTTCCACCTCCTTCATCTCCTTCTTCTTCTTCTCCTTTTTATTTCATTTTTTGTACTCCAGAAGCTATAGATATCAGGGAACTTATCTGATCCCCTCAGACTTCAACTTTCTAAAAAGTAAAAATTTCTTAACTTTAAAACAGTGATGGCACAGTTAAAAAAAAATAGTGCAGTGCAAAACAGACTCCCACTGTAAGAAGCATTAAAATAACATATTTGAACAGATGGAATGAAGATCACATAGAAATTTTGATTTATACAAATGAATGAAGAGCAACCGTGATGAGAAATAGTAGACAAAGCTGAAACATATTTACCTCTAAAATAATCAGGTTTATAGCAGCAGACTAGAATGGTGGTTTGCAGCCAATGGAGGACAGTGGGTATGGAAAAGTAATGGTGAAGGGCATAATGTTATGTTTCAGCCATGCAAGACAAATGGATTCTTCATCTATCTTACAGGATAGTGACCTTAGCACACATTACTGTATTTTACATGTATAGCTTTGTAAGAGGGTAGATCTTCTATTGTACTCTTACCACACACACACACACACACAAAATAATAATAATAATAATAATAATAATAATAATAATAATAATAATAATAAAAGGATGGTAGGAAATTTTGGAAGCTGAGAGTTATGGGAATAGATTTAGAAGTGCTCTTTTACTGTTGTATACCTATTCCTATACTCCTCAAGTTGTATGTGTTAAATATGCACAGGTTTTTTATATATCAATTAAAGTAGCTTAATAAACTTCCTCATTTGAAAACCTCATTGAGTGAAATAGACTACTTACAGCAAAGATAATTAGACCCCAGTAATTCTCAGAGAAGATAATAATAGCACAAATATCTTAGGAAAGAAAAGAGAATGTCCTGTTTTAAGACTTATAATCTAAATGTGAAGTGATTGAAAATTATTTGAAGGTAGGTGGTGATATGTTAAGAGATTCATCTTGAAAACCTCGAGAAATCACTAAAACTTAATAATATAATGTCTGTAGAGGATACAAAGTAGAATTGCAAAAAATTTAATTATCTAAGAGAATATAAGCAAACACTATTGATAAAAGAGCTATTCCACAAATAAAAAAATTGTAAAATGATCTGTTTAAACCCAAATGTATCAATATTTATATTTGGTATAATCTAGCTACTCTACTTAAAAGAAAGGGTTTTCTGGATTTGGATAAAAGTATAAATAATAACCTATTATGTATTCTCTAAAAGGAAATTATAAATTAATTAAATTAGATATTAAATTAAATATAGATAAGTTAGAAGTAAACCAGTGGAAAATGGTATATAATTCAAATCAAAAACTTTAGCTTAAATATATTAGTCAAACAATGCATTAGATGGAAAACTGACAAAGGTCAAATGAAGAGTAGCTAATTCTATGGTAGCAATATTAATTTCCTGATTTTTACAGATAAGCTATGATTATGTAAGATATTAACCTGAGGATACTGAGTGAATAGGATATAGTAATTCTCTGGGCTATATTTGCAAATGTTTATTATTCTAGATTTATTTCAAAATAAAATGTTTAAATAAAACATATCTAATAACACAAATATTCTCTGAATATTTCAAGAACTCATCAATAAATTTTAAAAAAAACAATAATCTATTTTACAGGTTCCACCCTCCCCCTCAAATAGTGCCATCTCTGAATCATGCCTTTAAGGAAGAGAACTTCTCAAAATACTTAAGATAGAAAGTATAGCAAATGCTCAACAAAACTATCCAGTAAATTGGAATTGCAATTTAACATGATTGTGCCACCATTAAAAATCTACTATAATGGCTAATAGCAAAATTGTATGTTATAGGAACATCACTTTGTCATTAATATCTAAAGTGCATGGAAAAAATAATTGAAACTTTCTTATGAAGCTGATCATACACTTACCACACAGAGCTACAAAGCAGTAATCCCATTCCTAGATATTGACCCTTCAGAAATAAAATGTATGTTGTTATTTATTATTTATAGAAGCTTGAATTATCATTGCCAATATCTGGAATAAATTCAGAATTTCATCTATTAGTCAATAATAGTTTTAAATGTTGCATATATAAAAAAGAATATTAGAATTAGAAAGAAACTACTGACAGGTGCAATATCATGAGACATATTTAAAAACAACACAGTCTATTTTTGTGAGGCTTTTTTGAGTAAGATAGTTTTCCTGACTTCTTTCTCAGTAGACTCACTATTGGAATATAGGAAACTATTGATTTATTAATGTTCATCTTCTATCCTTCTACATTGATGAATTTGTTTGATCAGCTCTACAAGTCTTCTGGTAGAATTTTTGAGTATTCTAGACATAGGATTATATCATCAACAAAAAGAGACAATTTGACATCTTCTTTTTTTGTTTGTATTCTTTAATTTCCTTCTCTTATCCAATTGCTCCGGCTAGAGTTTCAAAACTATATTGAATACGATTGGTGAGAGTGAACATCCTTGTCTTCTTTTGGATTTTAGGTGAAATTCTTTCAGTTTTTCAATGATCAGTACTATGTTGGCTTTGGATTTGTCATGTGTAATCTTTATAATGTTGAGAAAATTTCCTTTTATTCCTATTTTCTTCAGTATTTTTAACATGAACTGCTGATAAATTTTGTCAAAGTCTTGATCTGTACCTATTGGTATAATCATGTAATTTTGTCTGTAAGTCTATTTATTTGGTGAATTACATTTATCAATTGGTGAATATTGAAAGAACCCTGCATCCCTGTGACAAAACCAATTTGATCGTGGTGTACAATTTTCTCAATGCATTTTTGAATGCATATTGCTGATATTTTATGTAGAATTTTTCATGTAAATAATTTTCACTGGGAATATTGGTTTGTAGTTTTCTTCCCTTGATGTGTCTTTAACTGCTATTGGTATCAGTGTCATATTGGCTTCATAGACCAATATTAGAACTAAAGAACTAAACAGATATTTCTCAAAAGAATAAATGCAGCATGGTGCAGGGGTAATTCTAGCAGGAGGATTGAGGCATAAGTTTGGAAGTTCAAAATCACCCTTATCAATTTTTTCAAGGGCCTAAGCAATGTAGTCTGTCTCAAAATAAAGAAATAAATTTAACCCTTTAAATTGCCCTTTAAGGAAGGTGCAGGGACATGGTTCAGTGGTTAAGCATAGCTGGGTTTAATCTTTGGTACCAAAAGAAAAAGAAGTAGGAGAAGTGGTGAGTAGAAGGAAAATAAGAATGAGAAGAAGAAGCAATATAAATGGCAAACAAATATATGAAAAAATCTACAATATCCTTAGCAATCATGGAAATACAAATGCAAAACCCCACTGAGATTTTATCTCACTCTAGTCAAAATGATAATAATCAAGGATGCAAATAACAATAAATGCTGAAGAGGATATGAGGGAAAAGGCAGACTCATGAATTCTATGTAGGTCTGAAAATTAGTACAACTTCTTTGAAAAGAAATATGGAGATTCCTTGAAAAATCAGGAATGGACTCACCATATGAACCAGCTCTCCAACTCCTTGATATAACTTTGCATTCATTCCAGTGTTTATAGCAGTTCAGTTTACAATAACCAAACTGTAGAACCAGCCTAATCACCTATTAGCAAATGAATAGATAAAGAAAATATGGCATATATACATTGTGTTAGCCAACTTTTTGTCACTGTGACCAAACAAAAACAATTTAGGGGAAGAAAACATTATTTTGGACTCATGGTTTCAGAGTTTCATTTCATGGTCAGTCATCTTCATTGCTCTGGTAAGACAGAACTCATGGCAGAAGAGCATGGTGAAGGAAAGTTTCTAGATCATGGCAGCTAGGAAAGAAGCAGGGGGAGAGAGGGAGGGAGGGAGAGAGGGAGGGAGGAAGGGATAATGGGAGGGATGAATAGAGAGACAGGGATAGGGGAGAGCTAGGAGCCAGGGACAATATATAAACTCAAAAGCACATCCCCAAAGACTTATTTCCTCCAGCCATATCTTACTTGCCTAGGGTTATCATCCAGTGCAGAAGTCCTTTCAAATTATCTCTCTGCTGTGACCTGCACAGTCATTAACTCAGGTTCCCAGACTGGTTGGTGTGGAGATGGAGGAAAAATAAACAGACACACAAATAGAGAAAAAGCGAGATCTCAGTGGCAGACTATCACCCTGTTAGGGAGGTGGTGACACAGAAAAGCTCAGCACGTTTATCATATTGGTAGAAACATCAAAAGGATTTATTGTAAGAAAGCTTCTTCAAAGTAAGAAGAACCAAGGTCAGGAGTATGAGCAGCCTGATTATGGTTATCAGCTTGCTCCCATAACTTTCTACCCCGGAGCAGCTGGTGTCTGAACCTCAAGGTCAAGAACAGAATAGCTCTGTAGCTGACACAGAACCTCCTATTGGACAGGATGTCACCATACCAACCAAGCAGTCTCAAATCAATGCCTCTTCACAGATAGCTCCCAAGAGAGGCATTGACTCCGTCATAAGCAGTTCAAGAACCATAATTCAATTACTGCTCCTGACATTACTCTATCAAATAGATTAATTCATTGATTAGGTCATACCTCTCATGATCTAATCATTTCACCTCTGAGCATTCCTTCATTGTCTCATGCATGAGCCTTCATGAGACCCCTCATATCCTAACCATATTATATACAATGAAGTTTTACTCAGCTGTAAAGAAAAATGAAATTATGTAATTATATGTTAAATTATGTTATATGTTATGGGCAAATGTAAAATGGGAAAAATTGGAGAACATTATGCTAAGCGAAATAAGTCTGTAATCAAAAAATCAGCAGTCAAATGTTTTCCTCTCATGTGGAAGGTGGAAAGTAAACCGAAATTTTGAAAGAGTTCTGGAGGGAGCCTCATAAAAATAGAAGGAAGAACAGTGGAGGAGGGAGGAAGGAGGGATGGGAATGCTGAGTGAAATTGACCAAAACATGTCATGTGCATAATGAATATATTAGAATAAATTCCACCTTTTTGCATAACATTAATGCATTCATTAAAAGACACTAAATTAATACAAGGGAGTCTAATGAAGGGGAGGAAGTTGATCAGTGGGAGAGAGGAGGAAAGGGAAAGTATGAAAGTTCAAAATAGAACAAATTATGTTACATGCATTTATGACTATTAAAAAATGAATCCAATATTATGTATAACTATAATGTACTTAAACACACACACACATGCACAAAATAAATAAATAAATAGATTGATAAATAAATAAATAAAAATTCTGTTAAGTGAGAAACAAACTAATGAAAGTAGCCAGAAACAAACCTAAATCCTTTATTCACCCAATTGTATAAAAATCTGAAAAAAAAAGACAAAGTTTTAGAGATATAAATATTTGGAGCCTGGATTTTTGATTGTTGGAGTTAAGGATGGGCATATGAAACTGGCTGAAAAAAATCATGAAAAATTTTTTCAAGGTGATACCAAAGTTTCTAAATAATGATTGTAGAAATACTTGTGTGATTGCATGTATGGGTAGAGTGAAGGAAAGCACAAATATCTTATTTTAAGCTAATTGCAATGTATTTGTTTATTAAAATAGTTGACTTATAAGGTATTCATCAAAAGTGCAAAAGAGTTTATACCGAACTAAAAATTAACAGAATTATGAACATCACATAAAGAAATAGAAAAATCAACAAGAAAGATGGAAGTATGAGCGAAGTGTTTTAAGAATTTTGGCAAAAATAATCATACTGTACACCATACAGTAAAATAAGTGTAATATAAATATAAAAGTTCTGCATGTAATTGTTATAGATTAAGAAAAATGAAGTGAAATTTACTATTATTTTTATATATCTATGTTCCTTCTTAAATATTCAAAGATAATGAAAGTAAGGTAGTATGGTAGGATCACCTGATAAATTTTACCCTCCAATAATAATTTGTTAGTGAGATGTTTCTCCATTTGCACACTTTTTCCAAGTTTCTCTGTTATTCTATGAACAAAGAGAAAGGCCTTTCCATAGTACTCCGATTCATAAGATTTCAAAATAGTATAGTCTGTCTGAAGACATGATCGTTAAAATCTGTCCATAAGGTCTTAAAACCATTGCATTCTTTCGCAGTTTCTCACTAGGATGGATTCAATGAAAAGTAATTCTTGAATTATAACAGAATTTTTTTCTACCAGATTGTTAAAAATCTCCCCTACATTAATGGTAATGCTCACATTTGAGATATTTCTCTGCAGTACAGCCCATGGGACATACAATAAAATAGGGCACTTCCCAAATTCTTCTCCATATTTCTTATATTTATAAATTTTTTGCCATTGTTACCACCATAATGCTAAGTCCTGAGTCATATGGAAAGGCCTTGTAACATTTCTTATATTGTTATATTATTCACCTGCATGAATTCTTAGATACTTGCAGATCAAACTTTCCCTTAAACTGTAACATTCTAATAAATAACACCTTCCATCCACAATTTTTTTCTCTTAAATAGAAATTTTAATGAATTCATCCTCTGTGACATTTGCATTTATCTTTAAATGCCACAAGATAACAGGGTTTTAATCATTCCAAATAGGTTTTTAATTATAGACCTAATTACTTTTGCAGAAGGTTAAACTCCACAAACAGGAATAAAGCTGTTTGCTTGCACTTTGTGTGAAGAATTATGTTTTGCTCTTGATTTAGGTATTCGGTAAATTTATTCGGTCAGTTTTAGCTGACTTTTTAGTATTAGAAGAGCTGAGTTTTAAGAGAATTTGACATTTTGAAGTGTGAATCAAATAATGTTATTCTAATTAATTACAGAACCAGAGAAGGAATAAGAGATGCTTTGCACAAGAGATCGCAGATTAGTAGGTGCTAATTCTGGCCTCCAAGGCAGTACCAGCAACAGACAGTTCAGTTACCAAGATACACAAGGTTGATGTCTGTAGAGTTCATGAAGAAATTTACTGCTGAACAGTTTTTGATAAAGATAGAAGATTACTATTTTAAAACTGAGTTCTGAGTGAGGACTCAACTAATGATTTGTAGAGAAAAAAAATCTACTAAATTATTTATTTGGGTAGGTAAACATTTGTTTTTTTCTTTTTTTTTTTTTTTTGCTTCTCATAGCCTCCTATGGGTGATTTTTGAAGGTATGTAGCAGTTCATAAGAAATTTGTTGATTTCAGCTGTCATGTTTAACATATATGTGGACTCTGAAGATGAGCCCCAGAAAGGATAATCATAAATTATGCATCCTTTTCTATGATGAACTGTCTCAATTGTTTATATAACCCTATCTACTATAGGGAAAAGTGGTCAATTCATGCCAATGTATTATGATTGTTCCAATGTGTTTCAACATTTCTTTCACCCATTACAGCTGCAATAGAGAGAAGAAAATAATATTATACTGAGACTAAAATTCTCTGAAAAACAATCATGAGTCCCTTAATTTGGCAACTTGTTCAGCAGTGCTTGTTCATCTAGAGGAGATCACTACTTATTCCCATTATACTACAAACAAGACATACTCTTGATCTATGAGGTATATGAAATTGGTCATAAAAGAAACCTACACCATGTCCATTATGTATTGCCACCCAGATTTTCGGGTTGGATAAGAAATATTTTGCTTTCCTTTGCTGAGGATCACAATTAACATAAGGAGAATGAGACTATATAAAAAGGGGGGGTTACATAAAGAATGTTTGTAAACATTAGTAATTGTAAAATTTTCATAATAATTCATCTTATGCCTTATACCATAAAGATTCTTCAGTTAAGCTTTGTTGAGTGAGCTTTCAGTGAATGCCTACTGTTATCAGATCCTGTGCTTAGAATACAAAAGGGATAGGTTACATTTCTGTTTGAGGTGCTTGTACTCTATTCTGATATATATATATATATATATATATATATATATATATATATATATATATATATATATATATATATATATATACATATATATATTATGCAAGAAAAAAATATTATGAGGTGGCAAAAGTTTTACAGATGATGTATAGAATAGATTGAGCATATTTGGTTCAGATTGAGGAATTAGGATACTCTTTCTGAAAAAAAAATGAATTCCAGAGCTCTCATGAGAGATAACTATGAGTTGTCTAGCTAGCAACATTAGTCAATTTTTCCTGTCAGAGAGGAAATATTAGTCATCAATGAAAAACTGAGACTATTATGTCACAAGAAACTGAGATAGTGCTACATGGGGCACAAAATAAAATGGAGATAGGATGACAAAGCAGATGAACTTGTACATCTTCAGGACAAGATGTGGGTCAGGACTAGATGAGTGAAATCCTCTAAACCATGACAAGGTTTGTGTGCTTTCTCTCTCATAGACACAGAGACTGAAGGAGTAATAATTGAGAAGTATATCATGGGATTCAAAGACTTTTGTTTTAAAATACTGTACTATGTTTACCTGTAGAATAGAATGGATTGTGTTTATTTATTTGAAAATGATATAATGCTAATTCTTACATCCACTAATTATTAGCTGTGTGACTTTGAGTGAAACAATTATGTCCTCAAAAGACATCTCTTATTCATCACCAAAATGAGCAATAACAGCAAGAACAACCCAATATTTCCTACTTCACAATTTTGTGTAATAATCAAATGATGCAATCTTTGTGAAGGACTTGACACATGATAGGAATAACAACTAATGTTTAATCTCTTTGCATATCCATATGATTGAACTGGCATCATTGATTTGTGAAAATTTGATTTCTAAATTGAAGAAAATTTAATTGGCTATTTGAAAAGGAACAGGGTTTATTTCACACAAGACTAACAGTTTATCAGCTGTATTAAGATTTCATGTAAAAGTAAAAGCCTCCAAAAAAATCTAGAAAAAGAGCTGTATGAATCTGTGTTAAAATAAATATTTAAATATGACACTTAACCAAAAAAATGGAGAGATTATTTAAGACATCAAAATTAAAGAAACATATGCGTAAAACTTAATAAAGAAATGAACATCAGGTAAAAATACTTGTAGCATAAATAAACATCAAATGATTATTGTCTAATGTATACAGGACTCTGAAAAGCAACAAGAAAAAAATCAGAATAAGCCATATGAAGAGAATCTTATTGGTTTATAATAAGTGAATTGATTTTTAGTAATAAAAACTAAAACAATATAAAATTACTATTTTTGTTCATAACAAGTAAAAGTAGAATTAAACAGTGGGTTATAATGGAGTAAACCATAAACTGTTTATCTACTGTTAGTGTAAATGTTTGGGGAAATTGACATATTTTATCAGATTTAATGTGTATCACTCATAAATTCCTATTTTAATTAAAAAAAGAAACTTGAGTACAAATATTCAAACAAATATGGAAAAAAATTACATGATTATAAAATATCATAGCAGAGTAATGGAAATGACCCCAAACCCATCAAATAAATAAATACAATGTGTTACATGCCATAAAAGCTATGTACCAGTTATAAAGTAGAAACTAGAAAAACATGTCAATATTGAATTTTTCAAAATATTCAATATTCTTAGAAGAGTATAAGTTATAGGATGTCATCATGCAATTTTTGTTGTTGTTGTTTTTTGGTTTTTGTTGTTGTTGTTTTGGTACCAAGGATTGAACTTAGCGGCACGTAACCACCAAGCCACATCCCAATGTCTTTTTTGTATTTTATTTAGGGGTAGGGTCTCACTGAGTTGCTTAGGGCCTCACTATATTCCTGAGGCTGGTTTTGAACTCGAGATCCTCCTACCTCAGCCTCTGGGGCCTTTGGGATTACAGGTGTGCACCAGCAAGCCTGACTTTACTCATGCAAATTTAATACAAAGAAGTTAGTTCCTTAATACAGAGGACGAAATTTTTGATAAAAGATGAATGGACAATAAAATAAAAATAATTCAGACATCATATTGAACAAGGATAGAAGAATGCCACTAAGCTAATATCACAATGCGATTTTATGAATCCATGGTTGAAAATAAAGGGGAAAATGTATGATTGTATAAAACATTCACTTATAAAATACATATGAATAGTCCAGAAGAGCATTGCGAGTAAAACATATTTTATACACATGTAAACTCTCCAAATTCTGGTTACAGAATGCATTGTTCAATACCTACTTGCCCCAATGACAGGCAAATAAATTAACCATCTTTTCATCATCACAGTTTACAATTCCTCTGGCTAGAACACCAATATATTAAGATACAATTCTTCAGATATAAATAAATACATCTGGCCACGCGATAGGGACAGGCACATTTGTGGGTATAGGAAAGTAAATAGTGTGTTTCTGAATAACAGAAGATGGTTATTTATCTTGATAGCCTTTATCTCCTTTGTGTGTGTGTGTGTGTGTGTGTGTGTGTGTGTGTGTATAAATACATCCTGCAAAATTATCAACAATGGAATGATAATTTGGTTGCAGACAAACACAGAATTTCTTCCGAATTTATATTTATTAATTATAAGAACATTTGGATATAGCACAGGTAGCATGTTCAGAGTCTGTGATCCAAATCATAGTCATTGCTTTCCAAATTGCACAAAATCAACATTTATAAAAAGGCAGGAGAGGCAGATGGAGCAAACTTATTGCACCATAATCTAAAGCCAAATAGATATGGCTGTACTCAGGTCATCCAAACTGACTGTAGGAATGCAAGAGATTCATTGCCATAAAGTATTAAATTAGTCATTTCAAAGCATTGAATGAATAAAGTCAAATGTCCTATGGGCATTTAATAAATATTTTACCAAAATGTTTGATTTGATAGGCTAGCAATTGTAATCTTGTAATCACCACAATGGGAATAAGAGAATGGAAATTTTGTTTGCTAATGGATATTTGAGTGCCTTGTAAATAATAAGCAATTTTGCATGAGCATAGAACACATGGCCACTTTAATTACAGTCCAATTAAATTCACATACTTTTAAAACCATTAAAATGAGGAAAAATTAAAAAGAACATCTATGATCGCACATTTAGAGTTTGAAGCATAGTTAGAGATCAAGTATTTCATACAGAGAAAGAGTAGACAATTTTAGTAATCTGGGTTTGGCAGCATAAGTTTAATAAAAATATCACCTTAAAATTGAAGCACTTTAGACATAATATTATGGCATTGCTTTTTGCATTGCACACTTCAAAATAAACTAATTACTCCAACTCAAATTTAAAGTGATCTGTCCTTTTCCATAAACAGCATGTGCCAACTTTTATTTTTCATATACAATTTTATTAAGACTAAGTTACCAGAAAGGTTTTGAAACTAAGATTTCTGGGCGCTTAGATCTTGAGAAATAATTATATGTATTCAAATATAATAAATCTAGCTTTAAAAACCTGCCTGAAAGTTGGATTTTATAATTCGTGTGAAAGCATAGATCTATAGCCAGATTTCTGTTAACAGTGTCATTTTTTGCATTTAAATCTGATGGGTAATTGAAACTAATCCAACACATTTATGTACATACTTTGCTTACTTGAAGAAAGTATTTATAGCTTATTTTAAAATGCACAGACACTGCAAAATAATGTTCTGACCATGTTGCTGTATTTAGAAAACAGGTTACTTTTTCCATATGTTGACTCCAAAGGAAAAATTAACAGTATATGTATGATATTATAAAAACTTATCTTCACATAGACAGCATTTTGATCTGTTTTATAGTTTAATATATATATATATATATATATATATATATATTTACTTATCTCTAAATGTATATTATATATATATATATATATATATATATATATATATATATATATTTGTTTTTTAATCTCTTAACAAACATTTTTTTTTTTCTGAAGCAATGGAAATCCAAGTAAATTCAAATTAGGTAAAAGTAAATTAATCTCAATATTTTCCATACTTATTATTATTTCACAATTTAAGTGTAGGAACTACAGTAATTTTTTCTTGTATTTAATAGAAAAATACTTTAATATTTTTGATTGATAGATCCATTTATTTATTTATATACATATGAAAACTCATTAAATCTGTTCTATCATTTAATTTTTAAATCTAGCATCATGTAGTCCATTTATCAGAATATTTCCAATTAAGAATGATATTATTATAAGTAGTACCTGAAATGTGTTTGTGACGAAGCAGTATACCAGAGTGTGCAATTCAGATGCTTTGATTAGAGGATTACCTAAGGGCAAGCTACCCAGAAATATAAGCAGGCAGCATGCAGGACTCACATCCATTGAAAAGAGGGCAAAACAAATTAACAGATTTTTGCTAAGTAAATTTTCTGGAAGTGAATAGGAATTCTTAGAGTTGTTTATAATCTCCATTATAATCTTAGATAAAATAAAAGACAGTATGATAGAATCGAAGGCTTCAAGTTTTAAACTCTGTCTTGACAATGGCTATCCTAACTACTTGGGACCTTGAGGCAAAAAGATCCCATATTCTAGGTTGATTTCAGCAAGCTAGTGAGGAAGTAAGCAACTCAGGGAGACCCTGTCTCAAAATAAATAAATAAAGAGAGCTGTGGATGTAGCTGTGTCTTAGTGTCTCTGGGCTCCTTATCCAGTACAAAAAAAAGTTATTATCCAAAAGTCCAAAAGTAATAAAAACCAGGGAAGCTGTGGAAAAAGAAGTCTTATCCACTGTTGGTGGGAATTTAAATTAGTTCATCCATTATGGTAAACAGTAATAAGTCTCCTCAAAACCCAAAATACAAAACTACCATGTGATCTATCAATCACACTATATATATATATATATATATATATATATATATATATATATATATATATGTGTGTGTGTGTGTGTGTGTGTGTGTGTGTGTGTGTGTATGTATATATTTGAAATCAGAATATCAGAAAGACATCTGCACTCCCAAGTTTATTGCAGCCATATCACAATAGTGAAATTAGGGAACCAAGCTGGAGTCCACTGATTGATGAACTGATTATGAAAACGTAGTATGTATACTCTAACTTCCTTTGTCTATATTAGTGATGGTGAAATACTATTCAGGAAACCTTATTTATCCTAAAAATCATTAAAAATTCTATCCTTTGTAGCAACATGGCTGGAATTTAAGGACATTATGTTAAGTAAAATAAGCCTGGAAAAAAGATAAATACTGCATGAATTTGCTCATATGTGAAGTTAAAACAGGTTCATAGACATAGAGCAGAGCAGTCATGACTAGAGTCTGGGGAAGGTATGGAGGGGGATAGGAAGAGAATGGTTTCAGATACAGAAATACAGTGAGAGGGAATAATTTCCAGTGTTCTGTAGAACAAGAGGGTGAGTATAGTTAACAATAATTTATTTTATCTTTCAAAATAACTAGAAGAAACAAATTTGAACATTCCCAGCCTAAATAAATATTAAATATCTTTGGTTATTGATATATTAATTGCCCTGGTTTGATCATTAAACATTGTATTATATACTGAAATGCCACATTGTGCCTCATACATAAGTACATTCACTATATTAATTTAAAATAATAAAATAGTAAGAATATAAAAATCTGGGGCTTATTCTATCACATATTTATGTGTGCATTAGAAATTTCAACAAAAACTATTTTGAGTAAAGATACTATCCTATAATCATTTGAATCTTTGATCTTAGTTTTCCTCTTCACTCATGGACACCAGATAATATCATTTTAAACATTTGAAAAAGAACCAATTAAATCTTTTAGTATTCTTTAAGATAAATAATATGCCAACTATGAACTTTTTGATTATTTTCTCTGTATGCTTTCATTAATATGTCATATGAGAGTAGAGAGCTTGAAACTGGCTCTTAACAGTAGGGTGCCACCTTATACAGCCACCAAACCTTCTATGCATGTACAGTTGCAAAGTTTTGATGAAGAATAGCTTCTGAGGTATTCCTCCTCTTATCACAAATTTAGCATTAAAATGCATAATTCAAAACACCTGGGTCATTTCAGTTCTTTATTTCTCAATCGTATTTACCTCCAGGCTATATTATGAAGGGAAAGTTTGCACCCCAAAAGGGAAAGACAGTAAAATGATGTGAGAAAGCTAGATATAAGCAAGGATATTATTATTCATTAATTACTTTATTTTAAACAAAGGGACAAATATTATTTGATAATTTGTAAAAAGCCATACTCTGGCAAAGGGACACTTTTTTTTTTAATCAGCAGGAAGCAAACCATTTGTCTAAAAAATCCATTTCCCAAGATTCAAATCTGTGTAACCTTGAGATCACATCAGAGTGATGTGAACCCTTGCAGTGCTACAGTGGGTCTCTAGGATCCCTTCACCTTCCTCCCAGGGTCACTCTCTGGCTGGCAGTAGCTTTTTCACTTAAAGAAGAAAGGAGGCTGCCAATAATTTTACCTGGACAGAACTGCCCTTACAGATTGGCACCTTTCCCACCTCCAAAAGGAAGTTAATAAAGACTCTTTCTCAGAAATAGACTCTTTATGAATTTAATTTGCCATCCATTAAGCCGGCTGAAATCAAGGCTGTACTTATTTAATATGATATTGTGGTAATGGCTGTTCTTCTCTCCCTACTCAGATCCTCACCATCAAGAAGATTTTTAGGCCAGTTCTTTCTCTTCTTTAGGGATCAAGGGGTGGAGACTCACTCTTCATCTCAGACCTGGAGACTCTTCTGAGGAAGGAGATGTTCAAGGCTTTAATTATAATGGCATTACTGAAAACTCTATAATATCATTATGTTTCTCTACCACTCAAATTCAATTAGATTTCCTTCATTGCTGGTGAGATGCCAAGCCACAACTCTATTTTAGAATATATGAAAATGACAAAAATGTAAGTAAACTCACATATTCTGTGATAAAAATTTTACCCCTTAAAATGTTTCATATTTATTAATATAATGGTCTCATAATAATCCAAACTGAGAAACTAATATCATCAGGATTCTAGTTACTATCTTGCTGAATAAATAATTATGTAATATCAAAGCTTTGAACAATAAAGTTTTATTACTAATAAAATTACTGTGAATTTTCTTGACTTTCAATTTTAAATCCATATTATAAATGTGTATTGTGCATAGAATCTATTTGTTTCACAAATGTTAATATTAATTTTCTCAAAGGCTGGGGGCATTTTTTCCCAATGGCCACATGAAGTTCTTTCTCCCATATTTTTGATTTACAGCATGTCTCTGCAGACAATATGGCTGCAGTTTTCAATAGACAAAAGGACCAGATTTCTCTTTTTTTTTTCTTCAATCTCTATGTGGACTAGGCTTCACAGTATAAAACATAATTTTTAACTACACTATATATACCTGAGGACCTCAGTGTGTGTTTTATTTTATCTTAACCATCCTTTTTCAGGTCAACACAAGGTAACAATTGGGACAATATGGCTACTTGACTATGTGTCCTTATTATATAGTTTTCTATTTTTTCCCACTCCTGATTATAATATTAAAGAGCTGTTATAAACTCTACTATCTTTGGAAGTTACTTGGGGAAGTTTTAAAAAAAAAAGACATTTCTCTATCGTATTAGCCTATGAGATTTTTTACAATAGCAGAAATTTTGTTATTTAACATTTCAAAAGTTATGCAAGGATCTAAATGAAAGTAATATTCCTCATCAAAGATTGAGCAGTTTGAGTGAAAATTTTAATAACAAGTGAAAGTTTAGAATTAAGCTCTAGAAAAATAAACAATAGCACTAAATGTGCTATTGTCTTTTCTTAAATCTGCTGTCTTCCTCAATTTGATTGGAATTATGATTTCATCTTTACAATCTAATTATTTCATGTGATTATTAGTACTTCAGGTTAGTTTTAGTTTAATACCTAGAAAACTTGGTCTTCCATGGTAATTATAGGAGGACCTCGTTAAATTTGACTCTTACGAAAAGTAGGAATACTTTTCCATGTTACATTTTGTTAAGCTACTGCTCCAACCTTACTTGATCATATGCAGAAATGACAACAACAAAACCCTGGGATGAGCTAGATTTAACCAAGTTTATTGGGGCAAGAGAAGGTACTAGAAACAGTTAGCATTTGAAACCAAAGTAGTAGTAAACTAGGTCCATGATCCTAATACATCACTCATCAGAGCTCTGCAACTCAGAGCAGTGTGAAAGCACGAAAACCCATGGCTTAATGCACAGCTGAGCACATTGTCTCACAGAAGTTCCAATTCTGTTTTTTAAATTTTTTGATCAACTTACATTTCCTATAAGCACCTAAACAGTCATGAGAACTTTATTCTCTAGTTTAAGGAAAATCAACTTATATTTCACATTCTTTTTTTTTCTACAAAAATTATTTATTAGTGTGCTTATAAGATTCTAGAAAGCACATTAAAAATAGTTGAACAAGCAAAGCCCAAGAGGATCTTACCTATATCTTTTCCAATAGAGTGTAAACTTCTTGAAGGCAAGACCCTCTCTTTCTCTTTTGTAACCAACACAGAAACACTGGTTCCTTAGAAACTAAAGATAAGAAGCATGCCCTCTTGATTGACCTATTAATAAATTCAACTCTCAGCATAATAACTAGCTCATTAATTACTTTAAAATTTAAAGAATAGGATTTGATTTAATTACTAAGAACTGGATCAGCTCCATCAGGACAGAATTTTTATCCTAAGAAGGATCTATTCAGAGATCAACTGACTGTACAACTTTGTTGTTCATATCACTCAACAACTGCAGAGTATTTGCAAGACTGGGAATTTCTGATTATCTATAAAAAGCAAGGGCATGATAGCCTAGATGTGATACATTTGTATAATATCATGTTCTACAAGATCTTGTGCACAGGTCATCTACAAAATGTCACTTGGTGATGTTTTCTAAAAGGCAGATTTCTGGGCTCCATAGGCACAATGGATAAGGATCTCTAGGTGTGAGAATTTGCAATCTGAAATTGTATTAGCTAAGGTGTGTTGTTTAAGTGTCATTCCAAATTGAGATACTTTTCTCTGGTCTAAAATACTTTTATTTTATTATAGGTCATTTCCCTGAAAAACTGAGGGCTACAGAGTAATTAAGAATTTTTCTCTTTGATATGACTTATGGAAAATCTGACATTGACAGAAGTTCGATTTCATTTTTAGGTATGCATCATAAGATCTCTGATGCTCATCTCACCCTTAGATGTGTGTGCTAAGACTGAGACAGGATTGGATTAATCAGAGCTTCCAGCATGTGCCAACTAGTGCCTGCCTTGCAGTCATTTCTGTTGGATGCACCTAATGGGTTAGACTATCCTGCAATCAGGATTCATGTCACTAGCAATTCTGCAGAGGGTGTAGGAATAACTGGGAAGAAAAGAAAGGACACATAGAGCTTTTCTTTACATAAAGAGATATAGACTTTTGTGTTTGGGACTTTAAGGTCAGATCAATTGATATATATTCTTCATGTCATGTTTATGTCTGATATTCTGGGACTGTGAAGCAGGCCTTATGTGTCTTCAGTAAGAACTTGGCATGCTCCAATATTGATTAATCAGTGATTCTGCAGCTAGGTCACTACTGAACAAAATGAAGGTCTCATCATTCTCCGAAGAGGTTTAGGGCTTATAAAACAGGAAAAGCAGAAAAATCAGTCCCTCACAAGGGTCTTTACGTGGTCATGCCCACTGTACAAGTTGCCATGCCACATTCATTAATGAGGAAAAATTAACAAAGAAACAGGATGTAGGATGAATTTATTTTTTTTCATTTTTCACCAGAAACAAGAAAGAGAATCAACAACTGAAAATGCGACTTTACTCAGGGCCTTTGAGAAGGACTTCATTAGATTTCAATTTTTCCTTAGCTTATCAGAGATGGCAAGAAAGTTTCTCACCTAGTAAGTCAGTATATTTTATTGGATTCAAGAAGAAATTTAAACTATAAAGAAAACCATTTTATAATTTATTATACTTTACAAAACTGAGACAGAGTAAGTTAATCTAAGAATACAAAAATTGTAAAAGTGGAATTTTTTTAAAATGTGCTCTCCTGTCCTCTAGGAATCATTTGAATGTCTTCTGTTGCTTTCTTGTCTTCCAGAATTTGGAACAGTAGAAATACAGAAAAAAATATAACTTTTTTTCTCATTCATTTAATGTATTTTGGAAACTCAGAAATCAAAATACAGATGGAGTGAGTGGGGCATACTTGGAAAAATTATTTCTGTGAAACCAGAAACCCAGATCTACAACTTTGTAGAGAGAGAAATATCATCTTTGTAGAGAGAGAAAAACCTTGGCCTCTGATGACTTGGGAAGGACCATTGGATGTGCATTCAAAGTTTCAGTTCCAAACAAAATGTTAGCAAGTGAAAGGAGAAATAAATCTATTTTAGGTAGCTTGCACCTGGCATTGTCAGAATCACAGAGGTTATTTTTGTTCTGCAGTCTGTCCTCTAGCTTTCTTTGGACAATAAATTATATTTCTATTTCATCACCACAGATATTTTTCATTTTCTTCTTTCTCCTCATATGTACAAAAAATTTACTTCACTAACTCATGACAAAATTTTTATCTTAATTGTGGAAAGTTGGATAAATGCAAGACTGATACCTCTATATAACTTATCATCAGCAGTACACTTAAATTTTTTAACTAGAAGTACATGCAATTCATTACTCTGTAGAATGTAACAAATTGATAAATTTCAATACTTAAAAATATAAATATAACAACATATCCTATTTCTGTAATGCTTTGTGAAAAGAAATAAATCATTATCTTTATTCAGCAACTCAACAGTTTACCTATTCTTTTTCCCTGAATACTTTTGGGAAAGAAAAAGAAGAAAACATCAGAAAAATGTTTAGTCTTGTTTATAATTTTGATTTTTTAAAAAATTTTTACTGAACACTTCAACCTTTGGTCTGCAAGCTTAAGAGAAAATGAGAAGCATTTTAGGCATATATTAGCTTTCTCATTCATATTGCTTATTGACATGAAATTTAGATAATTCCAAATGCAAAACAAATACAATTGACAATATTTGAGGAAAAGAAAATTTTCTATCTATATGTAACTTTGATTAGAAACATATGCTAGTAGAGCATTCCTGGAAAACAGTCTAAAGATGAAGATGTATCAATGCTAGAACTCTAAACTGTTTGCATTTGTGCTTAGTAAAAAGATTTAAATATATTTTTGAATTTTATTTCATTAAGAATATCTTGAAGTAGTTGGGGGAGAATATATACAATACTTAAATGTATGAGATGAGCATCCTAATTTAGTTTAAAAGCTCTTGAAATATGATGTGGGGTTATTATAGGTAAGATTTTAAACATCCAATGTTGTGCTCAGATAAGATTGAGTTGATATAATACAAAATTAAGCTCCACAGGAAACCGAGAAACCAAAATCAAGATATATTAAATGAATGAGAAAAATGTTATATATTTTTCTCTATAATCTAAAATAACTTTGACAGGCAAAAATGCTATCAACTGTCACAGAAAGAGCTTAAAGAGTTGATTCTAAAAAAATCAATGGGCAATTATTTTTGTAAATATATACATGGATATTTTTAAAACTTATAGAGTATAAAGAATTTTATTTTTACTATCATAACTTACGTGCTAAGGATGCACTTTGTAGCTCATAATCAAATTTATACTTCATTTATTAAATGAGTATTATGAGAGACAGTTTTTTCCTGCAATTAAATATACTTGGTACATGTGTGTTTGGAGGGACATGGTGCTCCATTTATTTTAAAAGAACACCACTCTAAAATACAAAATTAGTTTGCTATCAACTTATCTTCATAAAAATCAATTAAAAGTGTATCAATCCAAAGCCCCTGAATGAAATCCTGTAGAAATGGAGGTGTTGCTACCAAGTTGTATATTTCTCATAGATCCTGACAGGAAACCTCAAAAGACTGATTTCAATGATAATGCAAATATTGGTGTTGTCTTCAATAAATTGGGTTAAAATTGTGCTTAAATTGAAGAAAACACAATTTTCTAAGAAGTCCAAATTCCATCAATTTAATTATAATTTTACACTAGCTGGGAATGGTGGTGCACACCTGTCATTCTAGTGACTCTGGAAGCTAAAACAGGAGTATTGCAAGTTGAAACCCAACCTAGGCAACTTAATGAAACCCTTTCTCACAATTTAAAACAAGGGAACCTGGAGACATAGTGGTTTGATTGTGAGGTTTTCATATACAAGAAAATGGTGCCCAAAATTTACTGGAAACTCTTTCTCTCCCTGCCCCAATGCTTACTATCTTTTCTGAAAATAGCACTACCTTTTTCATTTTCTTTCAGAAAATTTGTATTTTCCCCTCCTCATGCTTTTGTTTATAATGAAAACTGCTGTGTTTTCTCCTGATTCCATATGATTAGTTCAGGAAAGGGCTTAAGCCATACAGAGAATTTCCCTGGGAGTTTTTGACATATTCAAGCTTTAAGGGAGTAGCTATTATTAGAGGAGGGTTTGAGATGTATGAACCTTCAAGTGTGGTCTCCTGAGAAATCAGCTGGAAGTGAGAGAGACAGAGAATGAAGCACATGGGTGGAGAAAAAGCACAGGTGTAGATGTGATGGCTTTCAAGTCCTTGGTTCTAGTGAGGTTTTTGTTATTAAAGTTTATATTAGTCTTTATACTTTGGTGATTCAATATTTCTGTGGAATTTTCTCTTTTTCTAAGTGAGTTCATGTTCAATTTCTGTAACTGCTAAACCAATTAAATGGGCCTAAATGAAGTTTTATGTTTATAAATATTTTAGCAGGATGGATCCAAACAAACATTTCTATAAACTGTTTATTTTTATCACACTAATTTTATCACACTGTCAAAAATATTTTTGCATGTAGTTATCATTTATTGCTTGTATGGAAATTGACTTCCATGATACTGCTCTCTCAGTTCACTTTTCCATGTGACCTCTAAATTTTCAGGAATTCAGATTTCAGTCCTGGAAACTCTAGTCTTACATGTCCAAGTAATCTTAGGGCTTAGATATTATCCATAATGCTAACTATCACAAGTTTAAATCTCTAACCCAGGCCAGACACATGCTCTAAATGCAAATCATGTATAACAAACAGACTAATTGACATCTTCATCTTAGATGTCTACTAGTCATTTCAAAATTAACATCCAAAATCATCAAACTTCCATATACTACACTGACTATTGCTGCAATTATCTACATCTTTATAAATGTCATATCATTGCTAATTAGGGCAGCAAATGAAACAAAGCTATAACAACAACAAAAACCTTGAAATAAGTTTTCTGTATTTTAAATGTGCTTGCTATTTTCTATCTTCAAGCAAATTCTATGGGTTATAACTTCAATATTTATTCAAAGCATGACCATAAGATATGATTTAATTGGCAAATGCTTTCATCAAAACCCATTGTCTCTTACACCTATCACAATATCCTCCTTATATTGATCAGCTTTGTCCTTATATAAAAGCCTGTGAACAACTCCTTTCACACTCTCTTTAGAAAGGGGACAACATGGAATATATGTCATTACTCTATTAACACCCCTAACTTTACAGTCTTTCTCTAAATGATCTGGCCCCAAACCAGACTGACTTCATCTCCTTTTTTCTCCCTCTCTGACAAGACGACTCCTTCTCTTTCTTGAACATATCAAATAGAAGCCCACTTTTGCTGCCTTGACTTTTCTATTTCTTCTGTCTGGAAAAAACAAAACTATTTGCATGACTTGTTCCACCAATTCCTTTAAGTGTTATATTTTTCTTTTAATACAATATTATCTAATGTTTCTTATCCTTGATATTTTATAGATTCTTATATATACAGCTTTTATTTTATTACATTTGAAAGTGTCTCAATTTAATTGTCATCAATTTGATTCTTGGATATCATTTACAATTTATTTAGAATGAATAAGCAGGATGTGGCAGTGCACACCTATAATTCCAGAGACTCAAGGACTGAGGCAGGAGAATCACAAGTAATAAGCCAGCCTCAGCATGTTAGCAAGACCCTGTTTCAAAGTTTCAAAAAAAAAAAAAATATATATATATATATATATATATATATATATATATATATATATATATATATATATATGGATGGGAATGTGGCTTAGTGGTTAAATGCCACTGGGTTCAATCCCCAGTACCAGAAAAATAATTAATTAATTAAAAATAATAAAATTAGTATGTGTATCTTTTAATCACTCATTAGGTTCAATGAATTATTTGCTTTACTATTTTACTTTTCCATTATTCAGAACTAGAAATATAGATTTCTAAATAGTTGATAAATTAGTCATTTTGTCAAGCTTTGTAAGTCAATAGAGGAGGTTTTAATTTTCTAATTCACAGGAATCCAAGACTAAAAGTTTTATCCATAACTGAAAGTCTGTAAATAAATGTTGAGAAACTGGACCCAATTACACATCTTTTGCCTCTTAGGCAAATAGGTTCTCTAATTAGACCACAGGTCTACAGTTTACATTGGAGCTACAGAATTTGTCAGCTGTCAAATTAAATAATTCCATAAACTTGAATCTTTTTAATGTCATAGCTGTGTGTGCAACCTGATAAATCCTCTGACCACTTAAAATTAAGTTTCATTAGGATTGTAGTATATATAAAATTATATGATGCCTACTGCATACCTGGAAAATCAAATAGCATTTTTTTAGATCTTTGTATTTCATTGCAAGCTTTGTAAAAAAACAAGTAAAACTTTATAACCAATCAGATTGTAATTGAAGAAAGAGCTGAAATTTTTCCTTTACTATAATCTTCTTCCAAGCAAGATTCTTGTCTTTATAATTGATTCAAATTATTACTCTTCATTTAGTACAAATAAAATGGATAACAATGTCATACAATAATGTCTGACACATAATGCAATCTGGTTTTAGTAGTTTAATATGTTACAGTTTGAAAATGGCAGAATATATTTACCATAAATTAGGAGATATTTTTAAAATTTGATGACTATTTAAAGAAAAATTTTAGATTGGACCATTCCTTACTGCAAATAATTTATTTTATCCATTTACCATTAATAAATATTTACCCTGGTCATAACTAATATTTTTTCATTTTAGTAAAAATCTCAAATTGTTATAATTTTAGAATTTTACAATGTTCTATCTCATTCGATTTATTCTCATAATTATGAAACCTAGGAAGGCAAAATGAATATTAGCATCATTTTATAAATTAATAAGAAATATCCCATATGAATTAAGATGTACTCAAGAGCAAACATCTTGTGCTTGAACAACCCAAATTGGAACAAATTTACTTGGAATCTACTGTATTTGGATATTATAGTACATGGTAAGTTACTGAATGGCTAAGTGGCTCTTTTCATTAGCAAAAATTTAGTTTCTATTTCTACTTTTTTTTCATTACAAATAATTATATAAATTATTTAGTCCCTAATCATATTGATTATATTTTCAACTTTTTCAAATTAAGATAATATTGTCTAATGGCTTTTGAATGGATAAAATAAAATAATCAACTAACACCAGTGTTAAGAAATGACTAATGTATTAAACATTTTAAATATTTATACAGTTTTTTTGGAGAACTTTAAAAATATTATTGATGGCTTTATTTTAACTATTTCTTTGGACCTGGACACTGTTTCTTCAAATAGAATGAGAAGATAAAGAGCAGAAAGTAATCATAATTTTCTCTTTTAAGACATGATTAAAAGGGCAATTTAGAATGCAATAATTAATGTCAGTGATAATTGCATTACTGTATGACATGCTGAGACATTCTGTGTCATTTAATAGGTTTGGATTTTCAAATCAAACTTCTAAAATCTGGTTAATTCCTCCTAGGGAATATAACTGTAATTTAGACAGGAACCATGAGATATAATATTATTTTGTATGCAATGTGCTAGCCATAAAAGAATAATTTATACATTTTTAGTACATTAATTATATCATTCAGTAAGCATTTCTTTTTCTATAGAATTAGGATTTTGATTAAAATATTCTATAACACATATAAATTATGAATTTAGAGTTATAAATTTTTAAAATTCATTAACTAAGAATTAAAACACATATACATATACTATAAGGATACATGTTGGTAAAATACATATTTATATTTATTCATTGACTTACATATTACTTTGCACATCTAATAACTAAGGTTATTTTCATATCAACACTAAACCACAATATGCTACTATGACATTATCAAAAGGTTTTCTTTGGTAATAAGAGTTGTATTGATGAGAAATCTAATATAAGGATTCAGAAAAGACTTTCAAAAATATGTTGCATTTATGTTACAGATAAATTATTTACAGATAAATAATAAACATATTGACTAGGTAGAGATGCTCTATATGAGAAAACAAAAGAAAATACAATGTTTTGCAAAAACATTATGTATAGTTGGGACATAAATCATCAAAGGATGAATGGAGTGAGACAGAAACTAGACCATGAGAGGCCTGATGAAACACAAACAGAACGAACTTTATTCTGTGGGTTCTAATAATGATTGACAGCATTAGTAGTAATTGATATTTAGATTTGTCTCTCCTTATGACAGTGCTTTCCTTAGTGTGGAAAATGAATTAAAGTGAAGTGACTTTAAAAATAAAGAGGAACTGCTTATAAGTTTATTGTTACTATCCAAAAAATATAATGAATCATAACAAGGTTAAAAAAAAGTATGAAAAATTAGATTTGCAAGAAAAGGAGATAGTTCCCCAAAATCATTTAATGAGGAAAATGTATCAGTTTCCTATTAGTGCCATGATAAATTACCAGAAACTTAGTCACTTAATATAATAGAAAACATTACTTTGCAATTAGGTAGGATGAAAATTTGGCATAATTCTTACTGAACAAAAATCAAAGTGTTATCAAGGCTCTATTCTTTTCTAAACAGATCTATGGGAAAATTTATTTTCTTCCATCTTCCAGTTTCTGTAGACACATGGTCTTTATTTATTGACTCTAGATCTCTTTCTCCATCTTGAAAGCCAGTAGTACTGCATCTTCCTGAACATTACCCATGTTCCTCTTATCACAGTTGAGAGGTGTATAGAATTTTAAGGACTGAGTTAGATTGGGTCCACCCAGACCACCCGGGAAAATCTCCTTCTTTCGGAGTCATTCATTTAAATACATTTTTGTGGTCCCTTTGGCCAGGTAAAGAAACATATTCACCAATTCTGGAGATAAGAACATGGGGACATTTGAAGGCCATTATTAGATGTACCAAAAGAAAAATAAATTAAAATGTGGCACTCATTTCTCAACTGGGAAATTTGGGGTAAGGATAGTATAAATTTTACCTTACTGAGATCAACAAGAAAAATTGGGCACAGAGTACATTATGACTAATGTAATGTGACAGGGAAAACAAAAAGAAAATGCAAATTATGAGAAAGGAGAAGAATTGATGGAACTACCAGTAATTGGAAAAGTAGAAAAATAAGATCAAATTTGAAAAGAATATATTGAAATAATAGCCGTATATGATTGAACTGGAAGCCATACATCTGTGAATGATAATAATAATTATTTCAAAAATTTTGGGCATGGAGTCCTATAATACAGCTTTTGAGGTGGGGGTGAGTAAATAGAGAATAGAAGTTGTTCAATGAAGTAAACTAAGGGGAATGAAAGGAAGGGGGAGGGCTGGGATAAGGACAGACAGTAGAATTAATCTGACATAACATACCTATGTACATATATAAATACGCAATAGTGAACCTCATCATCCTGTATATGCACAAGAAATTAATTAAAATGTAGCTATGGGTAAATGGCAGAAAGATGAGTGGAGTACAGGGAAGAGAGCAGGGAACGGGGGAAGAGAAGTTACTGGGGACTGGATTAGAACAAGATATACTCCATGCTTTTACAATTATGTCAAGATGGATCCAACTGTTCTGTATAACTAAAAATAACCAGAAAAAAGAAAAAAGAAAATTTTATTTAGGCAAAATTCACATGACATAATATAAAACATTTTAATAATGGCTCAGTGACACTGAATACATTCATAGTATTCTGTAATCACCATATATATGTAGATCAAAAATGTCTCATCACACTATATCTATATGTAACCACTCCTAATGTCTCTCAATTTCCAACCCCTGCCAACCACTAATTTGTTTTCTGTCTTTTTGGTTCATCATACTTTTCTAAACCTTGAGGTTATTATACTTTGGATATGAAATGTCCCCCAAAGTCTCATGTGTTGAAGACTTGGTCCCTAATTAGCGGCAACGTTCAGAGATGGAACTTTATGGAAGTGATTGAATCTTGAGAGGTCCTACTTGATCAATAGATTAATCCATTGTGAGTTGAATGGCCTTCTAGGAGGTGATGGAAACTGTAGGAAGTAGAAACTATTAGGGAAGCAATCACCAGGCATTTGCCATGGAAAGGTATTTCTTGTGGCCCACCCACTCATGCTTCCTGACTGCCTTGAGCTGAACAGCATCCCTCTTTCAGGCCCTTCCACCATGATGTTCTGCCATATCTCAGGCCCAAAGCAACCAAACTATCAGTAATAAACTGAAACTTCTGAAACCATGAACCAAAATAAATATTTATTCCTCTAAGTGATTTTTCTCAGGTGTTTGTCACAGCAGTGAAAATCACATACACACACACACACACACATACACACACACACACAATTAATGAACCATACCAAGTGCTTTAAAGCTTGATCAACAAATTAATTGATGTGACAATCTGATTTGTATGTAAAGAGAATAGAGTTTATGTTAAAAAGAAATTATCTGCCACTTATCTCAACCATGGATTTACAATTTACATTTCATTATTTAAGGGATGAAAATTCTTTTCTTTTTATTCAATATTTAAATTAAAACTCATAATTATGGACACTAAATTATAAGCCTCTTTATTAATTTTCTCACTATTCAGATTCATAAAAATATTTGAGATTAAAGATTACAGAGTTAAAGGGAAGGCAAAGAAAGCCCTCTATGTAGTCAGCTTGAAATAATGGTCTTTAAAAGTGTTGCCAAAATTTAGACTCAACACCTTCAGTATTCATATAACACAAATATGTTTCTCCTTTCCTCTGGATTATAGTTACCAAAATTTTATTCTTACTTTTTGTATCACACTTTGCTTTCAGATTTATTACTGGCAATGTCTCAAGAGCTAATAAGAGTTCAAAGTGAAATTAATTACAATTTAATGTGGATTAAAATCAGAAACTAAATGGATAAACTGCTAATTGTGAAATTGCTCAGGGGAAAGAGGAGACATATTGAGAGTCTCACGGAAAAGTACAGAGGCATCTGGTCTATGTATTATAGTCTGCTGGCCTACAGATAAAGTGTGATCATGGTCTATCTCAGTACTTACAGGAGCGGATGAAGAAATGAGATACGCCATAAGTCGATTATTAACATTATTTAATAGTGGGGGGAGTAAACCATGATTTGTAGTTCCATGAACATTTACTGAATAACTGATACATGTAAGAAAATACGTTAGGGAAAATACATAGTTGATAAACGATGTCCTAAAATTTAACATTCCTAATGAGCTAAAATATTTTGATGAAGTGCTATATCAGAGGAAGTATAAATCACATACCTTAAATGTGATACAAGAAAGTTACTGGAATTCATAACAGAAAAAGTTAGCATTTGATTATTGAGAGAGCCTGAACAAAGGCAGTAAGTAGAAACTGGGAGTAGAAGAAAGTGTCATCTCTAAACAGCAATAACACTAATTACACTTGTGTAACCTGACCAAAAAACAAATTACAAACAACTCTGCATACTATATTTGTTATGATTTAATCTAAAATGTTTCCCAATATCTCATCTGTTGAAAGAGTGGCCTCCAAGGTAACAATGTTCAGAGGTGGTGTCTTGGGAAGGGAATTGGATCATGAGGATTCTTTCTACTCTTATCAATAGATTAAACCATGGATGGATTCATAATATAATTAAGTATTAGGAGATGATACAAACTTAGTAGCCAGGGGTCTAATTGGAGAATTGGGGGATGCTCTTAAAGACTGTTTTATCCCTGGTCCCCTCATCTTTCTCTCTCCTTCCTGGCAGATAAGAGGTAAGCAGCCTTCTCTGATACACACTCCCATTGCCATGATCTCCTGCTTTACCTCAGACTGAAAGCAGGAACCACTCAAACGTGGACTAAAACCTTTGAAACACTAGGTAAAATTGCAATTGTATTTATTATCAAGGAAGGCCAGTAATCACTTTGAGAGCATCATTGGAGGCAAAATTCATGGGTACAACATCCGTGTATGTGTATGAGGTAGCATCATAGATAGTGATGTAATCTGAATTAAATAAATGATATTAGGAAACTGTGGAGGCCAGAAGATCTATATATTTTCAACATAAACATGTTCAAAATACCCATGGCTTTGAAATGTCAGTGTTGCTGTTTTTTTTTCTCCTGTTGAGACAGGATCAAGAACAATTAACCAGAAATGGCACATTTGAAAATAAAGAAAAAAGAGATTTTCTGAACACCTCAGAGAATCTTCACATGTATTGATCAGACAATAAGCAAATACAAAACTGTCTATTTTACACCCATTGTATTCAGTCTGCATCAATAAATTACTAGAGCCCACACAGTCTTATACATTTAATAATAGATTTTTAATATATATTATATATATATACATATAAACATTTTGGTGAAGTTCAAGCATTTTCACAGGTCTAAGTTCAATAAAAAATAACAACAGGATAAAATATTATTAGACTTTTACTGAGTGGATACAATTGGCCCGACACTCCTTTAAGCATTTTATCTAGAATGCTCTATTTTAATACTTAGCAAAACACTAAAAACAAAGTGTTATGATTATCATTATACCCTTTCAACAGAAGGGAATTGAGGGCACTGAGATGTCCAGAATTCAATACAAAAGTGTTCTGTATTTCAGTGCCAGAACATTTTAATTCAAAATACAGACATTAGCAGATTTGTCTCCTCACCAACTGCCACATCCTTCTATCTGACAAAAAAAACCTGCTCTCAGTGTAGTCTCTCAAAATATCTCACAAAAATAAATGGCTTTCTTGGCTCCTGACCTTTGTGCTTCTAAAAAAAAGAGTTCAAACCCATGTGGGGAGAACATACTTTTAAAACTCACACTCTTTGTTTCTGGGCCAGTGACCCATTCACCAGCATTCCTCTCTTCTGTCCTCCAGCAAAATAAAATGAAACAGGAAAAAAAAACCTCCATGCATAATAGCAATGGAAATGGTGGGGTTTCATTTATAGCAAGCACTCCTGATGTCTTGTCCAGTCAGGAAGCAAGTATGACATCTGTGTCTAATCTACATCTCTTGGATATTTACACATCTTTTGGCAGGTGTTAAACATTTCTGATACTGTTTTTACATAGGAAAGAATGACCCTATTAGAAATGCCTCTATATATTTATTTTTGCACTGACTGGTATTTTTACCCTTAATTTACCAGTAGATTATTTATTGTTTTGCAGCTTCAGTGAGCAAAAGACTTCTCACACAACTAAAAACAAGTATAATGATATACTTCTAGTTATCATTTTATTAGATTGAAAGCATTCAAGTAAAGAAGTAAATGATACCTCAGGATAAAGTTCACACCTCATTATAAACTTGTCTAAATAGAATTCATCAAATGGTATGTAGACAACAATGGCTAGTATGGAGAGAACATTAACTGATGTGTCAACCTCTAAATGGTTCAGAAGAATTTTGCCAATAAAATCCATTGTATAAATACTCACTATTAAAATATATTTTAATATTGTATATCAGAGGTGCAATTTCCTAGCATTTGCCTTTCAGTTTACGATAGAATTCCAAAGCAACTATTTTTGCACCTTTGAAAAATAATTTGCCATTGTAAGTGTGAAAACGGGGTGAAATATGTAACTATCCATGGGTTTTTAAAAATCTAATAGATTCTTATAATTTTCAGAGTTTTGTTTGTTTTGCTAATATAATTTTTTTCAGAAAAATCATCTGAATAGAAACTTTGTTGCTCAACATTACATTGAAATTCACAACCATAAATTTCACAATGGTTATCATATCACAAGCTACACTAAACATCAATGCCATTCTTCGTTTGGTTTCAAACATTTTACTAATACATCATGAAAGATAAAAATAAATATATTGAGAAAAATCCACTCCAGAGAAAATAGCTCCAGGTTACAAAATGAATAAAACCATGACAACATGATGCATCGGTACATTTTTTTACTTGTAATATAAATTGTTATAGGAATAACTTCAAGCCTCCGTATTATTGTCAGCGTTTGCAAATGTAATTCATGTATACATAAGAATGATACATTTAAGTACATATAACTCCTATTATTTAACTATTCTTCTTGGTCTAATACAGATTCATGATTTTTCAACTACTGTTTAGCAAATGGTATTTTACAAAATAGAAAAAAAAAATCTCACCTTTCTGTGAATTTCCAGTGACTGGATTTCACCAACCACCTAGCCCCCACCTTATAGAGTTTCCGGCACCTCCCTGTAATCCACTCTTATTATTCATCCATCAGATGGATTAATCTATTGATGAGGCTTGAGCCCACATGATTCAATCATTTTAGAAGCCTCATCACTGAACATTGCTGCAATGGGACAAGCCTTCAAGACATGATTCTGGGGAACCTTTCCTATCCAAACCATAACAGCAATTAGGGGCTCCAGTACAGTGCATCTGGAGAAAGTGCTTTTAGCAAATAAGCTTAGAAACTGATACTTCCACAGACTCCCAGCCCTAAAATAGCTTGATTGAATCTTTATACATTGCTTTGAAGGGAGCATGTGCTAGGGGAAAAGACTTCATTTACATACATAGAAGTGATCAGTTTGTTAAATAAATATAATAATGATCTTTAAGATCACTGGTCACCAGAGCTGGACTTTATCATCACCACCTTCCAAAAAAGATATATTTCTATCTATAACAGGGATTCATTTTACATTTTTTCTGTTCATCCCTTCCTATGTGAACCCCCTAAATTAGTATAGGGATGCAAAAGACTCTATAGTAATCTTTCATGTATGAAGAAATGAACAGAAAAAAATTAAAAATTGATTCCTTCTCTAGATATAAATTCACCATTTCTGACCTATACACAATAACATGTTAAATGAAATAAGCCAGACCCAGAAAGCCAAAAGTCAAATGTTTTGTCTTAAAAGTGGATGGCTACAGAGAGAGAAAAAGTAAAAGAATTTTTTTTTAAAAGGATCTAATTGAAAGAGAAGGGAGACAAATAGAACATAAAAAGGAATTGACAGGGAAGGAGGAGGACGGGGTAAGAGAAATTGCTACCTACCAAAGTATGCTATGTTTATGTATGAATACCACAGTTAATCCCTATACATATATTATTTATTATATAATAATTATTATTTTAATCAGCAGTATATATGTGTATCAATATATAGCTGCTTAAAATAATAATAATAATAATAATAATAATAATAATAATAATAATAATGGAGATTATTAGAATAGAACAAGCAGAGGGAGAGGAAAAGGGAAGATACTGGGGAATGAGATTGATCAAAGTATTTGCATGTTTAAATATGGCATAATGAATCCCACTGTTATATATAATTAAAATATACCAATAAAATTCATTTACAAAAATTAATTAAAATATTAGGGTGAATTCATGTATTTCCTCTAGCTTCAGCAATCTGGAAATTCATCCAGTATAAATGCATTCCTTATATTATATAAAAGCTGAAGTTATGCTGTATAGATAGTGATGCTTACTTTAAATCTCCTTCTAGACAGTATTCACTTTACTTACTTTTCATGCTTTTATTACTACATATATTGGCTTGGTCCTGGGCTTCAGCCTATTGATACTTGCTCACATTCATTTTATTTATTTTTTCCTCTTTATGTTTTTCTCCCCTTGGGTCCAGCTTAAGAAAAAAAAAAAGAAAGAAAGAAACTCAATTTATAGGCTTTCTTCAAAATCATCTAACATTTTTGCTTCATCTTATAAAACATAGCTGTTATTACCCCTCTGCCCCGTGTTTTGTTTTTGCTTTAAAATTGGATTGGTGAGAGCATGCCCCAGGCAATAAAAGACAATTATTTCTTAGATGTTCTTTTCATGGTGATTTTTTTTTCAGAAATGCCTCTTACAAAGACATGAACTTCTAGCATTTTAACTACTACAACAGCCATTGTGAAATTGTCACCATTGTGCTTTCAACATAGAGACCTCTGAACATCTCTGTAAGAAATGTTGACAAGGTCATAGCCAAGGACCAGAATGTGGCACTAGGGTATATGTTTCTAATGTTACAACTACGGGAAGCAGGTGTTAGCCCAAATATCTGAAGTGCCTGCAAGAATTAAATGTCAAATTTCTGCACTTGTAATTCTTACTTTCCTAAGTAAGAATTTTAGAATTATTAAACCAGATAATACATGAAAATACACATCACAACGCCTAGCATATAGTCATTTAACAACCGTAAAATTTTATGTTTGCCACACACAATTCTATGTTTTCCATCTATATTATAATATTGTTCTCATTTTATAAATAAGAGCAATTAGGGAAAATGGTTTATGTAACTGAGGTCTCAAACTCATGAATGGGGATGTTATAATTCAAATCCAGGCTGCAGAGCTGTAGAAGCAATGCTTTCAAAAGCTACTCTTAATAATGTTTAATCCTGTCTAGTTCTTTGAATTGCATTTTCCTTTTGAAAAAAATCCAAGGCTTCCAAAAACAGTGGTGTTCACCTATAATCCCAGTGGCTTGGGCTCTGGAGGCTAAGGTAGGAGGATCAAGAATTCAAAGACAGCCTCAGCAAAAATGAGGAACTAAGCAACTCAATGAGATCCTGCCTCTGAATAAAATACAAAATAGGGCTGGGGATGTTGCTCAATTGTTGAGTGCTCCTAAATTGAATCCCTGGTACCATGTGCCCTCCTGCCCAAAAAAAACCCCACAAACCTCCAAGTTTCTATAGACCTCATTAAAAAAAAATAATGTCTGTCCTGAAAATTTTGCTATTACTACCCCAAACTCATTTAAGAAAATTCATTACCACCAGTGGCTTTCTAGAACACAAATTTCCTCATTTTTCTTTCAAACAACCTAAGCAGTTTAATAACACTCTAACTACCTCTAAGACTTCTCTTTTTCCTCTGTCTATAAAAATGGCTTCAATTTGACACCTGGTACCTATGAACCATTGGTGCTATTTCAGAACAACCACAAAGGACCCGGGAAAAACTCATTAGGTTAAATCCCATTATCCTCTCTTTGAATGGGTTTTTTTGGTTCATAGAACTTGCTTGTAAGGCTCAGAAGTCTAATAGGTTTTACTTGTATCTCTGAATGAGTTCCATTATTCAGTGAGGGTCTATTTATGCTCTTTTGTTGTTTTATTTTGTTTTCTCTCCAAGAAAAATGTAAAGGTTATGGAGGAGTACAGGAAAGAGATAGGTTGATTCATTAACATTTAGGGATGGAAGGAGAGTGCTGGGGATGGGTAGGTATAACACCTTAATCTTGAATTTATATAAGCTGATATTTGTAGAAACCTTAGAAGTATTAGATCTGCCTTCTTCCTTTAAAAAAATTAGTTGTCAATGGATCTTTTATTTTGTTTATTTATATGCAGTGCTGAGCTTGGAACCCAAGGCCTCACACATGCCAGGCAAGCACTCTCCCACTGAGCCACAACCCCAACCCCTGATTTCTTTGTTTTGATTAGTACCAATGCAAATCCCTTGGCATTTTAACTTTTTATTACATAGTTACAGTGATTATCAGAAAATCATAATCTTCAACATATATTGTCACTTGATATCTATCAAATATGACACAAAGATGAAAAATTGGTTTATTCATTTTTTCGAATATGCTATGGAAATTGTGTGGGTTTATTCAATCTGTTGATTGAATATTAGGAAAATTCTCCTTTTAAAAAAATAATTCCCTTCATATCCATTATAAAGTTGTAATCTGTCTTATAACTATCAGCCTATAGCTAGGGATATCGTAATAAATCCTCTGAAACATGTCACTGGTGTTATTTGTGAGAACATATAAGAGAGAGTTGTTTTATTGAATAGAATTTTGTTTCACCAAATGTATGGATGCCATTTAATATCACAAAAAGAAAAAAATCATAAAACTATTATTTAGGTGTTTGCCACAATAAAACTTAAAGCCAAATTCTCTATGTTATTATCTTTATGATAATAGTGTTCGCTGAACATTTACTGTATTTCAAGAACAGTTTTAAATGCTTCAAGGCATTTTATAATTTGATTTTTACACCATCTCTATGAAGCGAGTGTCAATATACCAATTTATATTTGAGACTATTAAATCTTAGAGAGATAAAGTAATCTCTCTAAATTCAGGTTAATTTGCAATCATGGAGTCAAAACTAATTTAGTCTAATTCAAAATTTGTTCTCCTACCCATAATGTTATATTATCCTGATTTCATAATTTTTTTCTAGTAAATTTACTTTTATTTTCCTACTTCCATTTTTCACTTATTCCTTTTATTACCTAATTCAAATATTTTATCTTGCTGAATTATATTCATTTGTCTATTCATATGGGCATAAATCTATATGTGTACATACTTAGGTAATACTAAACCTACATAGACAGAAGACAGACTGTAAATCAATAGTATATAGGGCACTGGGGATGTGGCTCAAGCAGTAGTGCACTCGCCTGGCATGCACAGGCCACTGGGTTTGATCCTCAGCACCACATAAAAATTAAAAAATAAATGAATAAAGATGTTCTGTCCACCAAAAACTAAAAAATAAATATTAAAAAATTCTCTCTCTCTCTCTCTCTCTCTCTCTCTCTCTCTCTCTCTCTCTCTCTCTTCACTTTCTCTCTTTCTCTCTTAAAAAAAATAGGAAGGAGACCTTGTAGTTAATGGGAAAAAGGAGTTATGAATAAGCAATCATTCAAGATGAAAAAAAAAAAAACCAAGAGCCAAATACATGTGCAATATCAAAATGCATTTAACATCCAGAACAATTAGAATACAATATAAATTGCAGAAATCTATTTCTAAATAACCTTAGTAAAATTTTAAACATGTACAAAACTAATCAAGAATTTCAGTGTTCCGGGATATTTTCTATAGTTATTAGGATATTTTTGTGGTCAATGAGATCATGATTTTAAATCAGTCACAGGGTATTCATTTATATAATTCATCTTGTCTGTTTCTAGTTTCCTTCCCATATTTTGCAGAAATGCTTCATTTTCATAATTAGAGTTAATGTGTAATTAATAAGAAGAAACTATGTTAAATGTTTTACAAACTATATTTTCAGAAAAAATAACAATTCTAAAATAAAACCCTCAGTATTAAGACAGCAGATTATACTTTATTTCTTTTTAAATTGTTGGAATTACAATATGTTTATTTGGCAAAGCCTTCAAATTCATGTTTTTTTTTCTTTTTGACTAATGCTGAGCAACCAGTCTTAACTCATCTTAAAAGTCCACTATTTTTTTTCTATAATTTTATAGGCTGCTCATAAAATTAAATAGAATTTTGTAGGGTCATTCCTAAATCTGTATTGTTTTCCCCTAAACACATTTCATTCCTGAGCATCATAAAACATGAGATACTAAAACTCAATTTATAGCTGAGGTGACAAGTTTTATCTAATTAAGAATAAGAAAGTTTTGCATTGTTTTAAATAATTATGGTATATTTGATATTCAGGCTCACATTCCATCTTACTTTAAAATTATTATTAAACTTCATATTATCAAAATAATCTGAATTCAGTGTAATATATGGAAAATATGATGCACAAAAGGATAAGACCTCAAGTTTAACCGACATATTAATGGTCACTAATAGGTATTGTGATCAGAGAAATGGTTAACTGAAGGAAAGAGAGAGAGAGAGAGGAATGGAGGGAGGAAGAATTATATGCTTTTATATTTACTTGCAAAAAAAATTGTAAGCTGTAAAATGAATGCTATTTGACAGTGGGTCTATGGATACATGGAACCATTCATGTACTTATCAGGAATGTCAACCATCATAGTCATTTTAAGAAATGTAGCAATAGTCAAGATAAAAATAAAATAATCTCATAACCTATGAATAAGCAGCTTATACATATACATATTCACATGTTTATATGCATATATACATATATTTTCCCTCTGATACAGATTTATTAAGGAATATACTCAAGGACATTCCTTGCATTGATGTTTGTAGTAGAAATTTATAGTGTGGTAAAATATGGATTGAGCATTCATCATAGGAAAGAACATTTGGTAAAACATAGGGTTTGAACACCATGGTATAAAATGAATTGCAGTAGTAGCCCTGTGGATTAACTTCAGAATTGTTAAGTCTCAGAGAAATAAAAAGAAACTAAAATTACCCTTAAGGGTGTTAATATTCCAAAATAGCTTGTATTTGAACACATGTGAATAGTCTTCAGTGAGATAGGAAATGAGTGGAAAAGTTATAGACAATTACACCAAATTAATACTTAAGAGGATCCAATAGGTGCTTAGGCTCATATTACATCAGGAATTGAGGATATGATGACAAAATCTGGGATTTGTGGTCTAAATGGACTGGGAAATATGGATAGAAAAGAGGTAATATTTAACTTATCTCTTATTTAGCAAACTCCTTAATATGCATGTGCTCTACCATGTTATAGTGGCCATGTTCTTTTTTTTTCTTTCTTTTTTAAATTTATTTCTTACATACATGACAATAATGGAGTGCATTACATTCATAATTATCCATTCAGAGCACAATTTTTTGTAACTCTGTATATAAAGTATGTTCACGCCAAATTATGCCATTATACATGAGCTTTTTTATTTTTTCGCATACAATTCTTAATACACTTTTATACCACCATTTATCGTTTCTCTGTTTGTATATAAGGTATGTTGACACCAAATTCACATCTTCATTCATGAATTTTGTATAATGATGACCCTCTCCTTCCACCATCCTAGCTAATCCCCTTCTCCCTCCCTTTCCCTCTCACCTCTATTCCTTATCTAGAGGTAATTTTCCTCCCATGCTTTCCCTCTCTACCCTACTTTGAGTCACCCCCCCTTATATCAGAGAAAACATTCAGCATTTGTTTTTTGGGGGATTGGCTAATTTCACTTAGCATAATCTGCTCTAATGCCATCATTTCCCTGCAATAGTGGACATGTTCTAACATGCTATATTAGGCCCTAGACTCTAGGAAGGTGTGCATTACTTGGAACCAATTGATCCAAGGAAAATGCCTTTTTCTTTACTTAGAGTTAGTAAGAGATTGCTTTTCACCCTTTAAGGTAAGTTCAGGAGCAGAATTAGCAAGACATATTCAGACACATTCTCATTAATTTGCATTGTGATAGTGTATGTTATTTGAAACTAAAAATTTGTTTTATTTCACTGGACAGATGGCATCTTTGTATGGGACTTCCTATTGGACAAATGAGTTTCTGAGCCAATATACATAAATACTTCATCTCCTTAGGGGATCTGTCATTCTCTTTCTCTGTTTATACTGATTGTTAGTGATTGGCCCACTAGTTGGTTTGGCATGAACATAATTCTTCATGCAGGCAACCATATTGTTTCATAACAGATTGTCTGACATTTTCAAGATAAACTCCAACTGGGCACTTTTGGATCCTTGGAATTTATCATTGTATCTAAATGGAAGTTATTATAATTTTATGTTACTTATAATGAGTTTTGAAAAGAGTTTCCCCCCACCTCATCTGCTCTTTTACATAAGAGTCCATTAAAAAATAACAACTGTTGGTTAAAATAATTTAACTTCTTACTTTTAGTGCATGGTCATAATTCTAGGTAACCACATGTTTTTCAGTAAAAGTAGAAAACACTTATATACACCTGTATAATCCAATTCATTTGTCCTTGTTACTCTAACTCTCCCATCCATTGAAAGTAATACGAGTCTAAAAAGAATGGAAGCAATAAATTCTAAAATTAATTTTATAGAAAAAAACTGATTTATAGAAAAACTCAAAACTGTATGAAAAAACTGTATGAAAAAGGCAACATTTTTTACTTGATTTACATACTTTTTTTTCAATCTACTTTGATTTCCGTTGCTAAACACTGTCTTTACTTATGACTGATAATCTATCTAAACTGGATTAGCATTCCCTTGCTTTCAATTTCTTTACTCTTTTTCAACTACACTTCAGCTACTGAACAGAATAGCTTTCCTCTGGTCATCATTCTTGCATTTCTCCTCTTTCCCTTCAAAATTTTAAGCAGGTATTTTCCTCCTGAGTAAAATCCTTCTTGCCTTTATCCTCTTCTGTCCCCCCACACATATTTAAATGATTACTGAATCAAACTACATTATTCTGCCCATTAACCCTTTTTTACTAAATTTCTCATTTCATCCAGATTAAAGTCATATTATTGTACTTTATAACAATTTAAGCCTTGCCATTTTTCTTGTTTTACAAAGATAGTCTCCATTTTATAACCCCTTCCATCATTCACATTCTTTTTTACAAATATATATTATATGCAAATATTACAAAGAACTATTATGTAAATGAGGAGTTAACATAGTATATATCTTAGATATATATATACATACTCAAACATTTTTCTAAGAGTTATAAATTGTTCAATGAATAACTTGTAAAATACTGATGCTACACACACACACACACACACACACACACACACACACACACACACACATGAAATAAGGTTGAAAAGTTCAGGAACAGTCTGGAGAGTAGTCAAATGGAAGTCTGAAAACTTTTATGGTAAATAAGAGGAAGAGGATCAGCTGCTTTGCTTTGTTGGTGGTGAGAGACTCTAAGGTCCAAGAGATTCAACTCTTTAATAACAAGTCACATCTCTCTTTTGCACTGATTCTCTCTCTTTGCTGGCATGATCAGCTCTCTGCCAACACTCTGATCTTCATTATTTCTATCACCTGATTATCCTATTTTATGGTAAAATCTTTGTTTCTCTCCTTAATGCAATACTGTGTCTCCACAGAAAGCAATCACACCTGGCTACTCCTGCAGCTTGTAAACAGTCATTTCACATTGATGGTTCTTCCCTGCCCTGATTTATTTTTCACCTTTACAGATTTACAGCACTGGCTCTGTTTGACAACTTGGTGTTGTGGACAGAAAAGCATAAATAAATGCACCCATGAAAGTCACTGCTGAAACTGCCATTTGTCAAAGAACCTGGATCATTTTAATTTTTAATTTTCTGCAGAATGTGAAAATTTTAAGCACCACTTCTTGAGTTTCTTTGCTATTCTTCTGCATCTGATGTTAAAACTTAAAGTTGTTAAGAAACTATGAGGTAAATATAACTTATATGCTTCACAATGCAAATTTTTCTTTAGCTTCAATTTTAACCTTTGGTTGAATATTTTTTGTGTCCTGTTTTCAACAATGCACTCATTATTTTCAAGGCAAAGTATAGTTTTGGGCAGCATAAATTACTAGAAAGCCACGCCTGGCATAAAAAAAAATCAAAAATAATCTTTTACATTTTCTTAGATATGTTCTATTTAACACTTATCACAATGTATATTACTATTAATGTTCTTTCAGAATTTAGAAATAACTCTTGCTATGTGCCTCCTGTTGATACCACTCAACTGTTCTCAAGGCAAAATGATTATGTAAGTCTTTCAATGATTATTAATCTTTTGTCCTCTTACTATCATACTATGCCTCTTTTTACTTTTAATAGCCTCAATTAAATTCAATAAGTTCATTTATGAAATTGACAAAGTCAGCCTCTTTTTTTAAAACTCTGCTCCCTCTAGCCCTGTGGGATGGTGGCCACTACCTCCTATTACTAATTCCCAGATAGTATTACCATTTTCTCTTTGTATTTTCAGTTCCCTTAAAACTCTTATTCCATTAAAGTTTCCACCCACAACTAACTGATATCATCAGTGATTCCAAACTGATCTTGAGGGACACAAATACAAAGCAATGGCACAAACAGGTACTTAAATGAAAAATAAATAAATAATAACAATGACAGCAAAATTATAAAAGTAGCAAAAGGAAGAAAAAGCACAAGTTACATTAGGAATAACAAAGCAACAATTCTATAGGTTTGGAGGTAAAAATAAAGAATATAATAAAAATGGAGTAAAAGAACACATCAATATTTTAGATTTGGAGATCAAAAGAAAAAAAAATATTGACAAAGCAGGTGAAGGTATTCAACAGAGCCCAAGAAATCAGGGTTTGTACAATGAATAATGAATTTGCTCTTGGACTTGTTTAGAATGAGGTGATGGTGGAAAGATGAAGCAAAAATATGTATAGGGAGCAGCCAATCATGCCAGAAAAAGAGATCTGTAATTAGTTCACATAAACTAATGTGTTCTGAAAGTTATTTCATAAGATTAAATAGGAAGCATTCAAATAAACCTTTGCAAAAGTCAGTGGAATGGAGAAAGGAAAGAGCTGGGCAAACTGATGCACTAATACTCAGTAATATATGAATGACTCTTTACAGTTTATAAAGCACTATAGCATAGATTCCTATTTTACCTTTGCAGAAATCCTGTTAGGTTGACAGGACAGATGACAATAGTTCCTCTTTGTAGGCAAAAAAAAAATAAATAAAAAGAAAAGAAAAAGAAAGAAAGTGAGAGAATAAAAGAAAGATCAGCAAAGCATGGAAATTTTTAAGAATCAGAAACAGGATTTTTGAAGGTCAAAGAGCAAGAGGGTAGAAAAATGGTTTCAATGCTATTGACATGCTACTTCTTATATCGGGAGTTTGTGGCAATTTAAAAATATTGATACTAGCTCTAAAATATTGAATTTAATTCTAATAATGATCATTTATATCTGTAATAATAATCAAGATGAAGAGAGGCTAATTAGAATGATAAATGGTCTGGAAACAAGGGTCTCATCTGTTAGGTCAGTTTCAGGTGGAGGGGAACAATGCACCAGGTAACTCAGAGTGCACAAAAGAATCACCAATCAGGTGCCCCACAGAACTACCTGTCAGTCAGTGGGTCTCCTGACAAATCCTGGATCTCAGCAAGTCCCCTGACCAACCACAGCAAGACAAGGGACTCGAAAGCCCTCCCTTTCCTGTCCCAAGCCCTCTCTTCTTCCTCTAAGCCCCCCAAAAATTACAATCAGGCTTAGCCTGCTCTCTTGGATCAGAGGGTCTCCCTCAGGATGGAATCTCAACAAAGCCTTGCTCAGCAGCCTTTTAATCTACCTCCTTTTGGTCACTGGTGCCTGACCTTACACCATCAGTAATTATTTGTTTCTGAATGTTGGGTTCTAAGGGGAGAGATCTATCTTCCATTTATATTATGGATAAAATGACAAGTGAAAACCCTTCTACCATGGCTATTGTTGATACCACTGGTTATGGGTGATGAGTCCTGCTTCCCCACATGTTGAAGTTTGAACATTAGAGAAGCATGCTGAGGCAAGCATATAAAGCAAGGTTTATTTAAAAAAGGGTACCATAGACTTCTCCTGGAGGGTGAATGGGACCACTGCTAGTATCCTGTTATCCCCAGAAGTTAGGTGTTCTGCCCTTTTTCTTTGTCCTAGGCTTCCTTTTTTCTCCTGTCCTCTTCCCCTTATCTTTCTTCTTCCTGCATAAGTGATTAGGCCCAGGAATGCTTGGTGAGATGGCCAAAAGGTAGAAAACAGGTGGCTGAAGGGGGAAGGGCAAGATGGTGCAGCCCAGGACACTTTAATTAACAATATGGCTCCCTATAGGGAGGGTCAATTCCTGGGACAGGTTACCTTAGCAAAAGGTTGGAGCAGGGAAGGTTCTTGAGAAGGGTGGAGGAAGGGCTCTGAAGGAATTAACATTCCAATCCCTCAGGGGACAGTCTCCAACTTCCCCAGACTCACTCAAAATTGCCCTGACTCATCTGACCTGACTTGATTTACCTATCTATAACTGACTGCCTGTCTGATTCTGACTTCAGCGTTCTACATGGCAGTTTATAACTCTAATGGCACTTCTCTAAACAATATTATTTGATCAGAACCAATGGAACTTTGTGCTTTCCAGAAGGAACTGGAAATACAGAGGGGATACACTGCCTTCTGAAGGTGCTGATGAAGCAGTGGGAAAGGTGAAGAAATGTTCTGATTCCTGACTTGCTTTCATCTTCCAACCTTCCCACTAGGAATACCACAGGCCAAAATGGAAGGTAAGGGCCAAGAAAGATTGAAAAAGGCATTTGCAGCAGCTTCACCCCTGAAATAACAAGAGAGAAAAAAGAAAAATAATGCACCTGGGGACAAGGCACAGACACCCTGTGGTGTTTTGTTTAATCTTGCTGCACTTTCAAGAGGAACGTTTATTTCCATTTTACTGACAATGAGGTCTAAGTAAGCTGTTATTACATGTTCTGGGATGCTACCCATCCTAAATTAAATTTAATAAATATTTATTATGTCCAACTTGTTATCCTGACTTAACACAACTATTTACTTATTTACAATGCTTTATTTTTTTCTTTTTCAAACCATGTTGGAGTCATTGTTTACATTCCAAATACCCACTGTTCTTTTCTAATAAGGCTACTAACTAAGTAAGTGTGAAAGCCAAGATAAATTTTGAGTGACACAGCATTCGTATCCAAATTGGGATAGTAATTATTCACATTATGTGCATTCAAAATTAATTGGGATTACTTTAATTTAGTAATTAATTTTGCATTCCCCAAAAAAATGTAGATAAAATAAAATTATTTTGAACTCTCATTTATTTAGTCAGAGATATGTTTCCTGCATTGTCCCTGATTTATGAGTTCAAAGTTTTAAATTTCATCCTTCATTGAGATGAATTGTATAGAGTGTGAAATAATTTATATCTCTGTTAATGGTTGGCTTTAACGTATGAGTGGGGAAGAGGAAATCATTCTAATTTACATGTAACTAACTTTTACATAGCAATTTGTAACAAAACACTTTTCTAAATATTATCTTTTTGATCAGCTTTCACATTAATCTTTTGTTGTTGTTGTTATTTCAAAGCCTGTGTATTTCTAGGGCATTATGAGAATGTTATTACAAATGTGAATATTTATATATTGTCATTTATTTCGGTTATTTCAATGCAATATTTTCTCTCTCTGACAGTTGTGTTAGTTTCCTAGGGTTGCCATAACAAATTGTCACAAATTGGGTGGCTTAGAACAACAGAAATGTATTTTCTTATGCTTCTGAAATCTAAGTTATAAGTCATGGTACTGGCAGAGCCAAACTATCTGTAAAGAATTAAGAGAAGACTCCTTCCTGGACTCTTCCTAGTTACTAGTGTCTCTGGAAAACTCTTGGTTGATTCCCAGCTATGCTACTCCAATGTCTGCAGCTGTCTTTATGTCTCTGTGGATCCTTTACTCTTCTTCATGCCAGTCATTACCTTTGGGGTCCCCTCTTACCCAGTAGATGTCACTTAACTAGTGACTCTGTAAAACCCTATTGATAAATGAGATTATATTCTGAGATTCAACACTTTTGACCCACTAATGTAGTGATTTAATTTAGAAATCAAGTCCAAAAGTAGAAGACACCAAAGGAGGGCAAGAGAGCAAAAATATAAAGAGGGTCCAACCCCAGTTTTTGTTTCCAGGCATTAATCATTAAAGCATTCTAGAAATTACTGAGGAAGAAAGGACACATGAATAAATTGAAATTATACCTGTAAAATATTTTTTTTCTAATGAGTTATATTACTGATAAAATATCCTTAGTAGTCTCTAAAATCCAGTATCCCAGCATAAGTAAAGGCTTGTAAAATCAGGAAGCAGAATAACCTTGATGTTTCTAGTTAGTAATTTTTATTCTATAAAAAAATTAAAACCCTGCAGTTTCCCAAAACATAAATAATAGCTATGAATTTGAGTAAATTTACTTCATTAATTTTGTGTACATAAAGGGGTATGTGTACATGTGTGTGTAGCAAAGTTCATATTATGAAGGCAAATATGTATTATTTTACATTTAATTAAGTAGTTTACATACTTTTCCATAAAACTAAATATTATTTGGAGACACAATTTTATTATACATTACCGATGAACTGTCCTTTCTGGGTCTGGCAAAATTTTCCATTGATTATGTATGTATGTTTTCTGTATTCATAATCATTACTGATCCATCTTGGGGCAGGCAACACTTTAAGGATGAAGTTAAAGAAATTGGAATGAACTGTGTTAACATTATCAAGCCACCATATCAGTTTTACACCACTGCTCAGACTATTATTTGAGAAATACATTTCATCTTGTTTAAACTACTGCATTTTCTTATCTTATATTACAGCAACCTAGTCAGTTTCACCTGTAATTAAGTTTGTATATTCAAAATCCATTAAGTTCTTATGTTAAACAAAGGACTATCTAATATGAATCTGCAGATTTTTTCCCACTTACTCTTCTTTCCCATGTAGCTAACACATTGAAAACACAATCTCAAGAAATAGCACTAATCAAAAAATTGGTATGTGTGTCTGGCTTGCTTCAGAATTGCTTTGGACCAGGGACTTCTATGCCTCCTTCCTCACCTCTTTGTGGATGGGCTTTTCTTTTGTCCTGATCCTGTATCTATTCACAATAGTTCATTGGGAGATTGAGAGTAGGGCCTTTTTTTTCTTTAATTCACAAATGTTCAGATTGAGAGATATCATACTTTCTCAAACAAATTCAAGGAACCCCATCTGCACTTTGATCAGATTCAGAAGATAAAACCTGGCTCTTCAGACTTGTGATGTAAAGGTATGCAAATTAAATTTTCATGTAAGAGAAAGGTAAATGAAGGAATAAGACAGGCTGTTTTGGTTTTGAAATATGCCCATGAATTCTTTGATACTTCCCCTGGTGAGTGTTGGGTCTGTATTCCCTCCATTTGAAACTTGGTTGGCAACTAAGTGCTCCAAACATTTAGAACAAGGGAAAGTTAGACTATGTGACTTTTAAATTTAAGTCATAGAAAACAATGTGGCTTCTGTCTTTTTCACAGGAGTACTTACTTTGGGAGCTTTCATATAAAAACCTGGATACCAGTCAATGATGGATCATGAACTTGTAAGAGTACAACATCTTAATTATCTACTCTGATATTCTCAAAACTGACCTGGAAATTGTCAGCTCTTCCCCAGAGTTGAATCCATTTTCTGACTTTGGTTGAGGTAACAAAGTTCATGGTGTTTTCCAGTTCCCAAGATTTAGCTTACATCATCAGTATTTATCTAGCTGACTCCAACACTAATTATCATTGTTTCATACCCCAGTAGGAAGTGATAGACTGAGAAGAGGAGTTCCTATGGAAAGATTCAGTTGTAGGTGGTCAACTAAAGCAAAGGGTAGAAAAATAGATGAAGGCTTTTTGTATATGTCATTACATGGAGTTGCCATCTGCAAAGAAAATTTTTGCTGGTAATGCTTTTGAATCTTATTTTGGACCATTAGGAATCTTAACTAATTTTTGACTGAATGTTCTATAAAAATAGACAGTGCTAAATAATCAGAATGTCTTGGGTTTCTTGAATATATACATCAAATGAAATTTGAGAAGTAGTTGGATATTATTTCAAATAACTTTTCTTGCCTTTTTTTTATTTTTAAGACTTCCCATTGTATATTTGTTAATAAGCTTGATGGTACACCACAGGTATCTAAGATTGTTTTTTTAACCTCATTCTTATCTCTTCTCTTTCCTCACATTCACTAATTTTTATGTAATTTTCTTTTTTCATGTAAAATCTGTCATTAAACTGTGTTTATTTCTGTCATTCTGATTTTTAACTCTAGAGGTTTTGCTTTGTTGATCTGCATAATATTAATATTCTCATATTTTATAATTGTCATTATATTGTCATGCCTATCTTTATACAAAGATTCCTTTAACTCTTTAAATTCATTTGAAATAGGCTTTTTGATTTTTCTTTTTCTGATAAATACTTCATCAATGATACTTTCACAACCTTTACCATCTACTCTATTTTCCAAGTTTCTAGGTTCCACAAAGCACTTGGAACTTAGTTAGAACCTAGATACTAGGTTTGTTTCTTTGCATGAAATTGGACATTTTTGATATAATATTTTTGCAAATCTTGCTTCAAATCAACTCTGCTTTGTTTTTCTTTTTGTTTGAGTTGATTCAGTAGGGTATGTCATCCCCCAGATGAATGCCCTCTCTTTTCTCTGATCATATTTTACATTTTTTTATTAAAAAATCATTAATTTTTAAAAATTTTTAATTATTTAAAGAGACATTTTAACCTTGACTTTCTAGGGATTACTCTTGAGTCCATGTGACTTTGTAGTCAACCAATGATTACTGACCCAGTGATTATCTCTAATCTTGAGCCAGAAGAGTTTTCCTTTTTGATGATAGATATATGTATACTTTGAAAACACCCAAAGGTAATATGTTTTCAATTCTTCCCAAACCTTTGGTTACTGGATAGTTAAAGCCTCTTGTCAGCCAGAGTTGAATAGATAAGTAAGGCCTCTTGCTTATTTCCTGTATAATGCATAGAGTCTTACACAAACACACAATATTCCAGCTACCAGAGCTATATGAAAACTTAGTGAGACCCCTTGTACTGTCTAATTTTCCAGAACTTCTATTTCTGGTTGGTTTGCTAGTCTGTGGCTTGCCTCAAACTGCATCATTTCTAAGTGTGTTGCCTTCTCAGATTATTTGCTATTATTCTATAATTACTTTATATTGTTTTCAACAGTGTCACCCTGACATGGATTTTTCCATGCTCCCACGTCAGATAAAATAAGGTGCTACTGACAGCAAAGATGCATGTTCTTGTGAGCTTCCCTGACCTCCAACCAATGGATATGCAGTGGGAATAGGATAATAGGCCAGGTGGGAACTCCGAACTCACATTGTTGTTATAGAGCTTCAGGACTTCTTAAATAAGCATGTCTTAATTTCCTACATGCCTTTGGTTAAGTTCTAGAATTCTAAAGTATTTGTTAACAATTTTGTCCATGCTATCATTGAATTGTCATGAGAGGATTCACCAAGCCCCTTATTCATCACTGAGCAGTGTCTTGGATATAGGGTTTTTTTTTTTTCTCCTATCTCAATTAAATTTCAATGGTTTATGGCATTGGTAACAGACCATCTGTTTAATGTATAAAATTCATTCTTCTCTGTTCATCACTCTTCTGCCTGCATCAATATGTTTTTAACTGCTGTAATGGAAAACATTCTTATTTTTTTCCTAACTACTTTTGTTATTCCTTTCTAGCTCTTTAACTGGCTGATTCTCTCTTGATTTTTGTTAGGGTGTTTGTTTTTCCTGTATTAGGTTCTCTTAAAGGCTTCATCTCCAGTCCTCTATTTTTCCTCACTTTACACTCTTTCTCCGTGAGACTCCATATGAACTGGGATTCCGTGGTCCCTCTGCTCCCCATTCTGCAAATGATACTAACATCTAGGCCATGATGTATAGCTTCAAGTTTTCAGCTCTTTTGGCCTAGCTGTCACCACTTTATGATGAAACAAATATATTTTACTCTCAATATATATGAGTTTAAACTCATGTTCTTCTTAGCAGAGGTAGCCCTCTTCCAGTCTTTTTTTAAAAATTTTTTTAATATTTATTTTTTAATTTGTAATTTTTAATTTTTAATTTTTTTAAAGGAAGAGAGAGAGTGAGAAAGAGGGAGAGAGAGAGAGAGAATTTTAATATTTATTTTTTAGTTTTCGGCGGGCACAACATCTTTGTATGTGGTGCTGAGGATCGAACCTGGGCCGCACGCATGCCAGGCAAGCGCGCTACCCCTTGAGCCACATCCCCGCCCCCCTCTTCCAGTCTTAATCAAAGAAATTGCACTACTATCTATTGGTTTTAATTAATACACAGCTGCTCTTGAGATTGTCCTCATTTGTGTTTCTATGAGCTGATCACTCCATCAATGACTTTCACTGATGCTTGTAATTCTACTTATGTAATTTATTTTACAATCTTCAAAAAATATGTGCTTCCCTAAACTTGTGCTATCTTGGGCCATTCTTCAAAATGAACCATTTTGTTTTGGGCCCCTTAAAGTAAGTGTGTAACTGTCAGGATGATAGAAAAATAAGAGGATGCAAACATTAATATAGTTCTGCTAAAAGATATTACACTTTTTGGCTATAATATTATGATGTTAAGTATACTAATAATGATATTAAGAATATTGTTCCAAGATACAGTCATATATAGGAAAAATTCTAACTTTTTCAACTATTTTAGAATAGCAGTTTGTTCACTGCTTTAAAAAAGCATTTAAGAGACAAAGATATCTGAAAGATTCCCAAAGCCATTGGTAAGAATAAGTAAAGGTGAAAGTAAAAACAAAATAAAAAATAGTGCTAGGAAAAAGAAGAAGAAGAAGAAAGAGAGAAGAGGAGAGAGAGAGAGAGAGAGAGAGAGAGAGAGAGAGAGAGAGAGAAGAAAGAAAGAAACTGAACTGTAAAACAAATATAAACAAGATTTTACAAGAGTTGTCAAAAGAATTACATTATCCTGTGTCAGTGTTTAAACCATTGGCTCAAAATCCTACCTGGGAAAAAGACCATAAGAACATTGATAAGTGGGAGATATCATTGTGGTCAATGCACACATTAAAAAAAAAATGAATTTTAGGACTATTGGCCTTCACAAAATCTTGAAGCTATTGTGGAGAATTTCGTACTTCTAAATATTAGTCTTTATTATTCTAATGATAATAACATAGACAGTTGTTAGACTCATTTGATCAGTATGCAAAGCTGGTAAATTTTTCAAACTATTAGTAGAATTAATATAGTGCAATGGAAATTAATTAAGTTTTTAAAAAATTTTGTGATGCTGGGCACTGAACCCATGGCCCCATACATGATAAATACATTATTTGCCACTTATCAAATTTCAGAATTCATTAAGTTAGAAAAAAGTAAATAAGTTCAGTGCAACAGAGCTTTAATGAGCTTGTGTTCTAAACATAAATCTTCTCATGGTAAGTGTTTTGATACAACTCTTGATTTTTTTTAGTGCAATGGTAATCCTATACAGTATGCAGTAAATTATACTGAATAATTCTAATAAGGATTTTCTGCCGTTTCAGAAACATGAATGTTTTTCATTTTACATGAAATTTTAGGAAAGGAATTAACAGGCATGTTAAAATGAAGCAAATGTTTAAAGAAACACATACCTAAATGTTTACTTTCCAGTCTTATTCAGGATAGAATAAAAATATGAAACAATCTCAAGCTAAAGCAATAGGTGTATGTTTTTAAAAATATTTGTCATTTTATATTGTACTGAAATTTAACTTTTAGGGAAAATAATCTCCAAATCGTTAGTTGTAGTTCTACTGAGATACATAGAGATGCCACCTGAATTAATTTAGAAGATATATTATTAAGCCTAAAATATGATACTGCTTTTTTTTTCTTTTTTCTTTTTGAAAATATCATGTTCTTATTTGGCATTATATTCTCACCTAAGGAAGTAGGTGATCATTTATTCTCCAATTGTAGCCTTTAAAGATCCTTCTGTCACCTGCAGTCCCAAGATAGAATATGTATTTGGTGAAAGAAGATCAACACATTTTGGGACTGCAAAATGAAAAAGAACTCTTGCTTTTGTGCCATTTCAAGTGATTTATTTTACTCAGCAGGCCTCTCTTATTGGCCTGGGAGTTTACTTTGTCCAGTGAGCCAAGAAGGGTTGGCTGCAAGAGGTCCTTATAAGTGCCAAGCTCACACTGATCCAAAAACAACAATCAATAGCCTCTCAGCCTCTGGCAATGGCTGCATACACTAAGTACCACCTGAGAATTTTGTATTTGGTTGATTAACAAATAGAAGGTGGAGGAACAAGGAAAATATCATATTTGGCTCAAGGAAAGATGATAAATTAAATAATGACTATAAATTATTTCAAAATTAAATAAAGGGAACAAAAATTTTCCATTTGGCAAGTAATATGATGGCTGTTATGGTATGAATATCATTTCAATCATCACAATTGCTATATAAATTTCTACTTTTCACAGATGGGAAAGTAAGCCTACATGCACAAGTATTTTATTATTATGTGAATAAACATGTTAAAATGCATGTTTTCAGTGGTACAAGTAGGGAAAAAACTACTTTTTAAATATGTAAATTCAAACTACTTTGCAACTCACCATTAATTTCAGTGTAGAATTAAGGGAGTAAATATTTTACAGCAACATTGGATTTCAACAATTTTAATACAAATGTTTATTAGAATTTATTTTTATATTTCATGTTCAAAAATAGTTTAATACTATTTGACTTTTTTTCAATTTCAGCCTCAATTTTTATGTATTTTTTTAAATACAACACTGCAATTTTATTATACATCATGAAAAAGCAGGCCTTATGAATGCTTATAGTATACTAAGAAAACAGTGATGAAAAACCATGAGCAGAATTTTTGCATAATGTGTCCATGAAATATTTTCTACATTTCCTATGTAGCTCAGAAAGTAAGTTGTTTTTTTTAAATTTTTTATTGGTTGCTCAAAACATTACAATGCTCTTGACATATCATATTTCATACATTTGAATCAAGTGGGTTATGAACTCCCATTTTTACCACGTGTACAGATTGCAGGATCACTTTGCTTACACATCTACGTGTATACATACTGCCATACTAGTGTCTGTTGTATTCTGCTGCCTTTCATATCTCCTTCTTATCCCCCTTCCCTCCCCTCCCCTCCCATCTTCTCTCTCTACCCCATCTACTGTAATTCATTTCTCTCTCGTTTTTTTCCCTTTCCCCTCACATCCTCTTATATGTAATTTGTATAACAATTAGAATCTCCTTCCATTTCCATGCAATTCACCTTCTCTCTCCCATTCCCTCCCACCTCTCATCCCTGTTTAATGTTAATCTTCTCATACTCTTCCTCCCTGCTCTGTTTTGAGTTGCCCTCCTTATATAAAAGAAGACATTCGGCATTTGTTTTTTAGAGATTGGCTAGCTTCACTTAGCCTAATCTGCTCTAATGCCATCCATTTCCCTGCAAATGCCATGATTTTGGTTTTTTTTTTTGTTTTTTTAGTGCTGAGTAATATTCCATTGTGTATAAATGCTACATTTTTTTTTATCCATGCATCTATTGTAGGGCATCTAGGTTGGTTTCACAGTCTAGCTATTGGGAATTGTGCTGCTATGAACATTGATGTAGCTGTATCCCTACAGTGTGCTCTTTTTAGGTCTTTGGGGAATAGTCCGAGAAGGGGAATAGCTGGGTCGAATGGTGGTTCCATTCCCAGCTTTTCAAGGAATCTCCATACTGCTTTCCAGATTGGCTGCACCAATTTGCAATCCCACCAGTGTACCCTTTTCCCCACATCCTCGCCAGCACTTGTTGTTGTTTGACTTCATAATGGCTGCCATTCTTACTGGAGTGAGATGGTTTCTTAGAGTGGTTTTAATTTGAATTTCTCTGACTGCTAGAGATGGTGAGCATTTTTTCATGTATTTGTTGATTAATTGTATATCCTCCTCTGAGAAGTGTCTGTTCAGGTCCTTGGCCCATTTGTTGATTGGGTTATTTGTTTTCTTATTATTTTATTTTTTTAGTTCTTTGCATACTCTGGATATTAGGGCTGTATCTGAAGTGTGAGGAGTAAAAATTTGTTCCCAGGATGTAGGCTCCCTATTTACCTCTCTTATTGTTTCTCTTGCTTAGAAAAAACTTTTTAGTTTGAGTAAGTCCCATTTGTTGATTCTAGTTATTAACTCTTGTGCTATAGGTGTCCTATTAAGGAATTTGGAGCCTGACCCCACAATATGTAGATTAGAGCCAATTTTTTCTTCTATCAGACGCAGAGTCTCTGTTTTGATATCAAGCTCCTTGATCCATTTTGAGTTAACTTTTGTCCATGGCAAGAGAAAGGGATTCAGTTTCATTTTGTTGCATATGAATTTCCAGTTTTCCCAGCACCATTTGTTGAAGATGCTATCCTTTCTCCATTGCATGCTTTTAGCACCTTTGTCTAATATAAGGTAGTTGTAATTTTGTGGATTGGTCTCTGTGTCCTCTCTTCTGTACCATTGGTCCACCCACCTGTTTTGGTACCAGTACCATGCTGTTTTTGTTACTATTGCTCTGTACTATAGTTTAAAGTCTGGTATTGCTATACCACCTGTTTCACTCTTCCTGCTTAGAATTGCTTTTGCTATTCTGGGTCTTTTATTTTTCCAGATGGATTTCATGATTGCTTTATCTACAAAAATGCCATTGGGATTTTGATTGGCATTGCATTAAACCTATAGAGTACTTTTGGTAATATCGCCATTTTGATGTTGTTAGTTCTGCCTATCCATGAACAGGGTATATCTTTCCATATTCTAAGATCTTCTTCTATTTCTCTCTTTAGGGTTCTGTAGTTTTCATTGTATAAATCTTTCATCTCTTTTGTTAGGTTGATTCCCAAGTATTTTATTTCTTTTTGAGGACATTGTGAATGGGGTGGTTGTCCTCATTTCCATTTCAGAGGATTTGTCGCTGATTATATTGTCTCTTCAACATAATAGAATTTATCCTTCTGTTGCAGGAATTTAGCTTGTAATGATTACAAATATGTTATGTTTTGAAAGTCATCATGGTTACTATCTCAATGCAATGACTTGCAAATCTATGTCTCTAACGGACTTCTTTCTTATTCCCAGTTCCCTATCTATAATCTCTTACTTGGCATCTCTGCTTGGTTGCTTTACCTTATTTTTAATCCAGCAAACATAAAAGAAAACTCATAAATCTCTTTGAAGACCCTCCCTTTTCTGTCTTCCTTATTTTAAGATCCAGTAACCCTAACAGAAAGTTGTTTTTTTTTTTTTTTAATATAATATTAAAAGTTTCTTTGGAAGGTGAAACTAGCTTTCAGGACAGTAGAGGAATGTGTCTTCAACCATGGGCAACATATGAAATCAGAGGTCAGCAAAAGGAACTTCAGAGCACCCCAGGGGGGAAAGGTGATGTTAAGTGACAATGTTACACATTTGTGTCTGTCAGGAGTGGACGTGTTACAAGTAAAAAGGGATGTTTCAAAATAGAGTACCACCAATCTACAGGTAATCAACCCAGAGCTGCTTAAAGCAAAGTCTACATTTATTTTAGTTCAGAAAAAAATATATTTTGTGGGGTACATCTTATAATAAATCTGAATAAACCAATTTTTCTTTTTGATGAAAGCTAGAAAAAAATATTTATTATATATTCTGTTTCTCTTCCTTAAAAAAATGATTATCTGAAAGGTTTCACGAGGACTAGAATGGAGAATGATTCAAAATTTTAAGCTACTCAGCATCACCTCTCATATCTTGATAGAGTAGCACTCTAGTGAATTTCTTGAGAGTCATAAAGAGCTGCTGAGCCTTGGAATTTAATCTTGCCACAAAAAGACCTTAAGTGAAAGATCAATTTTCCAGGTGAAACTCACCCACCTCTTTCTACATATTAGCAGTTGGATAGATACAGCACAGAGCAAAAAAAAAGGGACTCAGATGATTTGATTCAGGCTAAGTGGAAGATGTCTCAAGGACTGTCCAGTTAAGCTAGTATTTTAGAATGTGAATAGGCCATTTTCAGGCCTTATCATATAATAAAAAATGATATATAAGGGTCTGTATATCTCTAGTAGTAAAAGTCCACGAATGATATGTTTCCTTCGCTTGATAATGAAATAAAGATCTAAAGCCTCAGATTCTTGACTCTTTGGCCCAGGTTGGTTCTTTTCTCTGAAAGAAAAACAGGGACAGTTTAAGGATATGTAGGTCTTATATGTTAGAATGTTTGTATTACTTGTTAGTTTATAAGAGAATGTGAGTATATCCACTTAGGCAGAAAACTCAGTCTAGCCATAGTCAGCTTATCACACAGCAATTGTATCAGTAGATTATCCTGTGTATTAAATGTGACTGCTGAAAATATTAGTGTTCTAAGATTTTTGTTGTTGTTGTTTTAAGTCATAAGATATTATTCCAAGTATACTTCCAAATCTCAGTTTCTAGATTTATATTCTGACCTAACTAAATTACTAGACCATTTCTGTGGCCTCACTTACAAAGATAACAAAGACATAATTAATAATTAGACACATAATCTTATAAATACATGAAAGATAGCTACTCTAGTCAATCTGCCTATTAGGGTTTAAGTGACTGCTAAGTACAGCTCCTGTAGTCAACAAATGGCCCCCTTTCTATGCACAAGTACTGTCCAAGGTGCTGAAAATATGTGCATAAATCAGTTCTTATGCATTTCTCAAAGATACAAGCAATTGAAAAAAAAATTATTTAAAATTCCATGATTTAAAATTTCAATAAAGCTACCTATAAGGCAAAAGTATAAATAGTGATCATTGTATTTATTTTTATTAGTTTCAATATGAAATTCAGAATTGAGCAATTACTTTTGTTTCTACAATAAAATATTTTCATGAGTAGGTCTCTTGCTAAGATTTAGGTAGTAGCTCATTCTACAGCCAGAGCCAAGTAAACCAACCAGTTTATGCTGCCAAATAAGAAATCTATAACTTCAAAAGATTAGTGTCAGCCCTGGGGCTTTTTCATTTACTTGAAATGCACAAAACTTAAGTTGCACACTGAGGTTCAGTTTTTCCACATGAAGAGTCCAATCAAATCCTAGAGTTAAGTCACCAGGTACTGAAATGGAGCCTTTTTTCTCTTAAATTTAATAGAATTAGTAATGTGCACATGAGAGAAAAGGTAATATTGAAACTATTCATGTTCACATTAGAAATCACTGTAAAGTTATGAGAAAATAATTTGAAATTCAGTAATATTGTATATAAAGAAATTGACACTGAAATTTTTATTTGCCTGAGAATGTTTAAGTCATTTTTGAAGCCAGTAATGCCACTAATAAATAAGATTAAAAATATTAATTTTTATGTAAGCCTTTATAGAAATGTCTACATACTAAAGTCAATTAAGTTAATTATTTGTTTCAGAGAATCAAACTGCTTAAACTTATCAAGTTGCCAGTAAAAATTTCTACAAATAAAAAGAATTTTGTGGAATCATTGCTTATAAATTGAAAATGCAATAAAATAGCAATACCTTATAGAAAAATTTGAGTTTGGAATATTAAAATTTTACATATTTCCAATTAATTTGCCTATCACTGTTTTACTGAGAAAATTATTAAAACAAGATGACGTTCCCCCAGCTATTTTTTTTAAAGGGATGACATTTATTCCTTTTTCAAATGTTACAGTAAAATCAGGTGGAAGAGAATGGTTTTAGCAATTAGAAAAAAGAAAAAAAAGTACAAATCTGGGGTTTGGCCATTAAAAGTTATTTACAACAATGGGAGAAAAAAAAAAGACAACAAGAAGTTGTTCACATTACAGACCTCCCTCTCACCCCAAAGCCTAATAATTGCTTATGAAGACAAAAAAGAGAAATAGTTGATCCATAAGCTGGAGGTCTGAGCTTGAGTAAGACATTTATAAAAACGTAGACAGTGGTGGTGCCTCCCTCCAGCTCAGGTGCCACTAGGCACAGCACAGAAGACTAAAAACTCAACAGGGGAAGGCTGGACACTAAGGGTTTGGTAGTATAAGCACCCCACTTCTGCCTAAGGGATTCGTCTCCCAGCTATTAATAAAAAAGTCTTTCTTAAATTTCCCCTTTCCAATGGATGGCATTAGAGAAGATTATGCTAAGTGAAGCTAGCCAATCCTTAAAAAACAAATGCCAAATGTCTTCTTTGATTTAAGGAGAGCAACTAAGAACTGAACAGAGGGAAAGAGCATGAGGAAAATATTAACATTAAACTGAGACGAGTGATGGGAGGGAAAGGGAGAGAGAAGGGAAATTGCATGGAAACGGAAGGAAACCCTCATTTTTATACGAAATCACATATACAAGGTTGTGAGGGGAAAGGGGGGGAAGGGAGAGAACGGAACAACAGCAGATGAGGTAGAGGGGGAAGATGAGAGGGGAGGGGAGGGGGGATAGTAGGGGATAGGAAAGTCAGCAGAATACAACAGTTATTAATATCGTATTATGTAAACATTGTGAATGTGTAACTGATGTGATCCTGAAATCTGTATTTGGGGTAAAAATGGAAATGCATAGCTCATTTGAATCAAATGTATGGAAGATGAAAAATAAATAAATAAATAAATAAATTTAAAAAAAATTTTCCCCTTTCCATAAATGCCTTTGAAGAAGATCAGGTAAGTATTTTCAGCTATAATAGAAATATGTCTGAATTATTTTGCAACTGTAAATGTCATGAACCAAAAGGATGATTGATATTGCCCTCAAGAACTTCACTTATGAGTATCAGTTAGGAATTGCTATAGAAGTGATTTCTAGAAAGAGACCTGAGAGCCCTAACACTATGTAATTTTTCTGTTTGCAAATACTATGCATTGTTTTGCTTAGTTTACCATTCTTGCACTATACATTTCAGGTTTTCCAACATCTCTATTTCCAGCAACTTAAAAAAGGACTTCTTAAGTTTATATTCAAATGTCTATAAAATTCAATATTATGAACATGACTCCTCAAATCATAAATCTATGACATTTATACCAATATACCTCTAAAAACTAATTTAGTAATCTATAACATTTATAAATTTCAATCTTTTAAAAAGTTAGTAGTTTACTTCTGTCTCTGTGAATGTATTTTAAGAAGCTTTAAATTGGTTTAAAATTGGTTTTGTTTAGAGTTTTCTTAGTGCTTACTTGCTTATATACTTTAATTTTATTATTTACATTTGAATTAGCAAAATAGTGCAGAAAATGTTATTCATTTTTAGCCTTTAATCTCACTTTCTATAGAAAGTAACTGTATAATTATTTCAGCCTAGACTATTTATATTAGATTTATGCTCTGCAGAAGTGACCAATTATTTTATTTTACTATTTAATTCACTATACTTGCAGTGTACATTTCAGATTTTCCAACAAATTTATTTCAAGCAATTTACAAAGGGTTTCCTGCACTTATATTCAAATCAAGTACTTGTTCAGATGTCCAGGAATTCAATATCAATCATTCTTGCTTAAGTGAAAAACTGTTTAGAAACCAGTAAATCTCAACAAACCCTAGTATCTAGTTTTTTTTGCTGATTGTCCACTGGTATAATTCATTATTTATGACTTTTACCTCATTTTCTAATAGGGAATGCCATTATGGGACTTTAGAAAGAAGCACCATTTTAATTTTCTGTATGGGTAAGAATGCTCAGAAAGCCCTAATTATATAGAAACACAAATAGTTTTATCTATGGTCCCACAACTAACTGGATTCACTATTGTAAAGATGTGGCAATTTTCAAATTGGTTGAATTTTATTAGTGGACAATATATAAATATATACATATATATATTTATATATGTTTATACATATATAAACATATAACTTATAAAGTATGTGGTATATTTATATATCCATCTATATATTTATATATATGCATTTAAAAGCAATCATCTCCCTTCAAATAAACGTCTCCCTTTAACTTTCCTATCCATAAAGCGTCATCTATAAGAACATTTTATAGAACTATACCTCCACTTGTAACTTAAGTAGGAGGCTACAGCAAGTATTTGTGAGATGTAAGAAACATTCAGAATGAATTTTATTCTTAATGTTTGATTCCTTTTGTAAAAGCTAATGGAAATCTCAGTGCATATTTTACCTATGAATTTGGATAAGGTTTTATTAAGAAACCCAAAAAAAGTACTTCCTTGAAAAGAAAAGAGAAATTGTACTCATTCATAAAACATAATAATTCTGAAGTAATTGTTTAACAATTTGGAAAAAACTTTTAGCCATTTGATAGGTCACAAATTTAAGAATCAAACTGAAAAATGAGGAGCAATCTCCTAGCTAAAAATGCACTCATGTTTTAAAGTACCTATTTTACTGAACATTTTATTGGCCACATGACAAATATGCCATCAATTTAGGGGACAATGAGTGAAATCATTAGACTGTGCCTTCAGTTGCTGATGATCAGAGAGACCTGGATGAGATGTTTGTTTCCACTGGAAAATATGATGAAAAATAACCCATATCAGACAAATCTAAACAAAATTGAAAGAAATGACAATAACAGTGATACTAAGCATTTAAAAGGGAGTGTTCAACATGCCAGAATCCTCTCTAGGAAGTGTCCTCATATAATGTTATTTAGCAGAAAAAGAAACTGAGGTACAAATAATTTTGCCCAAGTTTACCCAACAGATAAATGGCAAAGCTGAGATTTGAACCAGGCAAAACTGGGTCCAGATTTGCATTTTTAAATATTGTTTTCAAGGATAATTAGTTATTAAAGGAGGAAGAAAGAATGGTTAGAAATATTGATATGAGCTAACTACTAGGGGAAGAGACATTTACTCCAAAAATTACCTGAATACAGTCCTTAGCAGCACATTTATAATTCTCTGTTTTATATTTCTGTGCAATTATACCTTTATGATATTATTAGGTCCATGTTTGCCCCTCATTTTCTCAAGGTCTACCAAATATTCACTTATAACAATAACTTTAGTTTCTTTAATTTTCAGAAAAAAAATGCTTAAATGAAAAGAAACGTATGACTTATAAAGTATGTGGAATATGTTAATAGAACACTTTGAAATTTTCTATAAAAATAGTTTGCTTACATAATCTAAATGTGATATACCTTTAAAAATTAGCTAAATTATTAAAAATTGGGCATAATAAATGGCAATGAGTTGAGATTTGGTAAACCAAATGGTTTTGGCCTATCTCTTGTCAAAAATATCCATTAATTCCATAGCAGAGATGCTAAAGGAGCATACAAGTTTTCAAGTGATGCTAAGTTGAGACATCAACATATCAAAGTAGAAGAGAAGACAAAACCACGAGACCTCTGAAGACTCACAACCTGAGGAAGTGATAGAATATGAAAGTTTGTGATATTTATTATTATGTATTTTATCATTATTAGATATTTATGAATTAGTCTAAGATTGTCAACAAATCACAATTCAAGAAAAATTTGCTTACTAGTGTTTGAAAATTTTCTCTATGTCTGTTAATTTTTATGCTGCTTCTGAGATATTCATTGTTTTAATTTTGAAGGAATATGAATGACTGAACTTGGTCCTAACCCCTTTCTGGGCTGGTTATATAGTCTTCCCTAGATGCCAACCTAATTTAATTTTTGACTTGGATGGAGGCTCAACTACCAATGGTCTGTCTTCATTCAGTGATATAAAATGCACACACTCACAAATGTGAGTGTACACACACACACACACACACACACACACACACACACGTATAGATACAATAGGCTGGTATTCAGGAGTCCAGTTATTTATACTTGTTCTGACATCAAATTCCCTTTTATGTCTTGGTTAAAAAAAAATCTAGTACTAGTACCTTGGATTTATCATCACCAGTTTTATTTAGGTCTTGAGAAGGCAATTAAGTTGATGAGATTTATTTGTTTTACTTTAAAATGCTTCATTTTCAAGTATTTGACTCTTTTTTTCTACCTTATAGAAACATTATAATTACTATCCTGAACTAAACTGTTTTCTATTCATTAGTATGTTAATTATTCACAATTTAAGACTCTTTGGTGTATTTATAGGATATTATTCTTCCTGGATTCTTGGACAATATTGCCAATAAAAAAAATGTGTCTCTGAAATACTGAAATCATTAGGAACCATGCAGAGAGCATATAACTTCTTAGGCTTCATATAATAACTCTTGCAGTCCATGGATAGAGAGATATAGACATCTACAGATACATGCATATGGATATAAATATAGATTCAGTTTTTAATTTCACTGAAATGTGCTGCCTATTTTAGAAAGTTTGACTTTATAAAGATGAAAATGGACATCTTTGATAACACGATGTTATTATGATGAACTGACTAAATAAAACTGTTGAAACCCCAGAGATAACAGAAAAATCATAACTTCCAAATAGGGTATCATAGTTACTTTAGAAAACTATAATATCAGTAGTCAGCAACTTTAGAAAATTTGCAAGTTATATCACAGATTAGCCTGAATAAGATACTTTTTTTTCTTTTCCTCAGAGGAAATACAAGTACCATATGTTGAAGCAAGAAATTAACTGATTTAAAAAATAACAACTTTATGAAGTCATAATAGAAATAAATTTTGGGAATAAAGAAATTGCATTTATGTGACCTACATAGAAAAGAAAGCAAAGCATAATGTGAGTGCATGAAATCTTCTCTTATTCATTAAAATGCATGAAATAAAAGTGGTTTTTGTTAGGAGTATGGATGTTTAAGTTGGATTGCAGGAATGCAGTCCATTTTGGAATTTGCAGATCAGATTACCTGGCTTTACTTTTGTATAGTGAATGTACACACAGGATACTACAGAAATCTAGACAGATCAACATGTAATGATTATCCCCTGAAAATCTGATCACCATTTTTTACTGATTTTGCCTTCATCGTGAATATAGTTTCCAAAACATTTTGAAGGAGCCAACAAAAGTGGAATTTAATATAGTTATTTTCAGATCCATTGTATAATTGATCAACAACAGACTAGGTCTGTTAGAAAAAGTCTGGAATTACAAGCTTGGTAAAACCAACGTTACTAAGCAGAAACTCTATGGGAAAAATAAGCAGAGTTTAGGAGGGATGATAAGCAAGACTATGAAATTATGTAGCATCCTAACTTTCAGTTCCCTCCATGGAAACCTTGATTTCCTCCATGGCTCACTCTTCACTTTTTACTTTCTTTGTGCTTACTGGTCTCTGAGTTTTAACTTTTACATTAAACCCTAGAATAAATTCCTTGCCAGAACTCACTGCTTCCTAAAAGTTTAATATGCCCTACAACTATAAATATTTTTCTATGTTGAGTAATAAGCAATGTTAACTAATCCTATCACTTCTCCCCTACATCCGAATTGACTAACTGCCTTCCAAAGTGTACTAGAAAACTCACTTCTGAGAAACTTGTCAATTACAAAACTTGGCCTAATAATTATTCCTGGTATGATTGTGAATAGTCTTTTATGTTATATCTTCATAAGCTTATTAAATTAATTTAAGTAATGTCAGTTTAACTTTGTTGAAAAATCTCCATATCCCTCACGTTATCAAGAATCTAAATTATCCTACAGAACACATGTCCTATAAATGCACTCTGATTTTAACACTTTGAACTCACATGTTCACAAATGCTAGGTTTACTTATTTCTTCACTCTACTAGAACTGAATTATTCAAGATTGTAGCAACTAGTTACATGATGTCATTTTAATTTTAAATTAAATTAAAATTAAACACAATTAAATTCAGTTCCACTGAAACTGTGTGTTTCAAATGTTCAAAAGTTGGAAGCCCGGCTGTGAGTGGTGACTGACGATCATCATCCCAGTGGCTGAGAAGGCTGAAGCAGGGGGATTGCAAGTTCAAAGTCAGCTTCAGCAACTGAGGCCCTCAGTGAGATCTTGTCTCCGAATGAACTTAGAAAAAAAAGGCTGTGGGTGTGGCTCAGTGGTTAAGCACTTCTGGGTTCAATTCCTGGTACAAAAGAAAAAAAAATGAAGAAAATTGAAGCTACTCTAAACCACATTAAACACATTTCCTTTTTTATAGAAAGTTCTATGGGACTACCATACTCAAGTGTCTTTTTTCCAGTGTGCTCCAATCTATCATTCTATCTCCACTTGCTTCTTCTATAGCTGAGATCTCATTACAGATTTTAACTACACTTTCAAAGTCTCTTCTCTTGCTACTAATCAATCACACGAATGCCAAACATCCTCACAAACCTCCATCATTTATTTGCCACCAAGTATGCTAAACAATGCCTTATAAAAACTGAGAAAATAAAAAAATCCAGTGTGGATTATGCTTGCAGTAAATTCTTTTTTGTTGTCTTTTCATTTTCAAGTAATCAGTCCCAAAGTGCCTATAATTAGTCCCTCCATCTCATTCCCTGGAGTCAAGCTATTCTAAACCATTTTTACTCTTCACAAGGTTTTCTACTTCTCCCGAGGAGTTCTGTGAATGCACTTGCTTCTATGAAGGGATAGGTGCTGCAATAATGGATAGTCTATCCGTCATGGCCCTACCTAAGGATTTTGAGCGCTTGGAGAGTGATTGGGGAAAAGGCATGGCCAAGAAGTTTCAGGGGCACACACAGGCTGATATGGTAGACTGCTTGACAAGTCTGTGTGCAAAGAAAGTCTCTTGTAGCAAGCAGCTGTCCTGAGGGTTTGTCTGCATGGAGCTGCCATCCAGAAGTGAAGGAGAACAAAGGAAGTCCTGGATGAAGATTGGTAAGGAGGGCTTTACATCTAAATGCTGTTGCTCATGAGCTTGGTGGGAAGTCTCTCAGAGTTCCCAAGCAGGAGTTTGGAGCTTTATAGTCCTGTGTTTTGTATATTATCTGTGGTTAACAGATGTTGGGCACAGTCTTACAGGGTATGCAAAGCAGACAGGCACCAGCTAGCTAAAATTCATTTGGTTTTGGCCATGTTTAAAACAACTGGATTTGTAAAATTTGAGTTTGGCACCAGAAGGTTTTTGAGCCAACAGGTCTTAGCTTGCTGTGGAGAAATAAATAACCCAGCGGCCAATGTTCCAAGGTGATTTTAACTCATTGATATAATACCTACTTAGTAAAAAAATCTATATCCCAGAAACAGAGCTTCTTTCTTTGAAGTTTCATTGATGACAATCTTCCCTCTTCTTGACTCCTCAGGAAAAGACACAGAATATTTACCTTGTGTTAATGTGAAGTAGTTTGGATTAATTAGGTGGAAAATAACAAGTACATTAAAAGTCTTACCCTACTTCCTTCCCTAAAGCACAGAATATGATTCCAGGTGTTTAGGTTGGACCAAGTTTACATCTTAATGAAATTGAGGAAATAAAACAAAAATGACGACGACCACCACCAACAAACAAAAACTTATTCTAATGAATTCTCTGTATTCTCCTTCTCACTCAAAAGGGTAATACTTAAATTCTTTATATTTCCCCAGGGTGAACATAAAACTATGATTTCTCTTTTACATCTGTCTTAGCTAGCTCTACTCAATCAATGATTCTTTAATGTTTTTGTGCTAACACCTACTATTTTTTTTCTTTACTTGGATAAGGTAATATTACTCTCTATCTTTAAAAACATAGATAAACATGCACACATACACACATATACAATATGCTGATTGCTTAGATCTTGATATCTAATTTCCCACTACAAAGTGGGTCTTGAGGAAATACAATAAATGCTAGCAGATATCTATAAAATGAGTAAAACTTTTGGTTTTATCTTATAATTCATAACTATACCCCTTTAGTAAATCTTCAAAAGCTCATTTTAATAGAAGAATGCTTTATATAAAATGCTAATTTGTATTTTGTTGCAATATTTGATTTAAGTTTTGTACTTGGGTATTATATTTGTGGACTTTGAGAGTAAAGAGATATCAAATCCAGTATGGTTTTGCTAACCATGCTGTCTTAGGTAAATTGCCTGATTTTATTGCAACTTTATTTTCTTATTTTGTGAAACTTGGATAATAACTTTGTGAACTACACTGCAAGTTTATGGACACGCACAGTGGACAGTGGTCCTAGTAAGCGGAAAACATTTAATCAGTATTCACCACTGGAAAATAAATGGTTGATTATTACTTAGCATCCATTTTTACTTCACTGTGCCTTCATCCCTACTTGCTAATCAAACCTCAGGGATGAATCAGAAGAGTTCTTAACTGCTAATAGAGCTCCATCTCATTTCCATCCAAAAAAAAAAAGCTTAAAAAGCAAACTATTTACCCAATTCTTCTTGCTGTTGGACATGTCTGAGTGAGAGCTTAACGGCAGCTCTCTCACCATCATTGGGAAACCATTGTTGACACGAACTATGGCAAAGTCTAAATCTAGGGTTGAGTCATGGAATCTCATTCAACTTTGGAAGCAAAGTATACAACCCACCTAGACTGTTTTGGGAAAGAAAAAAATAAGGTCTGTTGCTTGTGTAAATGTAGAAAAAAAATTTGTTTTTCTTGCAGCATTCTAACTCATATAGTTACTCATAATAATGGTAGTCTTCCATGCTCTCTTTGGAACTGAGTGTTCATAACTATAAAATTGAGAGCAGCTTCTTCTCATTTTTAATCTGTCTTTAATCTAGTCATTGTTATTTTCCTTAACACAAGCTTCAACAAATGTATTCTTAGGTAACTTTTCTTCTTCATATTGGATTTTTCTTGTTTTTCTTTCTGGGACTGAGAAAAAGTATAAATAAATGTTCCCTCAAATTTTGCCAACTCTCCAAAAGTTTATACTTCATTTTTTGCTCTTTTATTTCTGATTCACATCTGCAATTCCCTTTATACATTTCCCACTTAACATCACATGTCATTGATTTAATTTGCATTCTCAATTCTTGGTTATTTTCTAGTCTTTTCTTTCTTTTTTCCTTTGTATTTTTTCCCTTTAATTTGCTTTAGACATACATAGAACTCCTTTAATAGAAATGACATAGTTGATTTATATGACTCATATGCTTTCTAATTTTTGGTTTCTCATGTATATCTTGCTATTTCCCATGACTTTTTCTTTTTTTTTCTTTTTCTTTTAGCAACCGAATATTTCGTTTTCTCTGCAAGTTATATATTTTGAAATCTGAGCAATTTATTTCAGACTGTTCTCATCCTCACACAATCCTGTTTTCCAATGTCTTTTCTGTAATGCATAGGTTTTTATAAAAATGAACAAAACAATATATATATATATATATATATATATATATATATATATATATATATAAGCAAAAAGGAAGCAGTATTTTTCTAAAATAACACTGGACATAAATCATAAAAATTAAATTAGAATGTCTAGAGATAAAATGCAATTTGTCTTAACTTGCTATGACTTATTATAGTCACAGAATTATAAATCTATACTGAACAGATAAATGTGCATTCACTGTACTCAAAACAACCAAATGAGATCATAATAAAATGAACATTATCTTTTACCATATTGACATATACATGTAGATCTATCTATTAGTCTGGAGACAGGAGGGAAAAATTGACTAATACTGAGCATTTATTAAACTCTTCATCACATTCTCTGAAAAAAAGTTTTAACTTGTGGTAAAAAAATGTTAACTTAGCAAAATTGTTAAATTTATACCAATAATATAATAGCAGCAAGTGAAACTAGCTCTATTTATGAACTTTGGACATAATTGATAGTTTCTGAATGTATAAGAATAAAAATTGATATTTGTTTTCAGACAATTCCTGGAGATTTGAGGATCTTTTTTTCATTATTTGTTCTAATTAGTTGCACATGAATAGATTTCAGGATTTTAATTTCCTTTTTTCTTTTGCCAAAATTGTTATGAACACTGGTGATAACTTAGCAAATACTCAGATTATTTCCAGACTTGGAATTTTAGATTTGTTCTTCAATGCTGAACAAAATCTAGTTATTCTTACTTTTTAAAAGGCTTTGAAATAGTAGATATAATGTATTCAGAAAGCAGAATACCAAGGTCTGCTTGGTCTCTGATCTCTCTGATCTTTCCTCAGAGAAACTAACCTTTGAATTTTTGTTTGTTTGTTGATTTGTTTGTTATTTTTAAAGAAATTTCTCCTGGGAATTAAATTAATCTCGGTTCTTGACTCCAGAGTTTTAGACCCAGTTTCCTGCCAGCAGGATCTACACACTTCCCCAAATTCTAGAATATAAGCCCAGAATCCCCCAGTGTAGAATGAGACATCTCTTCAGACTGTGGAGTTTCCACTCATTGTTTTCTTTCCTAATACTCCCTGAATATTCATGAACTTGGTATTGAGGTTTGGCTTGGAAGTATTAGATAACCTCTTTGTATTCTTTCATCCTTTCATCTCAAATAAAATTAAGACCTTTTATTTATTCTATCTGGTTCTTACAAGTTTATCTTTCTCATAAGTCTTCTTGCTCCTAAACATTATGATTTGGACCTTTCAAAATTTTTTTCTAGGAAAACTAGACTTACTTTCTTTCTTCCTTCCTTCCTTCCTTCCTTCCTTCCTTCCTTCCTTCCTTCCTTCCTTTCTTTCTTTCTTTCTCTTTCTTCCTTCCTTTCCTTCCTTCTTTCTTTCTCTCCCTCCCTCCCTCCCTTCCTTCCTTCCTTCTTTCCTTCCTTCCTTCCTCCCTCCCTCCCTGTCTCCCTCCCTCCCTCTTTCTCGCTTTTGTTCTTTCATATGTTCTTTTTAGATACACATGACCATAGAGTGTATTTTGACATGCTCTACATACATGAAGTGTATATATTTTAATTAGGATCCCATTCTTCTGGTTGTCCATGATGTGGCATTTCACTGGTGATACATCAAACATGGACATAAGAAAGTTGCATCTGATTTATTCTACTGTCTTTCCTACTCCTGTCCCACCTCCCTTCCCTTAGGCTTCTTCTATATTCTCCATGTGGAACATTTTCCTTAAATTTTATATTCATTACTTTGTTTCAACTGAAACTAGGTCTTCATATACGAAAGGTTTATCATATGAACTCAGGCCCATATTCTTGGAACATGATGTGTGCATTCATTCAGAACCCCATGTTCAGAAGAATTATTTACTTGATATAATGTTTTATTTTCCTCTTAATCCTTAACCATTTTATCCTTGAATATTTTCTTCTATTATATATTTTTATTAATTCTTATTGTCTGTATAACATTAGGATACACTTTGACCTAATCACAAAAGCATGGAATACAATATGCTCCAACTCAATCCCCAGGATGTACCCCCTCCCCACTCCTCCCTCCCCCTGTTTTCCTCCCTCTACTGATTTTTCTGCAGTTTATTTATAGTATTTTTAATTTATTAGTGTTTTGTATATATACTTGATGTTAGGATTCACTATGCTATATTCATGTATGTCCATACAAAACTCAGATTTATTCCACCATTCTTTGCTTTTCCTGCCCCCACCCCCATCCTCTTCATCTACTCTACTGATCTTTCCTAAATTTTGATAAAATTTTCTCTCTGTTTTTTTTTCCCATTTCTATCTTTCTTTCTTCTCCTACCCATTTGGAATAGCTTCTGATATTTTAATAAACATGAAACCTTTGGGTTTGGGGGACTGGCTTAATTCACTTAGCTGGATAGTCTCCAATTCCATCCATTTGCCAGCAAGTAAAATAATGTTATTCTTCTTCATGGCAGAGTTATACTTCATTGTGTATATAAACCACATTTTCTTTACCCATTCTTCTGTTGAAGGGCACCTAGGTTGGCTCCATAGCTTAGCTATTGTGAATTGTGTTGCTATAAACATTGATGAGGCTGTGTCACTGTAGTATGCTGATTTTAAATCTTTTAAACATCTACTGAAGAGTGGGACAGGGGGGTTCATATGGTGGTTTCTTTCCTAGTTTTCTTGAGTCATTTCCATGCTGCTCCAGACTTTTTTTTGTAATATAAAATATAGTAGGACAGTTGAGTATGTGTGCAGACAGAGGAGAAACAGACCGTGTATGTCTCCCATTGCTCCTCATCACCCTGTCTGCACATATTACTCATGATGACTAGGAACCTGAATTCCAGTGGACTCCTGAGGTATTGAGAGTCCACCCAGACTCAATGCAAGTATAGATAAATGTGGATTACGTTAGTGAATAATCAGGGGAACTAAGTGTCTCAAGAAGCCTGATAGGTCATGTTTATTAGAAGTGTAATTGGTTTTGAATGCAGAAAGTAAACAAAGACATTCTAAGGAACACAAAGGACAAGGAAAATTATCATACCCTTTCTTTCTCATGTTACTTCACTGTATAATCCAACCATGTATACTGAATATGATGGCATAGAAGGACAGGGAAAACAACCCATTGCTCTTCTAGTCCTTCAGAATTCTTCTCTAAGACTGTTATAAAGCATTGGCATTATGCTTTAATCATCAAAGAGTAAAATGAAAAGGCTCAAGTTACTTTTGTGCAGTGTTTCTACTATTCTGGGTAAGGAAAACATGCATATAAATACACAAATTATAAAACAGAAATTTCTGTCTTTTTTTTAACATATGGGTTAAATACTCATATTACATTTGAAATTTGGATGAGGTATTTAGCAAAATTCATGGACAATTTCAGAAAATTTTACTTCTGGTAACATGCCAGTCATGGTGTTTTAGTCAAGAATATAAAATTTATGTCATATTACTTCTACTTGATTGCAAGTATCTGATCATCTCTAGATGTTGTCGAATACAGCTGTGCCAGTACAGGTATACATTGAGATATATATTTGTCTGTTTATCTTTACCAAAATGGAAATTTCTTATTCTTAGTTATTCATTTAAACTATAACAAAATATATTAATGAAAGACAATATGTAAAGACAAATTGCATAATCCAATTTTATTACTGATAATAATAGTCACTGTAAAATCATAAAAGTATATGTAGCTTCAAGTGACCATATTTCACACACACAAAAATGGTCTCATGTCAAATTTCTTGGGAATTTATGGTGAAATTTTCCATGACCCAGCAAGAAATTCGTTTGAGTTTGAATCATATCACTTACTTATGCTCACCCCACCTCTTTAAGTACACATTGAATGACTCTACAGTTGAGTCAAATAGAAAGATACAAGAGGTTTAGGTATAATTAAGCTTTGTTAGACCAAGAAAGTACTTAAGGTCTTGCTCTTTTCTAATCATTTATTTTTATTGATCAAATTATGGATGTTATTATGCAAATGACTTTAGACAGGTCAAATGTCTAAATTAATGCATTAGTACACTTAAGTGTTAAAATGAAACCTTAGACCACAGGGCTATCTATTTAAGACTTGATTGAATACAAATGGGCAGTTTTTCAAAGAGAATTCTAAATGAATTCAAATGAGAATCTGGAATATCCAAACAGAATCCTAATTTATTATTCTCAGTCAATATATGTGTAATTTATACATATCTATATAATATAAAACTTCAAATTCAGTGATAGTTTTTTTTTTCTCATTGCACTTCTTGTGCAGTTGGATTTAATAACAACAGGATCTTTCTCATAACAATGGAGTTCTTCTTCAATGACTTGCTTATTTGAATGCTATTTCATAAGACATGGGCATATTCACTGTCTTCTCATATTTGGTGTTAAATATTTGATCATTGTTACTTTTTTAAAATGGAAGTTATTTTGTCATTAATTTTCTTCCAAAATGAGTTGCATCTACACATTATTTTAATTACTTTCACATCAATGCCCCAATTTAATTTGTGGTTGATTTCATTTAACATGAGAAAAAAAACAACCAATCAAGGAAAATTCATAAATATACATTTGAATTAAAAAGGCTCATTAGTATACATAGGTTTGTAAAAATTCATTAGACAACTTGTTTCATTATATTGTACACCTATATCACATTTTCTTTCTAAATCTGGGATATAGTATAATAACATAAAAGAAGGTGAGCTACCTTGCATAGGTCATGGTATTATGTTTCAGTAACATTTTGGTAATGCATCATATCTTTTAATAAAATAATGTGAAAATTTTTTATTTACAACAGTCCCAGTTTTATTAGATGGTTTATTCTTTATTATTTGTCAAAGTTCTCTCACCATTGTATCATTTGGTAAAATTAAAACAACTCTACATTTTAAACTTGTTGTTGTTATTATTATTATTATTATTATTATTATTATTATTATTATTATTTTTATACTTCACTTCTTCCTAAAAAATGATTCTATATTTATTTATAGTTCATTCCTTTGTGAAGACATGTTTTAATTTTAGAATACAGCAAGGCATTCATATACTATACCATTGACAAATGATAAAAAATGTACCCAAATATGGGCACACATTTTCAATACAAAAGTTTTGTGACAATGCCTGGCTTACCATATATGTTCAAAATATCTATATTAAATATATTTGAACACTTGGATGCCATTTAATTTTTTTCTACTCTAAAATTCCCTCATTATAAATACCTAATTACCTTCTCATTGGAATACAAAGTATTTGTGGATTGTTTGCTGATGTTCTTTAAAATCTAAAACTTTTAAAAATAGTAAGAACATGCCCACAAATTTTCATATATGCCAAGTTTTTTAATAATTAATTAAATATAAATACTGAAGTTTATTAGTACATAATCAAACATACCACTCATTCTTTTTTTTTACCAATGTATGATAATTTATTTCAGACTTCAACATAAAAATATGCTCTGAAGGAGAACATTAAGTATATAAGCTGCAACAGAGTTAAAGAGGAATTATTTTTAATGTATTTTTTTTATTTATATATGACAGCAGTATGCATTACAATTCTTATTGTGTATATAGAGCACAATTATTCATATCTCTGGCTGTATACAAAGTATATTCACACCAATTCGTGTCTTCATACCTGTACTTTGGATAATAATGATCATCACATTCCATCATCATTAATTACTCCATGCCCCCTCCCTTCCCCTCCAACCCCTTTGCCCTATCTAGAGTTTATCTATTCCTCCTATGCTCTCGCTCCCTATCCCACTATGAATCAGCCTCCTTATAGCAAATAAAACATTCGGCATTTTTTTTGGGGGGGAGGGGGATTGGCTAACTTTACTTAGCATTATCTTCTCTAACTCCATCCATTTACCTGCAAATTCTATGATTGTATTTCTTTTATTGCTGAGTAATATTCCATTGTGTATATATATGCCACATTTTTTAATCCATTCATCTATTGAAGGGAATCTAGGTTGCTTCCACAGTTTAACTATTGCTGGGAGCCATCAGCCAAGTAGGTATGACAATTTCCTTTCCAGCGTACCCCCATGTTTCTTTAGTGGAAGGACTCGTGGAAATAGGACATTTTGCAGCGACATTGCATGTAAGGTGACCTTGCTCAAGGACCAGGGCGGATCCGTGTTTAGGGTGTTCCCGGTGTAGGATAATCGGAGTTTAGGGTGTTCCCGGTTTAAGGTTATTCCTGCTGGGAATAGGGCGTATCCTGCTGCCTGAGTTCCCCTTGAGTTCTCAAGGGATTCAGAATATATTTGGGAGACAGAAGCCCATGAGGTGTGGATTTGGGCAGAGAACGTGGATTTCCCCAGAACGTGTTTGTAGAAGGCCGGTGTGAGATCGGGAATAAAGAATTGCTGTTTGAATCTACAAGCTGTGTGGTGGCTCATGATTTGTGCCCAGCCAGACTGCGGCAAACTATTGTAAATTGTGCTGCTATAAACATTGATGTAGCTGTGTCCCTGTTGTATGCTGTTTTTAAGTTCTCTGGGTATGGACCCAGGAGAGGGACAGCTGGATCAAATGGTGGTTCCATCCCCAATTTTCCAAGGAATCTCCATACTGCTTTCCATATTGGCTGCACCAATTTGCAGTCCCACCAATAGTGTATGAATGTACCTTTTTCCCCATGTCCTTGCCAACACTTATTGTTGTTTGTATGCATAATAGCTGCCATTCTGACTGGAGTGAGATGAAATCTTAGAGTGGTTTTAATTTGCATTTCTATAATTGCTAGTGATGATGAAGATTTTTTCATGTATTTGTTAATTGATAGTACATCACCTTCTTAGAAGTGTCTATTCAGGTGTATTACTCATTCTTAACAAGTGAAATACTTCCGTGAGGCATCAGCAAATGAATGACATTGATAAGCCTCCCCAAAGGAAAACTGACACTTATTATTTCTCTTTCCCAAACTTGAAGTAAAACAAACAAAACAAATAAACATACTTCCATCTCAAAATTATTAATTGCTCTTATAATTTTACACAGAATGGGGAACTCTATCTTATTGTCATGTACATTATTGTATCATTATTAATTTTTATTATGTTCACAATCTGTTTCCAGAAAGTAAAGAATAATTTTCTATAGACAGGTATGTAAGTAAAACTGCTGAAAATAAGAGACAGGAGGAGAGAACAGGAGAGATGCAGACATAGACAGAGGAGGAGACACTTGACATTAGAATTTAAGCCATTTACACTAATAACTTATCAACTATGAAATTTCTAACTTTTTCTCATCCGTTTAGCAAAATGACAAACAATTCTTAAATGTATGGAAAATATTATATTAAATAATTATGTGACTTAACTTAAAGAGGCTTGACTGATCATAATAATGTGGTTTATTTAAGGTTTCATAAAACATTTTATTACTTAAAATGATCATGGGGTCAAAGTAGTTCAGGCAATCATAAAAGGTAAATATGCAGTGAAAACTAAGAAAACAAATGCAATGATATTATTATTATATTCAGGAGTGGGTAGTGAGGCCCTAGAGTGTTAGCAGAATTGAGATTAGTTCTTCAAAACTAAGCTTTTAATCTCTTGGAATTAGAACAAACTATAGTGAATAAAGCACTACGATTTCTTTGTTGTCTCTAAAAACCCAACATGAGCTCAATTTTTCTTAGGCATGAAAGTGAGGAAAAGGATCACCGACTAAAGGTTGGGGGTTTTTTGATGTCAGATCACTCCACACGACATCGCATTATATGTAGAACATAATGTGGGACTTCAGAAAGACCACCTTAAATACCATAAAAAGTCTTATCGCTTAGTTTGTACACTGTGTCTCAAGAAAAGTTACTTTAGTTGTGGTTTGTATGCCTTAGTGCTGGTCTATATGGATGATGAATTTCTAAAATGTGTATTCTCAAGATGTGATATTTTAAGTTTTCTTTCTCAAAACGTGAATGTTATCTGTTCTCTTTGATTACTAAGACCTCATTTTGTGTTACCAAGTGACTATTTAATATTTGTTATTTCTATTGAAAATAAGTAGCTGAAAATTTCCAAAGTACTAATTTTCCACATTGTTTTTGGAAAGTTGTATGAGTGATACAATCATCCCTCTGGTCAAAATAAAAACAATTCATCTAGAAAAATTAATACAGAGAGAAGAGAAGATGCCCTGAGATTTGAATTGGCCTATTTCTGCTCACTATAATTCTGGTAGTGGAAATGAACTACTGTTGAGAATCCATGTCTATCCCCATGACAACGTCTGTTTCTTCAGACACTAGTATCACTTATTATTCCTTCTCCACAAGGGGTAACCATTTGTTAAAGAATGAAGGAAAATTACTCTTTCCGTTCCTGCTATCATCAAGACTATATGTGCATAATAATATTTTGAAAAATATTGCCGTTCTATGGCAAAATTCTGTCAGGCAGTTGTCTTGGGCTGCCCTCACTTCTTTACTCTTTACTTTGATCCACGAGTTCTAACTCAGATTGCTCCTACAGGGAGGCATTTCTGTACAATGCACAGAGTGATTGCATATTCCTTTACTCATATATATTTTATAACATTCATCATGTAAATTCATATTTGTTTGCCTTTAATTTTGTCCTTCATGCTGCATGGTCCTTGATAGTAAGGATCATAATTGTTTATCAACAGTTTTGCCCATGGGAGCTGCATAGAGTATCCACTTAATGTGTAAATACATAAGTAAATTAAAATAGATAACAATTCATGTGTACTAAAAGTATAAGCTTTTAAATAATAACTAATTTATTGCCTATCATTACTAATTTTACCCTATGTTATTAACTAACTTAAAAATAATTTATATTTGCTTGTTCTTGTCATTTGGGATTTAAAAAATACATATTTTTTTTAAACAACTGTTTACCCATTCTTTATAAAGTAATATCCAATTGCAATAGGAAATGAGAGAATGACACATTTGCTGAAGGAATATAATCTACAGCAAACTGTGCTGGATGTCTTACTTATATTCTTATTTTCATTTTAGGAAAACATTATAAAAATCAATAGAGAGAAGCCAGGCACAGTGGTGTATGCCTGTAATCCCAGTGGCTCGGAGGCTGATACAGGAGAATCCTGAGTTCAAACCCAGCCTCAGCACTGGAAAGGCACTAAGCAACCCATTGAGAACCTGTCTCTAAATGAAATACAAAATAGGGCTGGGGATTTGGTTAGGTGGCCAAGTGCTCCTGAGTTCAGTCTCCAGTACTTAAAAAAAAATTAATAGAGAGAAATCAGAACATGATGTTGATTGGATAAGATCATCCAATACTCTTCTCTCCACGGGCACACTGATTTTAACATTTATTCATGCACCAAACTACTTCACAGGAAGTTAGGAAACCAAGTGAGGGATCTGGAGTGCCTTGTTTTCAAATAATGTTAAGAGAAACTAAAGAAAGCAGAGAAGAAAGACTTGCCCCTGTATACCCGCCCTGCAACCAAAACACACATCTCAAAATAGTATAGGAAAGAGTTCCTGCTCGGGAGAAGAAGGAAAAAAGTTCATGTCTGACCTAAAGGCTAGTTTGAGATCCACTACTGTGACATTCAGTGCCAGGAAGAGCCAAACAGCCCTGTCCCCAGTCCAGCACCTTCAGATCAAGCACTGGAACCACACTTTACAGGAGGCCAAGAGACTACCCCCTAGACCCCCTATTATTTAGCAGTAGAGGAGGGGCAAGATTCTACTTCCTGGAGAGCAGAACATGAATGCTATCACAGGCCTAAGAGCATGGTGCTAGGTTTGCTACAGTGAGACCCAGCAGAAACTAGTGGTCCCTATGCTTAGCCCAGGCTCACAGATGAAGCATCCAGATTTTTCAAGGCACAATACCTAGTCCTGTATCCTGGTAGACAGACTGGAGATGTTGTTTATATCATTGTCAGCCTTAGAGCAGGACTATAGCACTCCACGAGGACTGTGCAGGTCTCTGTAACTGTGAGACTCGGCTGCAATTCAGGTTAGGGTCAGTCATGGTAGACAAGAGACTGTCTCTACCATTCTTTGCCCAAATTCAAGTGGTATAGTGTGGAGCAAAACTCCATTGGTTGAGGGTAGGACAAGATTGGAAGAACAGGACTTTACTTGGAGCTAAGTGGTGAAAGCCAACACTTGTCAGGTGCTAACAGTCCCTATTCACAACCCAATGGCCATGGTCAGAATCTCTAGAATAGCCCAGATAAAAGGAAGATAGAAACATTCCCAGTCCATTGCACTTATATCCTAGTCAGAATCTCTTCTGACTAGACACAATGGCCTTGAGCCACAAGTCTACTTCAGCAATAGGCAGCTCATAGCAGTGTGGGCCCTGATCCTATCTTAGTAATGCATTGGTTTTGGCATAAAAAAAGTGTCAAGATATGAAAAAATATGCATAGAAGCCTGGGGCTGATCCTTCAGTGGTCATTCTGCCTACAGTTGGGATGATTACTGTTTTGAGTACTCCAGTTCAACCTTAAGAATACACCAGCAAGGGGTCTGGGGTGGTGGCTCAGTGGTAGAGTGCTTGCCTTGCATGTGTGAGGCACTGGCTTCTATTCTCAGCAATATATATATATATATATATATATATATATATATATATATATATATATATATATCAATAAAGTTCTATCAATAACTAAAAAAAATTAAATTAAAAAAATAAAGTACACTAGCAGAATTTAGGAAAATCTTGGCACAATCCATAGTGCTTTAAAAGTGACAATATACCAACAAAAAACTCATAGGATTTAGATTTAGGCACCATCCAATGACGAAATATCAGAAGTGATTATAGTATTGGAGAATATAGGCAGCCCAGTTAGAATTTCCAGAAAGATAGGTACAAAGTCAGATTGCAAAGATTGGAACAAATGCATAATCTTTCAATGTCTGTATGATGTTGCATAGCAACAAACATCAAGAACATTTTTGGGAAACAGTATCTTATCTAATGGTCATAATAAGGTACCAGAAACTGACCATGTAGTAACTAATATAAGTGTGCACTCTGATGGAAAGTTTAAGAGAGATATTTCAAGGAAACTTAAATAATTTCAAGAAAACACTGAGGAAAAATTCAGTACTCTATCAGATAAATTGAATAGAAGAATGGAAACAATTTTAAAAAATAAGACCTTGAGTTGAAACATACACTGAGAAAAAAATTTAAAATGTGATAAAAGTTATCAAGAACATAACACAGCAAATGAAAGAAAGAACTAACAAAGCCAAAGACAACCGATATGAAATGCACAGTTTGAATAGAGAAAATAATAAAGAAGAATGAAGAATGCTCATAGAAAAACTGGGACAGCATTGAAAGAGCAAATATTCAGGTCACAAGGGTTCAAGAGCAACTTGAGAATGCCAAAAGAGTATGAAAGTATATTCAGAGAGAAAATTTCCCAATTTAGATAAAGATATGAATATCCAGGTTAGGCAGGTCAAAGGTTAGTCAGAATTAACTCAACCAAATCTATTCTAAGACATATTATAATCAAAGTCTCACAGGTAAAAAATGAGAAGAAGATTCTTAACCAGTTAAGTTTCAAGTTCTCAATTCTGCAAACATAATAAAATTTCAACTCAATGTTATTTCAAAGTTACCACAAGTGCTATATTTGTTGCTGAATTTGAGTTTTTGTAAGTCTCCCACAGCTGAGATGATGGAACAAAATGTGTGAAGGAAGAAAGAAGAAGAGAGGAAGAAGAAAATAATAACATACATACGTATATCCCAAATTTCCTCAATATCAGAGTGGTGTGACACTTTCACAGTATTGAAAGAAAAAAAATGTCAACCCAGAAAACTGTACCAAACAAATCTATCTTCATAAATACAGGGAACATAAAGCCACTCCCAGAGAAACAAAAGCTTATGGAATGTATCTCACAAAATCAGTCCTACAATAAATGTTAGAGCCAAGTTCTTCAAAAATATAAGTGGAAAGAATTTTTTTCAAACTAATTCTAAGTTAAAACCTAATTGTTTCTCCATATACAGGGCACCTCTATTCTAAAATAATATCTTCAACACAGTTCAACTATGATGGTTTCCCTTTAACTTTTGGGGGATATATTTCAAGATCCCAGTGGATACCTGAAATTGTAGATGGTATATAATACTATTTTTAACTACACATTTCATATATATATATATATATATATATATATATATATATATATATATATATATATATATGTGTGTGTGTGTGTGTGTGTGTGTGTGTGTGTATGTATGTATGTATATGTGTTAGGCATAGTAAGAGATTAATTACAAAAACTAATAATAAAATCAAACAATTATGCAATATAATATAATAAAATTATGTAAATATATTCTCTCTGAAAATATCTTATTCATTCTTCTTGCAATGATGTGAGATGATACAGTGCTTATGTGCTGAGATGAAGTTAGATGAATAACTTTAGCTTTGTGATGTACTGAAAGTCTATTATGTAAGGGTTACATATGCACAAGCTCTGTGATGATACCAGATAACCAGGATGCCTGCCAACTATCTAAAATGTAAGTAGCATAGTAGCATATACATCATAGATACATTGAACAAAGGGATGATTTACTTCCCTTGGTGGGAAAAAGGAGAATAGCTTATGAATCCATTAAACTGCTTAGATTTATGTGTAAATTATAACTTCTAAATTATTTATTTCTGAATTTTCTATTTAATATTGTTGGACTGTCTCTGACCATGGGTAACTAAAATCATTTATAAAAACATACTGGATAAGGGAGGACTACAGCATTATATGCAATATTATAGTTATCTGATTGTCTGTTTAATGCTTTCACCATTTATGATAATCCTATAAATAAGCTATTCCTAAAATTATGTTTATATTAATAATGCAATGTTTTTTGAGTTATAAGAAAATTAGACATCATAGATTAAAATCCAATTGATACTAATCAGGTGTGTCACATTGGGCAAGTTACTCAGAATGTCCTTAGTCATTTTCTTTTCAATACATATCAAATTTCTTATTTGTGAAATGAGTTAGTATATATATGGTTATAAAAACATGCTTGACCACTAGGTTTGCTGATGATAAAGTGAGGATGAGGATGGTACCAGTGTTTGTGTCAATATTATGCACCAGAACATGAAGATTTCTACTCTCCTGCTCAAGAGTGCCAGCAATGATTGGAAAGTGTACTACTGTTTATATTTTCCATCATCAGTATCATGTGAAACTATTTCATAAGGATTTCACAATTAAACTAGTTTTTCAGGTCTTCTTTTGCTTAATTTACCCAGGATGGAATATGCATTAAAATTTCTGTTATTTAGCCATCTGCCCCATTCTTTCCCTGAATGTAGATTATGATGTTTCTCCACTGGACACATTTTGCATTTCAGGTCAGGTGAAAATGTTTGACTTAAATGAAAATATTCTTAGGGATTTTCTAGAATGTACAATTTTATATATTGTTTGCCATATGATGGATTACTTATAATCTAGACATTGACTCCATTTAGTAGTACATCATTTTCTAAATTGAGGATGTACTTAATAGCAATTGAGTTTTATACTTCCTCTTATGGTAGATATATTCTATTGAAAGTGGTAATGTGAAAAGTGCAAGTTTATATACTACCTTTAAAATATGATTTTTTATTCTCATATTTAATGAATTCCAAATCATATAAAAATATATTAAACCTGAACAATGTTGTTTTATATATGTATATCCTTGATTTTAATTTGTGAATTTATCTATTGAAATAAATTGCCCTTAGGTAAAAGATATTATAAGTTTTTCTTGAAAAATTGACATAATTTTGTTCTTCTTTAAGGAAAAATAATACTCCATTATATACACATACCACATTTTCTTTATCTACACATCTGCTGATAAACATGTATCTTGGATCCATAACTTGGGCTATCTGAATTGGGATATTATAAACCTAGGCATGCATTAATATCCTGACTTTAATTCTTTGAATAAATAACAAGGAGTGGTACAGTAGGGTCATAAGGTAGATTCATTCCTAGTCTTTTGAAAAATCTCTGTAATAATCTTCATGATAGATGTACTAATTTACAATCCCACCCACAGTTTAAAAGTGTTCCCCCAACACACATACAGCCTCATCATCGTTTATTATAATTTGTGTTCTTATTGATTGCCATTCTAACTGGAATCAGTGAAATCTCGGTGTACTTTTGATGTGCATTTCTCTGATTGCTGAAGATGTTGAGCCATTTGTATTTCCTCTTTTGAGAAATATCTATTTAGTTTACTTGGAAAATTAGTGGGCAAAGATTTTCTCCTATTCTATAGGCTTTCTTTCACACTGTTGTTTGATTTGCTGTGCAGAAGTTTTTGTTTTGTTTTGTTTTTCCTTGTTTCAATTTGATGCTATCCTCATCCCATTTATTAATTCTTGGTTTTATTTTCTGAAATTTAGGGGTCTTATTCAGGAAGACCTGAATGCCTGTTCCTAAATGATGGAGTGTCAATCCTGGGTTTTTTTTTTGTTTGTTTGTTTGTTTTTGTAGTTACAAAGTTTCTGGTGTAATTCCTAAGTCTTTGATCTATTTTGAGTTGAAATTTTTGCAAGGGTGGGAAACAAAGATCTAGTTTCATTTTTGTACATATGAATTTCCAATTATCCCAGTGCCACGAAAAATAAATCATGAAAACATCTCCATTCACAGTAGCCTGTAAAAAAAAAGTGCCTAGGAATAAATCTAACCAAAGAGATAAAAAACCTCTACAATAAAAAATTATAGAACACTGAAGAAAGAAATTGAAGAAGACAATAGAAGATGGAAGATGTCCCATGTTTCTTAATAATCAGAATTAATATTGTCAAAATGGCAATGTTACCAAAAGCAATATACACATTCAAGGCAATCCCCATCAGGATCCCATCAAACTAGGAAAAATAGTATTAAAATTCATATAAAAAGCAATGTCTGGTTTTCCTACCTGAAAAAATGAGCTCAGGTTGTCATTTGAACTGATAACTTCATGATAGTCATAGTTCTCTAAGCAAAAAATGTAACAAACAAATATTCTTTTAAATTATTTCTAAAGCAATAACTACTATTATGATGGAATGATGATGAACCTTTAAACATCTTAATTTTAAGGAGAAGTCAGTCTTCATATAAAAATGAAGGATGACTGCTTTTTTTCCCCCCACTTTGCCTTGCTGATGTAATGTTAATACCACTCAGTCACTGCTGCTGATTTAGGTCACCTTTGAATTAACCACTAATATTTTTGAGGTTCTGTGTACTTGCCTCTATAAATCCCCTGGCAAAACCTCTAACAACTTCCAGTGCATTTCACAGTTTATTCTGTATGAGAAGTGTTCTTTTTTTTTTCTTTTGAACTCTCATGTTATAGGCTAAAGAAAATGAATGTAGTTTTCTTCTCATTTCACAGTTTATATCTAAGCACTTCCCACCAGGAGAGCTTCAGAATTTTGCTGTAAGCTAAATGCATGTTTCTCTAAATGGCAGCTTTTGCCTTTGAAACGTGAAATGATTCTTTTAATGGAAAAAAATTCCTAAATAGATGAGAGCTGGATAGTTCACTAAAGAAGTCTTAAGACAAACTATAATTTATATATATAAATAGATGAGAGCTGGATAGTTCACTAAAGAAGTCTTAAGACAAACTATAATTTATATATATAAATTTTATATATAAATATGTATTTTAATATATTTTGTAGTGTTAAGTATCTATGGCAACATAATTTCTATAGTGATTATATCAAGTTTACCTTTGAAAATCAATGCATTGTACTACAACTAAATTGCTAAATAAAGAAGACATCAGACATTTTGTAATTTTACAAAATACAATAAAATTAATTTATTAAACTCATACAGTAAATTTGCAAAAAAAACCGGAAAAAATATATTTTAATTATTTACTTCAGTAAACATGCATTTATGTATAAAACAGCCTGGGAGGTGTCATAGGATTGGCAAAGATGAGAATGAATATGTTCCTTATGTCTCTTTCTTAAAATATACTTTAAAAGACAGATAAATGCACACATAATACTAATATCAAAAAAAAAAAAAGATTGTAAAAGCTATTGAAGAAGCACAAAATTCTATTTGAGCATAGGACAGTGAAATAATAACACCTGTTTGAAACAGATCTTTCACTAAAGCCTCCTTTTTGCAAATTGCCTATAGATTTAAAAAGGAAGTTCTTTATGTATTATATTTATTGTGAATTAATAAATATGTTTTATATCTGCTCAATCTGAGAATGCAATTGTATCTGTCCTGCAGAAGAAACTATCTTTTTCCAGATAGTTGTAGCAGAGAAAATTTCAGTACACATGTGACTTCTACTATATAATGTACATGAAGCAACCGTTAAGTATAACAGTCACTTTTAAATGGAATTGGGACTACATCACCAACCTAAAAGTTGTTCTTAGGAAGCCTCAGTCTTCTACAGTGTTGTTAATTTTCATTAGATGGTCCTAGTGATTTTATTATTTTGAAATAAAACATATCACATTTTTCTTTTGATAGTAACTTCTGATGTCTGTGTGTTTAGGAAAGAAGAATTGCTATTTTAAAATTTTTATAAATAATGGTGAGGAAAAACAGTCTTAAATCTCCTGACAGAATTTTTGTTGTTTTAATGGAAAAAATCAAACGTCAAACAAATCTAAGGTGGAACTATTATAATTCAATACTTTCTTATGCATAACATATTTATGCCAATGATATGTATTATAAATATTGATTCTTAGAAATTATTCTATAAATGTTTGTTTTTTGGTACTGGCGATTGAACCCAGTACGAAAAAGCTACCATCAAGCTATACTCCCAGTCCTTTTAAAATTTTTTTCTGAGACAAGGTCTCCCTAAATTGCTGAGATGGATCTCAATCTTGTGATGTTTCTGCCTCAAGTCTCCCAATATAAAATACTTAAAGTTGCTGTCTTTAAGAGAAATACAAATGTTATCCTTATCCTTTAGATGAACCATGTAAAAACAATACCTAATATATGTCCATTAGTTATGTCTTCAGGTATTGTCTGCCCTCAGCTATAAATCAATTCAGTATTCTTCTGAGTTCCATGCATCTCTAGTGATTTGAGAGGAGAAATCTTTTGTTTAATATTCAGTTATATTATTAGTTCTAACATTGTTTATGAGTGTTGGGCTTTCATATGGAAATATATATAAAGGAAAAGAGGTCAAGCATATTAGAATTCTCACTGAAATGAGTTCACAATTCCAATGGGGAGTTTTTATCAGCAGTTAGAGAAACTGCTAAGAAAAATTTTAGAAGACAAAAGAGCAGTTGAAGCAGGTCGGTTTGTTACTAAACAGATGGGCTTAGGAAAGAGTGTATAGAAAAAGAAAAAGTACCTCAGACAGAGGGAAACAAGTGAACATTAATCAGAATGATATTCTGAGTTTGTGGGGTAATGTGAAATGAAGTGTGAAGTTTGGAATTGGTAGAAAGGACAAATAGTCCATAATACAAGGATATACTTATACTACCAAATATGATATTTGATTTCTTACTTTCCTGTCATTGGGAGACATTTAAACATTTAAAAGCATGCTCTAAGAATTGGTTTTATTTGTCAGAGGAAGAGTGACATCTGTGTTACTTTTTAGTTTTCTGAAAAACTTAAACTTCTTTGTTTAAAACTTAAACTTCATTTACTTGCACTATAGATTAAGTCCTGCTATGCGAGATAGGTTCTAGATTGATCCCAATATGCTCCACTTAGGATATTGTGTATACTGTCTATTTTTTATTCTGCTATTTCACATGGATTTTATTACTTCTTGCTGGTTACTACCCATCTTTTTCTAAGTATACATATATAGAGAGGTACATGCATGTAAATGCACGTGTGTGTGTATATAAATGTGTGTATATATACATGTATATATGTTTGTGTATATACTTTATATATAGTCATATGAAAGTCAAGCAAGTTAAGTGTTAAGAAACAAACTATATTTAACAACACATCAGCGATTTATAACCTTGGTGTGAATAGTTTCTGTTAATTCTCAGGGGATGAAATACCAGATATGAACAGATATTCTTTAATCTATTTTCTATAGTACCATAAAATAATTTTCCAATAATACACTTCTAACTACTTTGGACTCCTAGTTAATGTATGTCAATGGCTTTTAATTTCTCTCAGGAAAAAATACAGTCACCTTAGAAAAGCATAATTCATTCCCACAAATATGCTCCTGGCTTTCTTGATTCTGTACTTTCATGCCTACTGTTTCTTTGGGTAAGAATAAATTCTTAAATTCTTCATTTGCAACATCAAGGTTCTAATCAGAAAGATCATTTTCTATTTTTTTGGTGGAAGGGTATTAGAGATTGAACTCAGGGTTACTCTAAAACCGAGCCACATCCTCAGCCATATTTTGTATTTATTTAGAGACAGGGTCTCACTGAGTTTCTTAGGGCTTGTTAAGTTGCTGAGGCTGGCTTTGAGCTCTAGAACCTCCTGCCTCAGCCTCCCAAGTTGTTGGGATTAAAGGCATGTGCCACCACGCCAAGCTAGAAGAGCACATTCTTAAGAGTTGCTACTGTGTTTGATGGTGTGTATGTTTATCTCTACACTAGATTAAATCCCCTGCTATCTGTACCCATTGAGTTAAAATTTTATTTTTAATAATCACATATGCATCTATATAAATTGTTTATACATATTTAACTCCTCTGATGGTGTAAACTCTGTCTCTGTTAATTGCAAATGAACCATGAGGAAATTACACAATCATTAGAAAATATCTAATAAAGTAAATGAATTAGTGATGAATAAATGAATTGATAGATGGGTAGATAGGTATATGGATAAATGAATAAATTTGCAATTTTATGAACAGATTGGAGATCACAGTATTAAATCAAAATCCTGTGTTACATTTTGAATCTTTAAAGCCTGAATAAAATTATTGTGCATCAGTGGGATATCCATAGGAAATTAAAATAATAATTATTTTTGCTAAATTTATGAAGGTATTGCATGATTACTGTAAATTGATTATTAGTTTCCACAAAGCAATGGAAATGATAAAGAATTGGGAATGAAATTGTTCTCTATTTTAACGGAAACTTGATTAGGTTTATTTATTTCTCTAACCCTATTTCTTTCAGTAATGAACATGATTTTAATACCTATTTAAGGGCATACCGAGAATTAAAAATGTTAAATAACTACCACATGCCTGTCACAGAGTAGGTATTTAATAAATGGTACTTTGAGTTACATTTCTTATGTTATGGATAATTTTTATATTGTTGTTTTGATTCTTAATCATCTTCCAGCTAAGGTTGGCTCTCTGTCTGACCTTCTCTTACTGATATCCATATAAAATAATGTATAAATACTTGGTTCCCATCAGCATTAATTATTAAAAGTAGGATGAGAGTAGTTTTTGATCATTGTTTTTCATTCAACAAATGTTCATTTGAACACCTAGCAAATACTAGGATAATCTAAGTCTTAAAGAGATGGTGATTTACAGTTATTGATAAGTGTTATGAAGAAAAATTAAGCAGAACAGAACAGGAAGGGCCATGTTTCAAAGTAAGACTGTGTTTTGATTGCACTTTTAAATCGAGTAGCAAAGGAGGTCTTTCTGAAGAGGTAGCAATTCAGTGGCTTGAAAATACTAAAGTTAAAATAGAGTAAGTGAATGGATAGAGAATCAGAACAGGAGGTATAGGTAAAAATATAATTAAAATAATAATAATACAATGATCATTGAATAACGACAGGTTTATTCTACTTAGACTAAGATGGTAAACAATTAGAGAATTTAAGTATATGAAGAATATAACATGACTTAAAGGAATGAACAGCAAGATTTGTTAGCAAAGGGGTGATATATCATTTACTGTATTAAGAAATTTTATACAAGTGTCCTTGGAATCAGGAAGGATACTGAAGAGCCTTTCTCAACAATCCAAGAAGAGATGAGGATGGCTTGAACTGGGGTGGTGGGTGGGGAAGAGATGATAAGACATAGACACAATCTGAAGATAGATTAGCCAAGTAAAAAATCATCCTAGCAATTGAGTTTTAATTGTGATATCAAATCTTGGACCTCTCTAAAGGAAAAGAAAAGCACCTGTTATGTGCATCAATTGTAACCAGAGAGATGAAGACTCTACTCCCCATGGGCATGGGTGTCTACTAATACACCCTGCATCTTTTCATGTCCCAAACTGCAGATGAGTTATGTTTAGGCAAAAAACATGGCATCTCATGAAGTCTACATATCTCAACACTGAAATTTGATAAAAGAACAAATTTCTATTCTTCCATGTGAGTGTTTTTAAAATTTTTGAAATTACCTACCACAATCACCAGAATCTTTCTTCCTTTTAAAAAAAGGATTTTGAAAATTTTCCAATGCTCTTTTGATATTATTGTCTAATTGACTTGTGGAAGAAAACACATTGTACTAGAAGCCAGAATTCTTTCAACTCACCTAATTTCAAATATATGGACTGTGTAATGAGATTTTTTTATGCTTTAAAGGAAAAATATAGAAATAGTAGTATTGTCATTTCCTTAAAATTTTTAATATATTCATTTTAAAGACAGAAAATTTAGCACAACATAATATGTTAGTTTAATTCTATTGAAAGGTGTTTGCATGTATATTCATGTGTCCCTTTATTATCGATATCTAAAATTATATATAATCCATTGCAGTATGGTAAAAGGGATATTAAAATTTAAGACAGAAACTTGAGAAAAAAAATTGTACACTTCATAGAAAATCATACACACAAAAAAAACATGATTTTTTTTCTTGAGAAAAATAAAATCTAGAGTTGTTTTATAAGTTGACTTCAAAAGTATAACAAAGCTATAATAATCAAAATAGCATTGACATAAGAACAGACACACAGTGAAACAGAGGAGACAGCCCAGATATGGAACCACACAGATTCACTTATTTTCAACAAGGGCGCCAAGAGTACTTTACAGCAGAAGGATATTCTCTTCAATAAATGGTTTTAGGAAAAGTGTAAACCCACTTGCAGAACAGTGAAATTATACACTTATTTGATACTATATATAAACATTAACTCAAAATAAAGTCTTTTTAATTTTTTTTTAAAGTCTTAATTACAGAATGTGACTCTACAAGATTAGTAGAAATAAAAATAAGTGGAAAGCTCTGTCACCTCAATCTGACAGTGAATTTTTGAATGATTCCAAAGCACAGGCAGTAAATGTAAAAATAAATGAGATTACATGTAACTGAAAACTGGCTGAACAGAATAAGAAGGTCTCCATAGGTTTAAGAGAAAACCTAAGGAATGATAAAAATGTCTTTGACAACTACATATCTGATAATAAGCTAATACACAAAATATAAAAGGAAATCAAACAACCCAATAGCGAGAAAACAATTTAATTGATTAAAACATGTGGAAAGAAATTGAGTAGACCAAGGGAGGCATCCAAATTTCCAACAAGTATATTAAATGCTCAATATAATTATTGTTCAAAAAGCAAATTATAACATTAAGATATTACATAATGCTTGTTAGAATAGATCAAAATAACAAAAGGTTTGCCAAATATGTGAAGGAAAAAAAACCTCTTTCACATGTTGATGGAGATGTAAGTTTATATAGTCATTATGAAAAACAGAATGAAGCCTTCTCAAAAATATTAATAGGATGGAATTTCCTCAAAAAGAAGAAATGTAGAAGTTCATCAGAAAATTAAAAACAAAATTACTATGTAATCCAGTACCCCCACTACTGGGTATATATCCAAAGGAAATATGTTATATCAGTATTATTCACAATAGCCAAGATAGAAAAGCAGCCTAAATATCCATCAATGGATGATAGCATAAAAATGTCCTATAAATACACAATGAAATATTACTTAGCATTAGATAGTGAAATGAAAGAAATCCTTCTGTCCTGTCAGGGTCTGTAAGCAAGTCAAGATGGCGCCTGGCATTTTGCCAGAGAGAGTGGTTTGTGAAGTAACACCAGGGAGCCATTAAGTGTGGAGATTCCTTATTGGTTGACTGCTGTATCTAGTTTATGTTAATTAAGATAAGCTGTGTGGAATGTATATATACCCCTCCTGTCCTACAATAAATGGCTCCCACTCCTGCTGTATCAATATACACAAGTTGTTTGTCACCCCCCCAGTTATTTTGCCCAGCCAGCCGGGCTGCGGCACTGTCCACAACAGCATGGTTGAACCTAGAAAATACTAGATTAAGTAAAATAAACCACACACAGAAAGACAAATAATTCATGATATCACTGATGGGTGGGATGCAAAGAAGTTGAATTACTAAAAGTAGAGTAGAATGGTGGTACTAGAGACATGGACTATGTGTAGGGGTGGGAAGGTTTATAGATGTATTGTTCAAAGGATACAAAATGTCAGAAGGAATAAATTCAATATGTACAATATGGAGACTGTGGCTGTATATCGCTGAGAATAGATTTTAAGTGTTTTTACCATAAAATGTGTTGTGAAATAATGCATATATTAATTCAATTGTGCCATTCTACAATGTATAAAAATGTGAAAACATCATATTCTACATAAAATATCTTTGCAATTTTTTATTTTTCAGTTAAAAATATATATAAATCAATACTGCATACACAAATGAATGAAGGAAAAAGTCTGAATTTCCAGTCTGGATTTTGTTGATATTTATGAATTTGACATATATCAAGCCATAATTGTTTAAGTATAAAGACCTTATTTTGAAACTGGGAATATATATATGAATATTTTGCAAGTTGTATAAATATATATGCATATAAGTTATGACATGATTGTGGAGCTGACAGCTTAAATGCCAAGTTGGTTCACTAATCTATCATAGCATTCATGTATTAAACCACATGTTTGATGTCTGATTAAATTAGTGGTTTTCTAGGTAGGTTAACAGGCATGGATTACCTAGCTCATTTTGAAGTTAATTGATTTTTTGAAGATAAACTTGTAAACAGTCAATCTAACTGATCTTTGAGAACTTTATCTAATGTATTGTCTAAAGACTGAGTATATTCAGAAAATGCTTCTCAGTTTATTCATTTCACAAAAAAATTGTTCCATATTCGCTTGATTTCAGAGAACACAGGCTAGATTTAGACATTAAGTAATTTTGTAGCACCTCTGGTAAAATACACAAGTTTGTTGTGTGAGCCATTCAGTTTCATTACTTTAAAAGTAATGGAAATAATATTTAACTACCTATTCTAAGGTGTTTTAAATACAAATGTATAAATTTACTCCTTCATATTGATACAAAATCCTCATTTTATTTATACTAAGTATCAATTCTGTAATATTTTGTTTCTATCAGATTTATCTTATTCTATGGGATATTATTATTATTATCCTGGGTGGTTGAACTCAGGGTTACTCAACCACTGAGCCACATCCCCAACCCTATTTTGTATTTTATTTAGAGAAAGGGTCTCACTGAGTTGCTTAGTGCCTCGCAAAATTGCTGAGACTGGCTTTGAACTCATGATCCTCCTGCCTTAGCCTCCTAAGCTGCTGGGACTCTAGATATATGCCACCAGCCCAGCCATGGGATATTATTAATTAATGTGAATTTAAAATAAAATTAGATGTAGGTGCATATATTTAAATTAAATTCTATGTATAAATATATATTTATGTATAAAAATATATGTGTATGAATATCATTTATATAAATGTATATAAATATATTTTCTCTATATATGTTTATTAATATATAAATATATGTGAATATCTGTTTCTCTAAAATTTCATTGGTTCCCATTTAGTGAAGCTGTATTACTGATTTCTGAGCAGAACTATTTGATAAAGGATTCATTATTACACTTGGGTATAATTTTAAACAACCAGATTAATTAACCATTCCATCTATCACACCTTACATCTATACAAAATGTTTTTTTTCATTCCCTTTTCTGTGAAATTAGATCAAAATCTGAGAACATGAAAGGTGCTTAATACATCTTTTCCCTCTTTTCAGAAAAAAAATGTGTGCCTTGAAGAGAGAAAATACAAGATTTAAGGGGTGGCAGGTGATTTTTTTTATTTTTTTGAACTTGAGTTGTTCCAAAAAGCAGAGTATGTTTAACAAAAGTGCTCTTTATAGTCTCCATTTGCTTTGTGAGCTTCTGCACATAGTGTTTATTGACAGCTATCAATGGAAATTAGAAAGTGATGTGATCCTTTCTAACTCTTCCAGAATAGACTGTTCTTCCCTGTTCTGACATATGATTGACACATCCTATTCTGATTCCATCACTAGGGACAGTTTAAGATGAAAAACAATTTCCCTAGAGCTTTATAAATTTCCTGTGACTCTTAAATTTTTTAGTGGGTATCCACTTGCTCAGAAATTTTTGAGTTCTTAGGAGATAGTGGAGCAGTACAAAATGATTCTTAAATCTCCTATGTGTACCGATTATATAAGCTGATGGCTTAATATTTTGGAAATAGTAAAATAAATCAACATTTTATATCATATGATAAAATGACATTCACATAATTTAAAAAGATATCATGATTGATAGCCTTTAAAATGAATATCTGTCCTACATTTTTATCAATTACTGTAATTTCTTATAACCCAATAATCTAATCTTACATAAAATATCAAGTCACTCAAGCCAATCTGAAACAAAAATACTAGTCCACAAAGCAGAACTTGATCAAAGAGCTACATTTTTAAAATACATTCCCATAAAGTTGCCACATACATACGTCTGGAATATTTGCACCTTTTCAGTTTATTACTAATTTTAATTAGATTTTGTGTAATCAAAATAATACCAAGATAAAAACTGAATATATTTCTGTAATGAAAATTGAGATAATGACTATAGTTTCTGATGCATTCAATGTGAAAAAGGCAATAATGAATATTTTTGAAGGCATTTACTCTATGTAATATTGTTTTTATGCATTATTATCATTTGGAAGATTTTCTTAAAATAATACAAGTGTAATATCAGTTTTGATGCTGTTGTGTAAATATGTATCACAATATGGTCTAAAAGTTTTAAAATTAGGATAAGAAGATTGTCATTTGTACAGTTTATTTTAATACTAATTTTCTCTAAAAATCTCAAAACCCTAAAGATAGAGCTGCATATATTTTTTTTGCCAATATCATACTTTTAATCATTTTGAGTCTTTATATAATCACCTAGTTTTTAATAAAGTTACAAAAATATTTCACTTTCAGTCCTCTGCAGATTAAATTGTAAATGTGCCAGGGCTAACAATCAAAGTGGAAGTGTTATAATATTTTATCAGCAAAGGGGAAAAAAAGGCTTCCACAAAAATAACAATCTGGCTCTAAAATATAAGTACCCATCAGAATCACATGGATTCTTATTAAATATTCATTTCTGTTTAACCAACCCAGAGATTTTTATATATTTGGCCTTGGGATTAGTTTAGATTTGTATTTTTAATAAGAAACTTTGTTTATTCTTTATTATGTAAGTTCCCTGTAGAAGAAATAAAATTAAGCTATGGCAATTTAAAAATGCTTTACCTATAAACAGCAAAGGTGACTACATTCAGAGGAAATACGAATAACTTATTGAAATCAAAGGATGTCCCCATCTGTAAAAAGTGTAGCACTTGATTCTTCATTTAGCAAAAGAAGATTAAACTTTCATGATCCTATCCAAATATCGTTGGAAGTGTATTAACCAGACTGATTAATTATTTTTAGAGGGTTTGAAATCCACTTTCTAAAATTTATATATACACCATTTAATAATGAAATATACATACAAAAGATTGTACGGAAGGAATGTGCATAATTTAAAGGGTTATAGTAAAATAATTATGTGTTAAGGATTTGTATAAAGATGTAAAATACACCTGAACCTTTGAATATCCCTTTTTCCCAGATGTAATCATTATCTTGAATTTGGTGCTTTTAGTCTGTTGCACTTGTCCTTTGTTAACCCAGAGATGACTGTCAAATTGTTGAAAATCTAGCACTGAATGATTAGGAAAAAAAAAAAAGAAAGTTACCACATACTTAAAGCTTGAATATTTGCACCTGGAGTAGAGTCCTCAGAGCCCCTCTGCGGCCAGGTCTGAGTGCATTCTGATTGTATGAGGATGAAAGAAGGTATAATTTCATGGGGTAGTGTGTCTTTCATTCTAAATGCAAAACTGGAACCTAAGAGGCTTTTGTGAAATAAAAGACCATGAAGCATAAGCTTCATTGCAAATCTGCCTCGGATGGGAGGTGTTAGTGAAAAAGAAATACATCCATAGGGCCCTAGGATACAGAACAGAGCATTTTGGGAAATTGGCATGGTTCAAGAGAGGGACACTTGTTGTATGTAGGATAACAGCTACTTAAAAGTATTTCAACATTTTTACAGACAGTATTAGCACATGGAAACAGGTTATTTTCACTACATTCATCTCTTTCTGTACATATCCCGATATGATACAATATATGACAATATATGACAATGACTTATCAATATGTGTATGATCTGATATGATAAATCTGCACACATAAGCATATATATTTATTTTTGCCCATCTTAAATGTTACATAAATAAATTCATACATATACGTCCTGACACTTCTTACATCTTTTTTTCTTTTCTAGGTATTTTTTACTAAAATTAATTTTCATTAATTAAATTTAATTTCATTAAAAATAAATTAGAAACTTAAATTAAAGACAACTACTTTGCTCTTATGTCTAATCTGGCCAAGTACTAGAAATGCAACTTTTATAAAAGGACTTTGGTAAAATTTGTCAATGCACCAATTCTATCAAAAACTTTAGATAGGAATAATAAAGTTCAGTAAATTAAATTTTAGAAAGCGTAAATGAAATATTCAAAAATCACGGGAATCTCTTCCTTAAACATGAAAGGCTTTCAATGTAGCTTCTTAACAACAATAAGAAAATTGGTTCACAATTGCTAAATGAAATAATACTGAGGGAGATCTTGGGTAACTTTAGAGCTTCATTATGCAGTCCAAAATCAAAAAGATAGCATTTTTCTTTAAACTGAATAGAAATGCACATACTGGGTCATGACTTTTCCATCTACTTGGATTACAGAGATTTATTCATCAATTGTTTGCATCAACCAACTTGATGGTTCCATGTTTTTCCTTCCTCATTTAAAAGAATGAACATTTTTCCAGTGGAATAGCTCTTCTCTAGTTATTCGTGTTTCCTCTGAATGCAGTCACCTTTGCTGCTTATAGGTAAAGCATTTTTAAATTGCCTATGAGGTACTCAGGCCAGTCCATGAGCTGAGCTGGCATGCTGGCATTGGTATACAATGTGTGCAACTTGATCACATCCACAGTGATCATGCTACAAGTTCTTTCAACAACGCTTTCAAAAAGTATCATATTCAATCATTTTCATCATCATGTAGAGCTTACTGTTAGTTTTAGTGAGCTTTTTTTTTTTTTTTTGCTTTGGTGACCAAAAGACCTGATAAAAACAATTTAGAAGAGGAAAAGTTAATTTGGTGCTGTGGGTTCAAAGGTCTCAGTCCATATACAGCCAACTCCATGACTCTGACTCCAGATAAGGCAGAACACTGTGGCAAAAGAGGGTGGCAGAATAAGACAACTCAGGACATGACAACAAGGGAGCAGAGAGCCAAAAGCATAAATCCCAATGATACATCCCCAGTGACCCTCCGCCCCGCCACCACCTGTCTATAGTTATAACCCATTGAATCCCTATCAGTGGATTAATCCATTGCCTTCTTGATGAACATCTTTGTTGTTCCATTGTATTTTGCTATGTCAAGAGTGCTGACTTATTTTTTCATGTTTTCTGGTGGGTTTCTAGTATTTCTGAATAGGGAATGCATATTAAAATAGGAAATATAATTCTGAGTGGAATTGGTAGTGAATATAATAGGTAGTGAATTTAATAGGCCTCTAAATAATTTATTATAAACTCCATACTTTTCATCACTAAATTGTATTGGCCCATGTAGTAAATAATCATTTTTTTTAAATATAGGTCTTCTTCTTGTATCTTTTTAAAAAATTCTACTTGTTAATTGTCTCAGCCCATCCTCTGGCATACTCTACTAACTGGCATAATTTTCAGATGAGCCTTATGAAACGTATGCTGTCAGAAAATTTTGTTTCTTCTTGTTCCTTTAATTCTTCATATGATTTTTAGAACAAATTAACAAATTCATAGGAAAGTCTCCATAGTGACATATTTAAAACTGAGATTTTTAATCATTGAACTTTTCTACCTATGACTATAAGTATACCTTCTCATTTTTTTTTTCTTTTGGGTATGGGGTTTCAGTTCACAGTATTGAACCAAGAGTTTTGTATAGGCTCAAGTACTCTACCACTTAGCTATATGAACAATATTTTGCTTTTTTTTTATTTTTTTGAGACAGGGCCTCTCTGAGTTGCCTAGGTTGGCTTAAAATTGTGATCCTCCTGCCTCAGTCTCCAGAATAGCTGGGATTACAAATGCCCTACCATAGCTAGTTTTGTTTATATTCCTTTTTGTGTGTGTGTGTGTGGAGGGGGGACCAGGGATTGAACTCAGGGGCATTCAACCACTGAGCCACATCCCCATCCCTATTTTGTGTTTTATTTAGAGACAGGGTCTCACTGAGTTGCTTAGTGCCTCGCTAAATTGCTGTATCTGGCTTTGAACTGGCGATCCTCCTGCCTCAGTCTCCTGAGCTGCTGGGATTACAGGCATGCACCATTGGGCCTGGCACATGCATGTTCTTACTTAATGTTTCACAATAGAAAGAATGATTTTTTAAAAGTCATGCATATTTTCCTGTCTTATTTTCATGTGCATGGTATGTTTGTCACTTTATATAAATGGAATTTTAAAGTAAAATTTAATGATTTTGTGTGTGTAAGAAAATGCAGTAAACCACATTTAACACTGATTTTGTATTTCTTGGTAAAATAACTCATTAGGTCTTATCTACATTCTGTAAATATTTTACAAGTTTCTATACAGACCAATATATGAGAAAATGACACTATTGTCTTCAATTCAATTCTTATGATTTTTTTCTTTAATCCTTATTATCTATTACTTTTGTTTAATGTTAAATGAGATGGTGATAATTACTGTTTAATATTTATATTTATATTAGAATTAAAGTTTTGACTTCTCACCATTGTGTATTTTGTTTGTCACAGGGATTTTTTTTAACCATTGGCAGATAATAACTACGTATGGTTATGGGACACAATGTGATATTTCATCTCACTTATACAGGATACTTAGATTATCAGTCATCTCAAATATTTATTATTTCTTTGTGTTGAGAACATTCAAAATCGTCTCTTCTGACTATTAACAATATTAAATACTGTGAACTGTCATCACATCTCAGTGTAATAGGATATCAGAACTAATGTCTGGCTGTGACTTTTTCTGTGTTAGGCTCTCCCTGTTCTCCCATTAGCCAGTCTTAACCCCTATGTTGACCTCTATGTCCATGAACTCAGCTTTTTTGAGATTCAACATGAATGAAACTATGTGGCATATGTCTTTTTATACATGATCTATTCCATTTCACACTATGATCTCTATGTCTATAATGTTGCTACAACTTATAAAATCCTGTCTATTTATGGATGAAGAGTATTCTACTGTGTTTATATAACGTATTCTGTTTATTCATCCATCAATGAACATCTCAGTTGATTCCATACCTGGCTACAGTGAATAGTATCACAATAACACAGGAGTTCATGTGTCTTTTAAATATTGTGATTTTATCTCCATTAGCTTAGAACAAGATTGCTGGATCATATGGTGGTGACATTTTGATACTCTTTGTTAAGTTAAATAAGTCTAATGTTAGTTTATGAAGATATGTGTAGCCAATGTACATAAATGATACCAAAAGCTACTATTGCATACATTGAAAGAGTTCGGACTTTTTTAAAATTTAATGTGTTGATATGGAAATTTATATAAATCAAATCTCTAATGAGGAAATGAAATAATGAAAAATCTTTTCATCATGATGCTTTTCTGTCTTTGCTACCACATTTGGTTTGCTAAAATTATTTTAAGATTTTCTCATTGTTCACAGGTGACAATAAATTACTTTAATTTTTTTCTATTTGAGCGCAGATATATTAAATCCTTAAAAATTATCAGAATACATTTCTTATTTTGTTACTTCTTAAAATTTAGGTACTATTGAAGTTACCTCTTGCATACTTAACAGGAAAACATTAAAAATCTATCTGGATATAAAGTTTTGTCTGTGAGAAGATTTAAAATTAAAGGTATAATTGATAATTATTTTACTACTTGTGTTATGATAAGAAAAGTTTGGTCTTTATCCCTGGTTCTTGCTTCAGGGCTCACAAAACCCTAGCAATTTCCTGAGTCGTAAGAATGATAAGAATATCTTTTTCTCTAGTGACATGACTCTTGATGGGACCCTGATAATTTTACCATAGGGTTGGTCACCAGGAAAACCAAACCTGATTAGAAAATGGGAACTTTCATCAACATCCACTGACCCAGAGGTAGAAAGAGTCATTGGGGATTGAATCCTTCATCAGTTCTCAATGATTTAATCATGCCCATGTAATAAAATCTCCAACCTAAAACCTGGTGTACAGAGAGCTTCCAATTTGTGAGAGAGCAATGCTTCTAGATCCCTCTCGTAGAAACTGCACTGCTTTGCACATTCTTCACTCTAAGTATATCATCCATTAACTGTTCCTGACTGCAGTCCTTTATAATAAATTGAATTGTTTTCCTACCCAAACTGGAAAGGCTTTAGATATCCCTACTGTACTCATGTCTTTGCTCAGTAGTTGCCAGAGCCTCATGTTTCTTCATGTTCTAGAAATCATTCCAGGAGGCACGTGAGAAGCTCTCTAATTTTTTTTTTTGTGTGTGTGCCTGTGTATGCATGCTTCTGCTCCCACCTATACACACTTGTTTAGGGTGTGTGTGTGTTGGGGTGCTTTTTTAATATTTTAAGACTGCAGAGAAATATGTATAAAAATAGCAGTTCTCTAAGGACCTGTTCTCTCTCCCTAAAGTAACTTCAACCGTATTGTGAAGAGGCTAGAAGTATTTCTCAAGATAATTTATTAATAAATGTTAGATTGTTCCTTATATTTTCTTAGGGAATTCTACTATGATCTAGTGCTCAGTTTTAGAATGTGAATTAATTTAGCACCTATTTTGCTATTCTTGGTCTCTAATCGAAAGAATTACATTTTATAAAATTAATAACATGCTGACAACAATTCCATATGCTCCACATTTCAAAACGTTCTTGAAAAGTTCCTTTTCTGTCTCCCATAAACAATATTTAATTTATTATAATTCATAATCAGAAAATTAAAAATATTTTTACGTCTCTCACAGTCACTCCATGTTTTCATAATTTTTATTTGTTCTTTTTGGCAACACAAGACAGTAGAATATATTTTGGCATATTATACCTACGTGGTGTATAACTTCCCATTATTGTGGTTTTATATGATGTAGAGTTACACTGGTCATGCATTCATATATGAACACAGGAAAGTTATGTATGATTTATTCTACTGTCTTTCTCTTCCCATTTCCTGTCCCTCCCCTTCATTCCCCTTTGTCTAATCTAATGAACTTCTATTCTTCCTCCTGCAACCCTTCCTGTATGTTAGCATTCACATATTAGAGAGAATATTTCACCTTTTTGGTAGGGGGGATTGGCTTATTTCAATTAACATGATAATCTCCAGTTCAATCCATTTACCAGCAAATGCTATAATTTCATTATTCTTTATAGCTTAGTAATATTCCATTGTGCATATATAACTCATTTTCTTTATCCATTCATCTGTTGAAGGGTATCTAGTTTGGTTCCATAGCTTAGCTATTGTGAATTGAGCTGCTATAAACATTGATTTGATTGTGTCACTGCAGTATGCTGATTTTTTAAGTCCTTTGGGTATAAAGTGAGGAGTGGAGCAAGTGGGTCAAATGGTGCAATACACAGAAGTTTTACTATTATTATATGTATGTTATTATCCACACTATGCATTGTTTCCTTTCTACTATTCATCTTCAAGTCTACTTTAGTATACTATTCTAGTATACTTCTTTATTTTACTGATTTTTAACACATTTTAGTGAAGTATCTACCTCATTGCTTTTTGAAGTATTTCTATCTCATTGCTTTTTGCTTACCAGCAATGTATGTATTTGTGTATTCATCCATAGGATTATCATCCTGATCCTAGAGAAGAAACTAGCTCTTCAGTTGTATGCCTATGTGTTGGTCAGATTCCATTAATATAACAAATATCTGAAATAAATCAACTAAAAAAGAGAAAAGATATATGTATTATCCATTCATCTGTTGAAGGGCTCTAAGATGGTTCCATAGTTTAGCTACTGTGAATTGAGCTGCTATAAACACTGATGTGGCTGTGTCATTGTAGAAGCTGATTTTAAGTCCTTTGGGTATAAGCTGAGGAGTGGGATAGCTGGGTCAAATGGTGGCTCCATTCCAAGTTTTCTGAGGAATCTTCATACTGCTTTCCCGAGTTGTGGTACATATACACAATGAAATATTACTCAGTCTTAATACAGAATAAAATTATGGGCATTTTCAGGTAAATTAGTGGAACTAGAGAATATCATGCGAAGTGAAATAAGCCAATCCCAAGAAAACAAAGGTTAAATGTTTTCTCTGATAAGCAGATGCTGATCCATAGTTGAGGGAGGTAGGGAAGAATAATGGAACTTTGGATTATGGAGAGGGGAGTGAATGTGTGGGGATGGGAAGGATGGTACAATGAGACAGACATCATCACTCTATATGATTAAACTACTGGAGTGACTCCGAACCATGTATAGCCAGAGGAATGAGATGTTATGCTCCATTTGTGTACAACGTGTCAAAAGGCATTCTACTGTCACTTGTAACTAATTAGAACAAATAAAAAAAATTTAAAATAAAGGAGCAAAGGTGTATTTTGACTCACAATTTTAGAGTCATTGCTCATTTTAAAATCATTTAGCTCATTGCTTTTGGACCTGTATTGAGATGGTATGTCACTGTGGGAGCACACGGTTGAGGAAGCTGCTCACCTCATGCTGTTCAGGAAGTACAGAGAGAGGAAGAGAGGGGGCAGGGTCCTAATATCCTCTTTAAGGTCATGCCTTCAATGATCTATCTCTTTCCCAATAGGCTGGGGCATATCCCAATATCACCACAACCTGGTAATAAGTCATAAAGACGTGTGACCTCAAGAGACATTCAAGATCCAAACCATAGAGCTCCATATAAGAATTATATGTTGTGTTTTTCTCTCTCTCCCTCTCTCTCTCCTTATTTGTGTGTGTGTATTCAAATAAAGGTGTTTCCAGTAGATTTTATATTCAATAGTAAGCTTTATTTTTTTCAGAGAAGATATAACTTATTAAAGTTATTATAAGATATATTTTACTAAATTACTTGATATAGCATTACTACTTCACTCTCTTTTTCTTTCCTATTTTCTTCTCTTTATTAACTTTATTTCCTAACTAAGGAAGATAGATGCTAGTTCCCATTTGAGAATTGATTAAATACTCTGTTCTGAGGCTAATTTACTTCCTAGAAAAACATCTCTCTATGTCTCTCAAAATTTAACGACCTGATTTCAGTTCAGAGGAGAGTTCCTTGTGTCAGTGGTACTTTAAAATTCAGATAATCAAATGAGACATTCTTTTTCTTGACCTTCTTAGAACGTCTTTATAGTAACTCATCTAACCACAACTTGGCTATCATGTTGTATTGATTCTTTATAAAAAAAAATGTCTCAAGTACATTGAAGATAAGTGACATCTGATATTACTTTGAAATTACATAAAATACATGTGTTGTTGACTCAGTTATTATATCAGTCAATAAGAGTGACACAGACTAATAAGTTCTAGAAGCTGCAACTGATATACAGACAATTTGACAGCTGGATTCTATGAGCTACTGTTTGCAAAACATTCCTTTTTAAACTATGAGATAAGGGTAATAACATAATAGTCATATTTGCTTACAACTTTCATCTCTGAACAAGTAAATAGTGACCATCACATACTAGATTGGTTCTTATTCTTGCTCTATGAAAGTTTTTATTTTTTAATTTTTTTAGTCTGCTCTTTGGGACTTTGACTAACTAAATAAGTATTAAAAAAAAAGGCAAGTCTTTACAAAGCCTATACAAGGTTATTGGGTGCTAGCTACAGATTGCTGATAAAAGGATGTCTAAACACTGAAAAAGGAGTTATCATCAAATACCAAACAGACTTTATATATATATATCCAAATTGATTTTGTAAATTAATCCAAGTCTAGGTACACACATTGAAACTAATGGAGTTCAGAAAAGAATTAAATAACACTCTAGCCAAATGAACTAGTCAATTTAACATATATCACTTGGGATCATGGAATAGATTTTCATTATTTTCATTTTGAAAAATGAAAATCCTACCAAATAATCTCTAAGCTTTCCAAAAATCAAATTTCTGCCCAGTTTGACAGCAAATTCAACATACATATTGCTAAAATTTAAAGCATTGTATAAATTCATCAAAAGAATAAAAATACTAGATAATTTGATTTATAAGGTAAATTTTTAAAAAACTGATTCAGACATTGATCATGTATTTTTTTTTCAAAGTGTTTTAAATATACTACTAAACATACATATAGGAGAGGGAACTCAATATTTTGCAAGGAATTACTTCTGTGAGTTGTGATTGGACCTGGATTCTGAGGAGCAGAGGTGGTTACTGGTTCTATGTAGGCAACATCACAATGTCTTGGCTACACATTTTATGTAAGATTGATATCCTGTCATACTCAGTCTGATTATATTTAAAGGTCTGTTTTTCCCAAGTTTTTTACAGGTTATATGCATAAACCAGAAGGGACACCATGATTTTATGATGTTGAGAATCTATTGCATAATTATTTGAAGATAAATATTTGAAACATTTAAGAAATGTATTGTTTCCACATATATAAATCATGTCTTCAAATCATCTTATTAATATGTTTCTTGAATGGCTATTTTCTCGTGTTTCTAATATATTTTGTTTTGTCAATGATCATTTAAACCAAGCACCATGATGTTTGCTTGCCCTGGGAGTCTGTATTTCTTAATGCACATTTGACTTGTCCACAAATTTATAGACCAATTGGAACATCATTCCAGAAAAAAAGATAGCATTTTTTTTTTTGTATGATTTAATGCAAACTTTTGAAGTATGGAAAAGACAAATAATGCTTTTGCCCAAATCATCTTAGTGGCTATATTTTCTTCAAAAATAATTAAACATCACATTTTATCCTAAGCAGTATATCATGTAAAGTAAGTAGTGTAATATTCATGCTCTTTCAAGGTCACTTAGTTGTATTTCAAAGGACATTCATTAAAAACATTAGAATCTTTTAACATAGGAAACATAGTTCATTTTATAGGCTAATTAGTCAGTATATAGATCACTCAACCATCAAAAAAAATTGAACACATACATAAAAACCTATACTAAGTTGAAGTTGGCGTCTCATTTCTAACTGATATGGTGCTTAGTATGAACTTTTATGTCTCCAATTAAAACACTAGGGAAAACACCACAAGTGCATTCAAGCTTTTTCTAGTCAGTCAATCTGTCATCATAGTAAGCATGGCTGTCTGTTCTATTTTCCAGTGCCAGTGTGATATTCACACACCATCTGCCAACTTCCACTTATTGCTATTCAGGCTCCATTGCTAGTTATTCATTTCTCATTTTGGTCATCATAAGTCAGCATGTTTGTGAAAATCCAGTACTGCTTGCTGAACTAATACATGTACAACTGCTGTTGAATTTAGGCTTTGGGACTTATATTGCTGCTCTGATAATTTCCTATGGATTCATCTTCTACAAAATTCATGGACTAACATATTGTACTGAAAGCTTGCAGTAAAATAAAGCATTCATTTTTCAAGAGGAAAGAAAATGAGGACTCATCAGACATGTTTTCTTCCTTTTCATCCTATTGTTAAAACTGCATTTTAATCGCATGCATTGAATGTATATTTATATTTAAGGCTCCTTGGATTTCTATCTTATAATTGAGTGACCCTTAATATTTTGCCCTGCAGACGTACATATGAGAATTTTAATTTCTCAAAGGTCAATGTGAAATATCTCTACTCCACCTAAAATGCTGACTTTCAACACAAAGAGAAAAAACTCATAGTTCATCATTGAAATAGATAATTATCATAACCTCCTTATGCACAACACCTCATATGATCCTTTTCTCCACTAAATTCAGAGACATTCAGTAAAAATTTGAGGCCTCTATCACTCTTTTTTTTTTGAGGGGGTGGTGGTGGTGGTGGTGGTGGAGGGTCCCAGGGATTGAACTCAGGGGCACTCCCCCACTGAGCCACATCCCCAGCCCTAGTTTGCATTTTATTTAAAGACAGGGTCTCTCTGAGTTGTTTGGTGCCTCATTTTTGCTGAGACTGGATTTGAACTCTCAATCCTCCTGCCTCAGCCTCCCAAGCTGTTGGAATTACAGGTATGTGCCATCACACCCAGATATTTTTATTATGGAAGCTTCTATATGGCATGCCATGTCTCAAGAAAATTCTTTCCTTTCCAAACTCACAAAGCCACTAAATACACTCTTTTAAATTCATAAGCTAAAGCTGATTTACTTACGCTTCTGAGATTCTAGTGTTTGCATGTTATTTATTTTATCATCAACTCTTTCAATTTTTATTTTATTTTATTTTTTTTAATTTGAGGCAAGGTCTTACTGATTTGCTTTTATGCTGTCAAAAAAAGAAAAGAAAAGAAAAGAAAATCTCCCATGATTTTACATAACTTAGTAGAATGACGAGAGATTGAGAGTTCTAGATACTCTGTTTAAGACCACTCTTCCTTTACCTCTAAGACCTCATGGACAAACACACTATTCTTTGGAAGACCATTCTTCCTTTCCAAATTCACCACCACCAGGCTTCCTATGGCCACCAATATGAATCTCATGTGTCCTCTCTTCTTCATTTTGTAAGGTATCAAAAGCCCAGGACTCCATCTCATCCTTACACTCCTGAGAACTATTATTGCTTTATAGGTTTGTAGAACTTCTTTTTTTAACTATTCTTCCATTCTTTCTGATCTCATAAAAGTATTTCCCCCGTGTTCTCACCATAAGCTGTGTAACTCCTCCACCATGATTTGACTAAGTTGACAATCAGCTCTCTCTGGAGGCCAGTGCCTTTTTGAGTCTGGTAGCTGTATTCTTTTCATACTAGCTTCTATTGTATTTGGATATGTTGCTGTTGCGTCCAAATAATGCAAATTTTGTGACTTGAGACTGCACAATTTTAGTATCTTACAGTTTTTGAAGTGATAAGCTTAAAATATTTAGCAGGGTCAGGTTTCTTTTTGAGTTTCCATAGGAGACTTGAACACTCTTCTTTTCCTGCTTTTAGAAGCTGCCCATTTTTTAAGATCTTGATTTCATTTTTCTGACTTCCGCTTCTATCATCACATTGATTCTGACCCTCCCATCTCTCTTAAGAAAACCTGTGATTTGGCTCACCACAATAATTCAGGATAATTTAGTTATTTCAAGATTCTTAATAACATCTGAAACATCACTTTGTCACTAGTGCCAAGGAGTGTATGAGCATATTGGGAGGGGTTATCCTGTCTACTACAGGGGCATGTATTTTCATTCCTGCTAACTGCAGATTTAAAAAAGTTCTTTATCCTCTTAAAGATCAAGTTTAAATTTTCACCTATAATTTAGTGTGTGTGTATATATATATATATACATATACACACACAATCTTTAGTGTGTGTGTGTGTATGTATATATATACACACAATATATATATTATATATTATATATTAATATTATTATATTTTATTATTAATATATTATTAAATAATATATTATTATTATATTATTATATATTATATATATATATATATTGTGTGTATATATATACACACACACACACACACACACACACACACTAAAGATTGAAACCAGGGGTGTTTAACCAGTGAACCACATCCCCAGCCCCAGCACTTTTTAATTTTTTTTCTTTTTTAATTTGAGGCAGGGTTTTGCTGATTTGCTTATGGCCTCACTAAGTAGCTGACACTAGCTTTGAACTTGCAATTCTGCTGCTTCAGCCTCACAAACTGCTGGGATTATGGGTATGCTCCACCACATCTGCCACACTATTACTTTTTGTGAACATTATTATTTCTTAAAAATACATACACGATTTAAAATTTTTTCACAATTTACAATTTTTTTTTACAAATAGTAAATATAGAATTTAAATTTATAACTCCTTAAATTAGTTCAGGCAAATGTGATGAATTAGGAAATGGTTTCCTTCTTATCTAATTTTTTTTCAGTTGATAAAATTATATCTTCTGATTCTTTAAATGTGTAAGTGCCATTTTAGTTGTGTTAGTGAAGGAACAGAAAAATAATTTAAAATCCTCACAACTGAAAGCAATTATAATTCCAAGGTAACAAAATTCAATATATTCCCACTAATACTACATTTTTCTACAGTTATCATCTGTAAGTTTTTCTGAAAAATAATTAAAGTATCCCTGTGTGGAAAATTTCATGTACTATTTATATGTGAATTACTTGATAATTTTTTATCCATAAGAAATATGCTCTGAATAGTGAAAAGTACAAATATTATGGTCCTTGTTTAAAGGCAGTTTTTCTTTAAGCTTACTGTTAATCAGAAATTAAGTATTTTTTTATTTGTAAATTGAGCTAATATTGTAATAATTAAATTAGTTATTATGCCAAGTTCATCATCCAATCTCACTCCTATTCCTAAGATCTCTAGTAAGTACATATTTGACATGACTAAGAATCAAATGTCTGAGCTGACTGTCCATGTAGTGCAGCCTTCATTCTATAATCATTCAGCATCAGATTTCTAGTGTGCTGTCTTGCCTGTCCATTCTATTTTGAAATCCATGCCCTTCCAGCTATTCAATCTGTCCAAATCACTTTAGCAAAGTCATTGGTCTCCCAGTAACAATAGTTCTGTTCTCCTGCAGCTGAACAACTTCCAAAGGCAACAGAGACTTGAGTCAGGTTGTTTTTCTTCAAAAACAGTTTTTAAAAACTTAAATGGAACATTTTTTTTTTGCTTGTAATAGCTGCAGGGAAAGTGAGGGGGGAAGAAAGGGTCTCTAACAGGATGGAGGATAGGTTTTCATATTGGTAGTGAAAAGGAACTAACTGGAACAACCCAAGGCAATCTGTCCTTTAATATGGGCAGAGTTGCCAAGGTACATAATTTTAGAGATATAATGGAGAGGACATGAAATCACCCATGTATGTGGGTAGTTAAGCCAAAATATAAAATTTTTTATTTTTGTTATATCAAATGAATGTCACTGGAAATAAAAGCAAAATGTTAGGTTTCGATTATAGCATAGGAGTCAGGTGGATGTGTCCCTGTGTGGAAAATTTAGTTATTACTTGACTTCGTGGTATATATTTCATGGCTACAGAATCCTTTAGATTGTGGATACCTGGGGCAGAGGAAAGAAATATGCTGATTTAGAAGGAAAACTAGAATACATGAGGAATTTGGGTCCCAAGCAATGGACTGGATTTAAAGATGATATTAAAAATACAAGAGAAAAAGTTTCAAAATGTAATATTCTTTATTATTATTATTTATTACTTTTAATAATTACCAAAAATCTATATTCAATGCAATGCCCATTTATGTGACCATCAGAAAAATCCATTATCTGTTTTGTTTATTTATTTAATTATAATGCAATTCATGCTAAACATGATTATGAAACAACTGCTGAGTATGACGTGGCAGTAATTATCACACAATGAGATGAATGTGGTACTTTTTGAGTGATTTTCTGAGATACTGGACACTAATTCTATTCTATAACTCTAAATGCGTTTTTGCAACTTTAATTTTGAAATATATGGAAGATGATATATTAACAGAACCTCACTTCATTGAAATGATTGTAAATGTTCAGCAGATATTGTTTCTCCTATCCCTTGTACAGCATGCAACAGTATTAGCATAAACTTCTTTGTTAAAATAGCTTTCACTGAGAATATTTCACATGTGGGTTTGACACTTTTAGGTGAACAATAAAATTACACATTTTTCTCATATCAACTGTTTCACTATTTCAAAATGCAGTCTGTAATGTATTAAAGTACTATTATTTTTCTTATGTTAAAATATCCAATTTTGAAAAGCTTGCTTCTAGAAGCATGTGTGAAGTACTTATCATGTACTCTCAACAATATAGAATAATGTTATCAGATAAAATGCATAAGTTAGAAAGCAGTTTTAAAACTATTAATTCTGTTTTTTCCCTATACTTTTGAAAATGGTATTGAGCATTTATATCTGTATTTAAAAATCATATTTTAATGCAAATTTTTTATATTGCAAATTATTTTGGTGCTTCTTACATCTGTGAATTTATCATTTTCATTATCTAGTTTATATTTACTTACTATATATATATATATATATATATATTTGTTTTCTTGAGACAGCCTGTCACTAGGGTGCCTAGGTTAGTCTCAAACTCCTGGGATTAAGAGCTCCTCCTATTTTAGTCTCTTGAGTAGCTCTCAAACATTTGCACCATGCCTAGGTTTTGACTTAGAAGTTAAAATGCATGTCTGTATGTTTTGTGTTTTTGAAAAGATAATCTCTTGGTGGAACGTATCAGTGAAGAATATTCATAAGAAAGAAATTCTACTATTACATACATTCAAATAATTTTTATATCCCTTATACTATAATTTATAAATCATGTAAACTGATATATACATATCACAAGATAAATGATTATTTAACTTTCTTCATTCCAAAAATAATATATTGTATTGTTTGCTGAAAAATTTTTAATATTTTATAAAATAATAAAATATTGTGTTACAATTTTTCCAATGGAATGTAAAAATCAAGATAATTAAATTTGTGTAATGGAAGTTAGGCTATAAACTTTAGTCAAGCTCATATATAATGAAAATTCAGGGCTGTGGCTATAGCTCATTGGTAGAGTGCTTGTCTCACACGTGCAAGGCACTGGGTTTGATCCTCAGCATCACATAAAAATAGATTAATAAACAAAGATATATTTTAAAAAAAGAAAATTGAAATAGGCATTTCCACTTCAACTCCCCAAAATAGGTTTTCTAGTGTTTTGCTTTTGGATGATTTTTGTCTTTGAATTATAAATGACAGTGTATACATATCTAGTCTGCAGGTTAACTTGTACATAAAACAGGAATTTACACAGTAATTTAAAGGTATAATAAGTGGATGCATGACTATAGATACCATTGGATTTGCAGCTCTGATATTTGGAACAACTTTTGGTCAAAAAAAAAATTCATTTGAATTGTTATAGTCTGTAAACAAGTCAGGATGGCGCCTGGCAAAATGCCAGAGGGAGTGGTTTGTGAAGTAACGCCAGCGAGCCATTAAGTGTGGAGATTCCTTATTGGTTGACTGCTGTATCTAGTTTATGTAAATTAAGATAAGCTGTGTGGAATGTATATATACTGCTCCTGTCCTACAATAAAGGGCTCCTACTCCTGCTGTATCGATCTACACAAGTTGTTCCTCACCCCCAGGTTAGTTTGCTACAGCTGGACTGCGACATTGAATTCCCTTTTTTGTCCATTTTTAGCAATCTGATTATTCTTCCATTCCTGGGTGCAGCTTAAAGAAAGTGTGCACATGTAATGCCCATTTCTGATGGTTGCAGGTTTATAGATTAAATACACCTGAATGACCTTCAAGAATATTTAAGTCCTGAGCAAAGACAGCTACTAAAGCACTACAATATACACCTCAAATACTTTGTATTTCTTATGCTAATGTGTACAATTTTTAAATATTTTGTACCAATATTAAAAGAATTCCAAACTCTATAATCTGGAAAAGCTTATAACTTTTCATATAGTAACATTTAAATAATTTATTATAGGAGAAAGAAAGTATGATAAAATAGTTCTGGAAACAATAATTCAAATTTGACTGTATATAGAAAAATTGAAGACTAGTAGATATCTAAATTTCCTATCTTTTTCTCTATTTGTAATATTGATTTTAAAAATTAGTAACGATAACCCATTAGTCCTGAAACAAATAAAACTCTTAAAATTTAGTTCTCTTTGTTCTGTTTTTTTGTGGTAATGAGAATCAAATCACACAGCAGAAGGATAATATACCCAGAATGTGACATGATGTACTCAGAATATGTTATTACATTTCTAATGATATGCTTTTCAAAGCTGTTGTTATTATTGCCATGGAGACTCCTACCCTCAGAGGATGCATCTGGTGAAGTAGGTAGGTCATTCTAATAGCCTTAAAATTTTAGATTTGTGGATTCTACCTAACTCATCTCCACTGTCAAGGTGAAGCAAGCAAACAAACAAAACTAAACAATAAGAAAAGAAAAGCAGAATTTAAAATAGAACTAGTAATAGTGATCTTTGTCTCTTCATCTATTAATCCTTTTTCCTCTTAATAGTTATTACTATTAAGGTGTGTATTTTAAATTGTATATTTTATATAATATGAAATTTATATTTATACACACATATATATATACATACAAATTACCTATACATGTATATGTGTGTATGTGTGTGTGTGTATGTGTGTATTTCTTTGGCCTAGAGTAAACCTATTTTTAAAGTAACACAAATACTTTTTTGTGCTTATTGTGATTACTAAGCTATTTTCTCTTCTCTCCACATTATGTACAACTCCGATGGAGCTGGGGTGGAATTCTCCTTTGGTTTGCTTGCAATTTATATCATCCAGCACTAGAGAGAAAGAACCAGGAAATATGGAAAAGTTTGAGTGGTCACAGTATTCATAATTTTCTCACTACTCTTTCAACATCACCCTAGCAGCAGTTTTATATTGACATGAATGTGTAATTAAAATATCCGGTGTTGTTTCTTATCTCCTGTTTACTTTCTTTCTGTTATCATAGCTCCTCACTATAGCCCTGCTATGGTAGTAGCCAGTCAAGGCCCCCACCAAGAGGTACAAACCCAAACTCCACGTGGGCACTCCTCTGATCTCTTCAGACAGCAGCATCTGCTGGCAGTGTGTTCAACATGGAAGGCTGAGCCCTAAACTTGACTGCATTCAGAACACCTTCCAAAAGTTCTGCAATCTAACCACTGTAACCTCTCCTTTTACTCTCTGAGCTTTCATGGTATCCCTTTTCTCCAGCTGTGTTTAATGTTCCTATTTTATATTAATTTTTAAATCACCAATGTTTAATTTTCTTCTTTTATATTAATTTTTAAATCACCTGATTATTTCTTATATGTTAAAGATTTCTAATGCCTTATAAGATTTGTAGAGTTAAAAAAAAAAAAGTTTTGCTTTTTTTTTTTTTTTTTGCAAGGCATTGGCTGAAAAATACAGACTTTTCTGAATTTGTGAGAGAACTTAAATTGCAGGACAAATAACTACTAGACTGAAACCTGTGCCTGGCACACTGTCACAATCATGTAATCCCAGTGACTTGGAAGACTAATGCAGTTCACAAGGTTGAGATCAGTCACAGCATCTTAGAGAGGACTTACTCAACTTAGTGAGATCCTGTCTCAAGATAAAAATGGTTGAGGATGTGGCTCAGTGGTTAGAAGGCCCTAAGTTTAATCCCTATACCCAAAAATATAAATAAATAAATTGACTAATTAATTAATTAATTAAAATTTGTGGTGAGATAGGTACCCAAAGGGAGTAATGAGATAAGACCCTATGATGACCTAGGACAAATGCCACTAAATACCATGTAAATTGATTAGAGCATTCAGTCAGAGATGATTCACAAGAAACTAAGCATTAAATGTGGATTAGCATGAGAGTGTGAAGTTCCTGAGGCTGTATTTGTATGAAATTGACACCCTCTTACAGACTTTCCTTATAGAACCAGTGATACCAAATACTTGCCCACCCTCACATAAATATTTCACAATATCAGTTTTGAAAGAAGGGACAGCTCTCTTGAATCCAAACACTCAAGAATATGATAAGGGAATATAATGAACAACTCCATGTTCACAAATCTGAGAACCTGAATAAAATATTTGGAATATATACACCATTAAAATGATGTTCAAGAAAGAAGAAAGAATGTAAATGGAACTAAGCGATTATGTAAGTGAACATTCATACATTTTTAAGAACAACAAAAAAGTCTTCAACAAAATATTAACAAGCAAATCCAGCAAAATACTGAATAATACACTACAACCAAGTGGGTTTCATTACCTGGAGACAAGTCTTTTTCAACATGTAAAAATCAGTCAGTTTCATTCACCATTTTAACAGATTGAGTGATCATGCAATCATTTCAATTGATGCAAAAAAGCATCTGACAAAATCCAATGTTTGTTCTGCTACTTTTTTCTTTTTAAACAGGAAATTACAAACAAAAGGAAATGTTATTATGTTTGCCAAAGACAACTAGTCCAAACCAAACAAATGAACAAAAAACAAGTACAAAATTAACTTTAAAATGTATCTTACTTTATACTAAAAGGAATTCAAAATGGATCTTATACTTAAATGTAAACATATAGCTATACAACTCCTAGAATAAATCACAGATAAAATTTCATTTTAATAATAAGGGTTCCAAGGAAAAAATGGTTGAATTTGGAGTTGGGGCCAGAAACAGGAAAGACTGAAACATTTTGTGGTACCAAAATATTAGGTCATAATTAAATAATTAGTTAATAACAGGCAAGTGTTAAAAATGGGCAAAAGAGACAATTTGGATGAGTTTCTGAAGACCAAAATTTGAAGCATGCCAAAATACATGTTCATGATTCTGTATTGGTGTAAATGAAATATTGAATAAATGAACATATGAAGAGAAAGAACAAATACTTCTGTTTTCTTTTTTAACACATTAGCCTCCTTTTTTAGAATTTAACTTTGGTCTTTGTCAGATTGACCTTTTGGTGTCTCAACTAGAGGGTGTTCTATTTCTACCTGCTATATATGGTAACACAGATGTTTGCCTGCTTAATGAAAACCAGAGATGACAGGACATAAAGAAAATTAAAATGATGTTTTCCTCATTGATCAGTTGAAGTATAGGGACTGGATATTTAAACCAGGTTCTAACCAAAGATGTTTTAGCCTGTATTTCTTTAATTCCTAGGACATTCCTCTTATATGTGTGTTACTAAAGAGGTCACCCTGCTATGTTGGTATTCTAGCCAAATGGGATGTGGAAAGGAAAAGAGAGAGAGAGAAATGAGGGAATGTCTGAACTTCACCCTGAAGGTTATGAAGAGTCTTCACAAATCATTCAGTTGAACAGATCACACTGCTTTATGTATGGCTGAAAAATATGAATTTCTGAAGGTCCTTGCTGAAGAATTTATTATTATGAGAAGATAACTTAATTTTGTTCCTTATATATACAGTGTCTGTTTATAGAAACCTTATTTAGATTATTTTATCAACCCTCTAAAAAATGTAAGAAATACATGGGATGGATAGTTATAAGATTTTTTTCTCATTTAAATTATTATTTACATCCTGTATCTGATCACTGAAAATAGTGTCTGATAATTAATATTCTAAGACAAGAGGGCTGCCACAGAGCTGAGGAAGGTACAGTGGTCCTCTCTAAGGGGTTCCCGCAATCACTTCAGAAAGATTTTAGACTGTTGATTAGAGTATCAGACATGAGTTTATTAGAAGGGATACGCAAAGGAAAAAAGGTGACAGTCTCAAGGGATAAAGTAGGCCCTCTCAGAGAGAAGGAGAACATGCCCCTGCTGCCTTCTAATTAAGTTTATTTATTTATTTATTTGTGGGGCAGGAAAATTTTCTGAGAATCCTGTCTACAGCCACCTCTTGACTTTTGACTGACAGCTAGATGATAGCAGACTTTCAAGTCCCTACTCTGCATGATAAAGATTAAAGACTATGCTAAGTCACTGTAGCCCATGCCAACCAGGCTTGTTATTAGGGCTTGTTTTTATATATTTCATGATTAAGGGGAATTAGACGATCTCTCTGAGTTCTGGAATCTGGTCAGTTTAAGTGTCACAGAAATCACCCTCTCCTCCAAGGTAACTTGTGTTTTCTTTATCAGCATTTTGGGCCTGCATTTCTCCAGTAGATACTGTGTTGTTTGTTGAGAAATGTAACAAATCCTATTGAATTATGTCACACAGGGCTATAGGTAGATTAGACTGTTTTTTCAGAGAAAGCATGTCAACATAGTAATCTCAGTTCACAGAAGTATTCCCTTAACCTCATGTTTCCACTGCTCACATCTGTATGTTACCTATAAATTAATATCCTAAATTTATATTCACATTATCAAAATTTGTATAAATGAAATGAGATTCTACCAAGGAAATATTTTATTATATCATAGCATTTCATTATGTATACTTTCTCCAATATGATTTATAAGGTGGGAAAATATTTCATCTTATGTTTATTCTATAGTCATTAACCAATTAATGACATATGGCCAATGACACTGGTTTTCTATTAATCACTAGTACAAACAATATTCTTGTAAACATCTTTGGTGAAAAATCTTTGCATACTTTTGCAATCATTCCCATATAATTAAATTCCTCAAAGAGAAATTTCTAAGCCAAAATAAATGCACGATCCTTCAAAAGATAGATGAATGCTTTTCTTTAAAGACGTGAGACTAAAGACCATTTGACATTCCTCCACTCTCTTATGACCACTGAAAATATTAAACATCATCAAAAAAAGGAAAAATAATAAAGAAACATTGTTGAAAAAAAAGAAAGAGCCAATCCACAAATCACAAATGTATAAATGTAGAAAACTGCATTCTCTAAATCTGGTAGTAATCAATAATGAAAATGAGAGAGATTGACATGCTGTCTCAGTTCTGGGAAAGGTTAGAGATTTGCCTAAAGAAACAGCACATACCTAGAAATAAAATCATCATGCAGAGAAGTAAAGAGATCAATGCTTCTCCTGGTCTTCAGTGATATTAAGGAATCAGTCAGCATGACTCATCTGAAAAAGTTTTAAAGGAAATATGCAACTCTGCATTTGACTGGAAAATGGAACTGCTGCACTCATAACCTTCAAATTGAAATTCAAAATTAGTGAAAATATGAAAATATGTTAAATATGTAAAACATAATTATTTTTTTAAAAGAGAGAAAATTCTTAGGGGACTTGAAAAACTATGAGAAATCACCAACTAACAGCAAAAATAGTCATGCTCAACAGAGATTCTTAACCCAAGATATGCAAAACCGAGTTAATTTTTGTCAAATAAAACATATTACAGTAAGTGCTCCTGGATATAAGCAAGAGGCTTTGGTGAGACTGAGCTATGAGAGAACTTTACTGATCATCTGTGATCATCAATGTTTTCTCCAAGAAACTGAACAACAGGTACATGTCCCCCAATATCAACCTTATCATTTAAATAGTAAAATCTCTAAAGAGCATGTTCTCTTTATCAAGAAATGTATATTTCAGTTTTGACAAGATCCTAGCAGGCTATGAGTCAATTGGAAAAGTAAGTAAAAATATCTTTGTTCCTTCATGAAAAGGGCCAAAGCATTCATTCCTGTATACTAGACACAATCCAAACACTGGCTGTGGAATTGGTGTATTACTGAGTACATAAGCATTGTATAACCCTATCCTTTGCCAACAGGGACATTTTAATGTCAGTGAGATATTGAAGTAATTAAAACATAAACTCCATGCTGTTGTATCTATTGCTATCCAAATAGCAAGCTTATTTTCCAGAATCTCAATTATTGAGTAGTAAAATTGCCTATATACTACTTTAGATTGATTTTACATTTAAAATGATAGATTTCACATTTATTACCAACACCAACATAAATTGACCAATATATGCAATCTGGTCATTGCAACTGCATACAGATAAATACTTTATTTCTATTAAAATAATTTAATCATAAGCATACATTCAAATTCAGTAAATCAAATTCTGCATAATACTTCTGATCATCAATGCAGCACTACATGTATATAGCCTATAATTTAATGTCAGTTATACCAACGTTAATTTGGGGAATCTTTCAAAGGAATAGCATAGCCATATCAATTATTTTTCCTTTAAGAATAATGCTGTATTTCTCAAATCATCATAAGGTGTCATTATATAATTACTGTAATTTTAGTATGTGATTAAATATAAGTTTGTAAGTGAAGATGTAAAGTGGTCGTGATCTATGTATATATAGACTCATTATATATCTTCAATTCATTTTTAGGTTGTCATTAAATGCTTCCCACATATACATTCTAAAAAATAAAAACTACAAGGCAAGTCACAAGTATAAAATACTGTTTGAACTAAACCAATATCACACAATTTTTAATGGAAGACTCTTTAAAATTGAATATATATGAGTATATATGTAAAGTATGTTGCTATTGTATTTTTTATAATCTCAAATTCATATTCTTCTGATAACCTTGACATGTATTGGCATCATAAAAATAAACTTACCAGTGTATTGCTACCAACTATGTGTTCTATAGAATTTAAATGTGTAATTGATGTAAATATAAACGAGTAAAATTAAAGACTATATTCTTGCATGACCAGGACATTTCCTACCTTTTCAAATATTTCAAATATTTAATATTTGCTACCAATTCTACTCCAATATTAATATGCCATAATACAAAATCATAATATATCATTTAGAAATAAATAACTCAGAAAAAAATAAGTATCTGCATCTAAAGAGTGATTTTTTTTTTTTACTTTCTAAATATTTTATACATGTTATTTCATTTAGTCCTTACAATAAATCTTATATGATTGGGAAAAAAACTCCCTTCAATTCCTATTTTACTCAGGGAAAAGATTGGGATCTAAGAAATGTAATGCTTTGATAGACATTGTTTGTAAAGAAGTAAAATAGATACACCAAGACAAAGGTTTAGCTCCAAAATTAGGGAATCCCTTTTTTCATGCCAACCATCTCTTTTTATCCACATACATTTGAGTACAAAATAACAAGCCTATGGATTTTGTCTTTCTCTGTGGGAGTGAGGGGATTCAAATAATAAGCAAATTCACTATGCATACTTTTGGTTTTGAATAATGCAATGCAGAATTTCATGTATTAAAATTTCATGTGCTATGCCAAGTGAAATAAGCCAATCCCAAAAACCCAAAGGCCAAATGTTCTCTCTGATATGTGAATGCTAACACATAATAAGGGTGGAGGAGGGAAGAATAAAAGTTAACTGGATTAGACAAAGAAGAATGAATGGAAGGGAGGAGTTACGAGAATAGAAAACAGAGTATAATAAATCAGATATAATTTTCCTGTGTGTATCTATGAATATATAACCAGTGTAACTACACATCATGTACAACCACCAGAATGGAATCCTAATTAGAATAAGTTATAATCTATGTATATATGATATGTCAAAATACATTTTACTGTCATGTACATATAAAAAGAACAAAAATTTTTAAAAAATCATGAGCTAAACTTTTTATTAACACATTAGTAAAATAAAAATCATTCATTGATGTCAAAAATATTTCTTTTGGAGTTAAACTATATAAAATATTGTCCACTTATTACAGTGGGGCCATGTAGAACTGGGCTACAAGAGAATAAAAAAAATGCTGACAACTTAAACAGATGAATTTTAATTCAGCATATAATCATTATCCTTAAGTGGACATACATTATTTCAATACTTGATAGAAAGAAACAAGTCATAAACTTTGGGTGTTTTTTTTTTCTTTTTGGTACTAGGCATTAAACTCAGGGATCCTTTACTGAGCTGCATCCCCAATCCCAGTTCCCTTTTGTTTTGTTTTTATTTTTGAAACAAAATCTCACTAAGTAATTTTCAGGACTTGTTAAATTGCTGAGGCTGGCCTAGGACTTGCAACCTCCTGCCTCAGCCTCCAGAGTTGCAGGGCTCATAGACATGTTCCATCACACCTGGGATGAGTTTTTTTTTAAGATTTAGATATTTAAAGGAAAGAAAAAATTATGTCTATGGTAATAGATGAAAACTAGTGGAAATATATTCACTTAGAGTTCTATATTTTATAATTCAATGTGACAAAAAAGGGAGTATTTCTTTCCTCCACTTTTGAAAAAGGACTTTAAAATGAATGTAACCTATGGGTGACATTTTGAGTCCTCTGATTATTCTCAATTCATTATTTAAATGTTTCTAGTTATTTAAACTGAAACTGGATTCATTGATTAATTTCATGCTATCATATTTTTATCATGTAGATATTTTAACTCACAGAAGGGATTTTATACTATTCAACATCAAAAAATGATAAATGAATAACAATACTAATACACTGATAACCAAGAAAATGTTAGATGAAGGAAAATTTTCCAATAAAAGTGATAATTTTGTGTTTTATAATGATAGATAAAGAACATTGATACTTGATAATGTTTTGTAAATTGTATTCTTCCATAGTTCCATGGAGACTGAGAAATGAAAAAGAAAAATTGATTAAGTTCATGCAACTAGTTAGTATGCAAAGATCTGACTTCGAAATCACTGATTTGTTTCTTTATGACAGCCATCTGACATTAGCCACAAACACTGGAATGTAAAATAGAAAGCCTCATTGTGATTTTGATGAAGCTTTCAAAAACAAGACTAGAAGATGCATTCCTTACTCCTCTGAATCTACTTTTTTTTTCACATTGTAGTTTTCATTTCAAGAATTATATCTGGGAGTAAGCCTTCCAAAATATATCTAATCAAAATATATCTAATCAAAATATATCTAATCGGTTACTTCTTTAAAATGTCTAAGTGCTTTCCTTTTGTTAATTTAAACCCCAAAGCCTAATGAGTGCAGTGCAATTTATTTTTATACAATGCTCTATACCTTCTGGCCTAAGTCTACCTTTTACACCTCCTCTGATGTATACTGCCATCAGTATTCCTACTTTTGCAACACACCAAGTTATATACAATTCCCTGAGCATCTATGCTCTTTCTTGTCTTTGAAATTTTTGTTCTCTTTCTGTCTCTCCTCATGATTCCAGCAAATTTCATCCAGCAGCACCAACCTGCCTTTTCTAATTACTCCAGTCTAGCTTTCATCCTTCCCTTGGTTCTCCTGTAAGTGTCTATAACTCTATTATGATACTTATAGCATTGCATTATATATAAATCTTTTTATTGTTTTGGCCACTCACAAGACTGAGGATTTTCTAATGTCTAGCAGGAGCGTTGAATGAATGAAAAAGCATCTTGCCTTTCTCTACCTTCTTTTCATTCTCTTCTCTCAATCACACATTTGTGTGTGTGTGTGTGTGTGTGTGTGCATTCATACATGAAAGATATGTGCATCCCTATCTTTGTATAAACATGCACCAATAAATCTAGCTACTATCTTTATTTTGTAATAGGAACTGACTTCATTGAGATGTGTTAACAGTTTCTTTTGATCTGCACAACAAACACATAATTGATGTTATTATTTTGTCCTATTTAAGGATGAGGAAACTGAGACTTAGGAATGTTATGTAGGTTGCCCAGAGTCAACTGAAATATTAAGAACAGAGTTGGGGCTGGCTTCCAAGCCATCACCAAAGTCCATAAGGTCAGCAACAGTATGATAGTGTTCCTTCTTTTAGTTCATTCTCTTAAAGCTGCTGCTCTTGTATTTTTTACCTTGGCTAAATAATTTTATTAAGTATTGATTGACTAAAAGTAGGAAAACACTGTTTAAAGATTTTAGAAAGTAGATTATAAGTAATTAAAGTCAAATTAAGAAGGTGGCAGTGACTTATTACCTTCCCATATCAATTTGCCAATATTTTGTACACAGAGATCATCACTATGAGATGATCAGGAGTCATCAATTCAAAAGCTGTTTGGGCGTTCAGAATGAGAGTCACACAATCTGTTGTGTCATTGCATGCTATGATTTAGAATGCACTAGAGAATGACAGTATCCCTTGCTGTTCAAATGATCATCTGCAAGACTGTATCCAAAGAGCTAGAAAGAAAAACTATACTCATACAACCAGAGGTGGCTTTCTTTTTCTGGCTCCTTAAGCTGTAATTTTTTTTTTTTTTTTTTTTTAGCAGAATCTCTTGCCGGGCTGCTTGCCAGTTGGTTGCTTGACTGAAGGTTATCATGAAATGATGAAAGAAAAATGGGAGAATAAAATCTCCTTTTAAAAACTACCAATACTTTAAAACTTTTTATTACTTAATACATTTTCAGTATAGAATTTTTAATATTTTTTAATTCTTTAAATGGTACATTAAAATTAGAACTATTATCAGGTACCATTAGATGTTTTCAATACATGCATACTTGGGTCAGTGTTCAAATCAGGGTAAATACATTTATCTCTTCAAACATTTATAATCTCTCTGGTAGAAACATTCAAAATCCTTTCTTCTGGCTTTTCTGAAATATATTGCACATTATCATTGTCTTAAGTCACCCTATTATATACTAGAATAGCATGTTTCTCTAATTATAGCTTAGGATTTATTTATACTTACCTTAAAGAAGCAACTCGGTAGAGGTCAGATGTACCACACACCCATTTTCTCCTATCAATAACACCTTCCTTAATATGATACATTGTATTCAACATCAATACTACATTGTCATTAACTGAAGTCCTTATTTTATTTCAGTATATTTCGGTTTTTTTTAATCCCTTTTACTCTTCCAGGGTTTTATCCACAATACCACTTTACATTTCATTGTCACACCTTCTTAGAATCTCCTTAGTTTTAATAGTTTTTCATAATTTTTTATGACTTGGACAATTTGGAACAAAACTGGTTATATATTTTGGAATGTAGCTTAAGCAGAATTTTTCTGATGTTTTCTTTATGATAAGAACAGAATCATTAGGTTTTGTTTTATTTTGTTTTTTGAAAGAAAAAAAAAACACGAATGTAAACTTCTATTTTCACCATGTCACCTAAAGGGCACATGTACTGAAGATGGCTTACCACTGTTGGTGTTGACCTTGATCACCTGGCTGTGATAGAGTTTATCAGGTTTAAACTCTAGTTAACTGTTCTCTTTTGTAATACTGTACTAATTGGAAGCAGTCCCTATGCCCAGTCTACATTTAAGGGCTTGCAGTTATGTTCTATCTCCATGAGAACAGAGTACCTACATAAATTATTTTGATTTCTCCTTTAGAAGAGATTTATATTTGCTCTCTCAATTACCCATTTAGCTAGTATATATTTTTTGGAGGTGGTGGGTATGAGGGATTGAACACAGGGTTACTCATATACTGAGCCATATCCACAGCCCAATTTTGAACTGCAATCCTCCTGCCTCAGCCACTGGGATTTCAGGTGTGAGCCACTTCAGTCAGTTCATTTAGTTAGAATTTCTATCAGCATAGATGAGTGGACATTTAGTTTATACTTTGGGTTATAATCCAGTACTATGCTACTTATTTATTCCTCAATTTGTTCCAAATATGGCCATATGAATCCTTTGATCTGATTCTGTACCCCTTTGACATAATCTGAGAGTATGTACCTGTTGAGCATTTCCTTCTTTGGGCACTATTTGATGCCTCACACTCATTTTCTTCATTCGCTGCCTTAGTATTAGAATAAGTAATTATTCTAAAGAGATTTTAAACTAGTAACATAAATAAAAGCTTATATAATTAGAATAATCTATGACTAAAGAGCTTAAAATATCTTATCAATAAATACAATATTATTTTGGAGAACTTTTGATTTTGGTCAATACATTAGGGTGGATTAAAAGTCATAATTTCAAAGGCTTTATAGTATTCAGGATACATTGCTCCCAATAATTTTTAAAATATCCAGAAGTATTTCTGGAAATGTTGGGTCTTCTTTTTCAGGATGATAAATACACTTACACTTTTCTTCTGAGGTTCATTTCACACTAGCAAAGGTTAAGATAGTTCAGTATTATGCACTGGGGTCTTATCTAAGTGAGACAGAACATGCCCAGGGCTAAGATTGGAAAACTGGGAATGAAATCTAACAGAATCATGCTTTGTTGCTTGCTCAGTGTTGTTAAAGGATTAGCGAGGCACAAACTGCCAAATTTGACACAGTGCCTTCTCCTCTCCGGTGTCAGCCTGCCAGAAGCTTCAGTAACACTAACCCAAGCAGTTTCACTATAGGTAGATGTTACACTCCATGAAAGAATAATTTAAATATTTATTGATTGATTTATTATCATTTAAACTTTGCAAAAAACATGAAAATAAAGTAATTATAAATTATCATACGAAAAAATTAAAGTTCTTAGGACAACATGGCACAATAGCTTTATACGTACAAAAGTCTTGCACTTGACTTCTCATACTCCTTCTGTGTCTCCATATATACACACTCCTTACATACACACAAACATGTAATTTTGCCATGCACGTTGTTATCCCTAATATTAAAGGTGATACATCAAAGTGGTCATAAGGAAAAGCAATGGAATCAGGGTGCTCTAGTATCCTCTGTTAAATGGATTACAGACATGCTCAGTGACTCCATATGTTCATGTGTAAACTGATGGTCACAAATCAACCAAATATACCTATACCATAGTGCTACAAAGAAGTATCCAAGTTCTTGCCTGAAAAGTGGTAAAACAATTTCTAGCACATTTTAAATATTCAATACATTCTCTTCTTTTTACTCCTTTCCTATTCTATCATAGTCTTCCATGTCAAAACACACTGATCTACCTCATTATTTTAGTGGCTGGAAAGTATACCAGAGTAGGAAATAACCATATGCAATACATTTGTTCTCTGATTAAATGACATGAACAGTTTTTCCAATAGTTTTCTTTTATAAACCATGAGATTTGTGAATGTAATTTTGAATTTTTTTGAATACACTGCTGTTAAAATCTATAGCCTAAATTTCTACAAGTGGGATTGCTGAATTAAGGACAAAGATAGTTTAATTCATTTTGACATTACCATTGATATCGTTTCTACCAATTTACATAAATTTTACATTTATGAGTAGAACATTTTTCAAAATTTTGTTTTAATATCTATAATTTTCATGCCTTTTATTATAAGTATACTCTGTGTTCATTATTAAAAATTCAAGCAGTTTAGAGAAGAAAAGAAACCTCCCTCAAGTCCTCTCAACCAGAAATAATCACTGTTATTACAAAAACAATATTTCGGGCATTTTTTTTATTTCACTCATTTCATATATTAAAGACAAAGAAATGCAAAGATAGGCCTTTAGATGAAGATAAAGTCTTTAAAATAGTGACTTATTATACCTATTATATTTCATTTAAAGTTATTAGATTGAATTTTACTTCAATAAAAATAAAAAGGCAAAATTGAATTGTATGACTTCTATAAATTATTCCTTTTACACATTAAACTATGTCCTGTATATATATATATATATATATATATATATATATATATATATATATATATATATATATAATTATATTTATATATTTCTTCTTTATTTTTTAAAATTTTAATTTATTTTATTTTATATTTTATACAAATAAAGCACAACTTTTCGTTTCTCTGGTTGTACATGATGTAGAGTCACACTGTTAGTACAATCAAACCTGTACATAGGGTAATAATGTCTGTCTCATGCCACCATCCCCTCGACATACACACCCTCCCCTTCTCTCCCTCCCCTCTGTTCAATCCAAATTTCCTCCATTTTTCCCTTGCCCATCTCCCCATTATGGATCAGCATCAACTTATTAGAGAAAATATTTGGCCTTTGGATTTTGGAATTGGCTTATGTAGCTTAGCTTGATATTCTCCAACTCTGTCCATTTACCTGAAAATGCCCTAATTTCATTCTTCTTTCATACTGAATAATATTACATTATATATAATATATGTTACATTATATATATATAATATAAAAAATATAAAAGTATGGGATATATATATATATATATATATATATATATATATATATATATATATATATATATCCCACACTTTTTAAATTCATTCATTTATTGAAAGACACCTTGGTTGTTTCCATGGTTTAACTCTTGTGAGTTGAGCTGCTATAAACATTGATGTGGCTGTGTCACTGTAGCATGCTGACTTTAAGTCCTTTAGGTGTAGACCAAAGAGTGGGATAGTTGGGTCAAATGATGGTTTTATTTCAAGTTTTCTGAGAAATCTCCATACTACTTTCTAAAGTGGTTGCACCATTTTGCAATCCCAACAGTAATGAATCGGTGTAGCTTTTTCACTCCACATCCTTGCCAGCATTCATGGTTTCTTGAATTTTTGATAATTGCCATTCTGACTGGAATGAGATAAAATCTTAGAGTAGTTTTGATGTGTATATTTCTAATTGCTAGTGATGTTGACTGACCATATTTATTCTTCTATAAAGTGTTTTTTCAGTTCCTTTGCCCATTTAGAGACTGGGTTATTTATTTTGATGGTATTTTTTGAGTTCTTTATATATCCTGGGGATTAATGCTCTATCTGAGGTGTATGTAGGAAAAATTAGCTCCCCTTCTGTGGGCTCTCTCTTCATCTAATTGACTGTTTCTTTTGCTAAGAAGAAGCTTTTTAGTTTGAATCTTTCCCATTTATTGAATCTTGATTTTATTTCTTGTGCTTTAGGAGTCTTATTATGGAAATTAGGTCTTAAGCTGACATGATGAAGATTTGGACCTGCTTTTTCTTCTATTAGGTGCAGCCTCTGTGGTCTAATTCCTAGGTCCTTAATCCACTTTAAGTTGAGTTTTATGCAGTGTGACAGATAGTAGTTTAATTTCATTTTGCTGCATATGGATTTCCAGTTTTCCCATCACCAGTTGTTAAAGAGGCTATCTTCTCCAATGTATGTTTTTGGTGCCTTTGTCTAGTATGAGTTAGCTGTATTTATGCAGGGTTTTCTCTGTGTCCTGTATTTTGTACCATTGGTCTACATGTTTATTTTAATGCAAATACCATGCTCTTTTTTTTTACTATAGCTCTGTAGTATAGTTTAAGTTCTGGTATTGTGATACCATCTGCTTCACTCTTCTTGCTATAGATTGTTTTTTTTCTATTCTGGGTCTCTTATTTTTCCAAATGAACTTAATAACTGACTTTTCTATGAGGAATGTCACTGGGATATTGATTAGAGTTAAATTAAATCTGTATAATGTTTTTGGTAGTATGGTCGTTGTGACATTATTAATTCTGCTTATCCAAGAACAATGGAGATATTTTCATCTTTTAAGGTCTTCTTTACTTTTTTTCATTAGAGTTTTGTAGTTTTCATTGTATAGGTCTTTCAACTCTTTTGTTAGGTTGATTTCCAACTATTTTTTAAGCTACTGTATATTAGGTAGTTTTTCTAATTTCCCTTTCAGAAGATTCATCACTGATGTACAGAAATCCATTTGATTTATGGGTATTGATTTAATATCCTTTTACTTTGCTAAATTCATTTTTAGATCTAGAAGGTTTCTGGTGGAATTTTTGAATCCTATTAAATATTAGATTCATGTTATTAGCAAACAGTGATAGTTGAGTTCTTCTTTTTCTATTCTTATCCCTTTAATTTCTTTCATCTGTCTAATTGCTCTGGCTAGATTTTTCAAGGACTACGTTGAATAGAAGTTGTGAAAGAAACCATCCCTGTCTTGTTTCAGTTTTTAGGGCAAATGCCTTTAATTATTCTTCATTTATAATGATGTTGGCTTTGGGCTTAGCATATATAGCTTTTACAGTGTTGAGCTATGTTCTTATTATCCCTAGGTTTTCTAGCATTTTGAACATGAAGGATGCTGTATTTTGTCAAATGCTTTTCTGTAACTATTGAGATGATCATATGATTCTTATCATTAAGTCTATTGATGTGATGAATTACATTTATTGATTTCTGTATGTTGAATTAACCTTGCTTCCCTGAGATGCACCCCCACTTAATTTTGGTGCAGAATCTTTTAATTTGTTTTTGTATTTGATTTGCTGGAATTTTGTTGAGAATTTTTGCATCTGTGTTTATTAGAGATATTGGTCTGAAGTTTTCTTTCCTTGATGTGTCTTTATCTGGGTTTGGTATCAAGGTGATATTGGCCTCATAACATAAGTTTGGAAATTTTCCCTCTTTTTATTTTATGGAATAATTTAAAGGGTATTGGTATTAGTTCTTATTTGAAGATCTTGTAGGACTCAGCTATGAGTCCATCTGGTCCTGGGCTGTTCTGAGTTGATAGGCTTTTGATGGCCTCTTCTATTTCTTTGGTTGAAATTTATCTGTTTAAATTATGTACATTCTCATGATTCAGTTCAGGTAAATCATATGACCCTAGAAATTTGTTGATGTATTCAAAATTTTCTAGTTTATTAGAGTAAAAATTTTCAAAATAATTTCTAATTATCTTCTGTGTTTCAATCGTGTCTTAAGATATTTCATTTTTCATCACATATGTTAATAATTTAAGTCTTTACTCTTCTTCTCTTTGTTATCATGAAAAGTTTTTATTTCATCATCAAATCTAAAGCTTAATTTTGCTGGATATAAGATTTTTGGTTGTTATCCATTTTCTTTCAGAGCTTGGTGTATGTTGTTCCAGGATCTCCTACTTTGAGCATCTGTGTTGAGAAATCTGCTGAGATCCAATTTGGTTTACCCCTATATGTAATTTGATTCTTTTTTCTTGTGGCCTTTAAAATTTCATCCTTATTCTGTATGGTAGGCATTTTCATTATAGTGTGGCTTGCTTTAGGTCTATTGTGATTTTGTACATTTGGTGTTAATATGCCTCTTATCTTTGATTTTCCAATTTATTCTTTAGATTTGGGGAATTTTCTAATATTGTTTTATTAAATAGATTGTTAATTCCTTTGTTTTGTATATCCATGCCATCCTCTACCCATTAATTCTTAGATTTGGTATTTCTGTATTATCCCATAATTCTTGGATGTTCTCCTCATTGTTTCTTACCATCTTCATTGTTTTGTCTATTTTATTTTTAAGTTATATATTTTGTCTTCATCATCTGAGGTTCTGACTTCCAAGTGATCTTGTCTGTTGGTAATGCTTTCTATTGAGTTTTTAATTTGATTTATTGTTTCCTTCATTTCAAGAATATGTGTTTCTGTTATTGTTGTTGTTTTGTTTTGTTTTCAGAGTATTTCTTTATTGAAGTAATCTTTGCTTTCTATATTTGCTTACATAGTTTTTTTTTATTGAAGTGGTCTTTTGTTGCCTGTGTTTGTTGTCTTATATCATCTTTTAATTCTCAGAACACTTAAATTATGAACACCCTGAACTCCTTCTTGACATTTCTTCTACTAAAACTGGCCATTGATTCTACTAATGTAGTGTCTTGGCTTATTTGGGGCACTTTCTTCCCTTGTTTTTTTTTTTTTTTTTTTTTTCATGTTGTTCATGTGTCTTCCCTTCTATCAGTGTGGACCTGAGGTATTGGTGTCTACCCTATAGACCTATAGTGTCTCTGAAAGTTTTAGATAGCTCTCCTTTAAGGGGAAAATCCATCTTAATAAGTCCCAATTCAAACAATATACATCCTTAAAACAAATAGTTCCTATTACGAAATTAGAGTTTTGTAGCAATAGACAGAAATGATGTGTTTGATTATTATCTACAATATAAATGGTAGGTTTATGACAGGGTCTACAGTTTTGCATTGTGGACAGAGAGAGAACAAGGGAGTGTAGGTTGAGATGTTAAGGAGGTATGAGGTGAGGATATGGAGGTATTGGATCTTAGGAAGTGTGTATAAGGAATTAAAGAAGTTGACTGGTAGCAGAAGAAATGAAAGAGATTCTGGGGATATAGGTAAGTGGAAATATAGTAGAGAATATAAATATACAAACAAAAATTAATAAGAAAAAGAAAAAATGAAACAATAAAAAGTAAAAGAATATACAAAAAAAAAAAAACCACTGTAATATACTATTCAGACATCTCAGTCTTCAGTAGCCTAATGCATGAAAAGAATTTGGTTTCATAAATGTTGAGTATGTGAGGGCAGGAAAAGAGAGAGTAAAAAAAGAACAAAAAGAAAATACAAAAAAAAAAACAAACCTCAAAGGAAAATTAAACAATTATTTCTGTAGGAGTTCAGGTTCTTCCCTATTTCACTTCTTAACTAATAAGTGGAGTTGTCTGGTGTTTTCTGGTATCTCCACCCTCAGGATAGTGAAGGTGTTTGGTGTGGAAGGGTTCAGGTGGAACTCCTGGAATTGGGGGCATAGCACTTGCCAGTCTCCATTGGAACACTGCACTGCAAGGATCTCCTTTGGGTCCCACTTGTGTGATGTGGGCACCTGGTCTTAACCCCTTAGATTATCTGTAGAACCCACAATTCCTGCTCTCTAATTTAGTCTCTAAACTATATGTCTCTTGGCCCCCTCTCATTCTAATTCCCAATCAAGAATCTCTCTCTCTGGAGGTCCTGTTGGCTAAGCACTGGAGCATACATACCTGTTGTGGGGAGCTGTTCTGTATCTGGCAGATCAGAATCAGGCTCCGAGAGCTACAGGTCAGCCATGTAACTGTAAGCACTGTGCCAGGTTGGTGGCTGGGGGTGTGGTGTTGAGGGACTATAGGTTACTTGATATTGTGTCTAGGCCTGAGCTGGTGTCCCAAGATGGAAGTTGTGCCAACTAAAAGATGGTGATGGTGGCAGCAAAGATGACCCAAGATGATGATAAATGTGTCCCAAGATGGAAGCAATTGCTTTCAGAGATGAGGCAGTGAGGAGAGATTGTGGTGGTATTGCACAACATGTTCAGAGATGCAAAACTGTGGCATGCAGTGCTGCAGTGGGAAACTGTCTCTAGACCCTGTCAAGTGTCCCCAGGTTCAGACTACCACATGGAGGCAACCATGGCAGTGGTTGCAATATCCCAAGATGGAGGCAACCAGGGGAGCCCCATATTCATTGACGGGAATCAGTACATGACTGGGGCCCATGTAGGCGTGGGAGGGTGTCTGGCCTCTTTCTTTTTTTAGGTTGCCCAGTATAAGGAAGGACACTATGTTTATAGAATGTCCGACCTTAATAAAGCTGTACTAGTCAAGATTCTCCAGAGAAGCAGAACCAATAGGCTATATGTAGATATATGAGAGATTTATTATGGAAATTATCTAGCAAAATTTTGGAGGTTGAGAAGCCCTACCATTTGCTATCTTCAAGCTGAAAAAGAAAGATATTCAGTGATATTATTCCGTCTAGTCTGAAGGCTTGAGAACTAAGAATAACAATGTCCCAAGGCAGTAACAATGTCCCAAGATGGATGTTTTAGCTCAGAAAGAGAGAATGAATTTTCCCTTTTATATTTTTGTTTCAGTGGTATCCTCAGTGAGTTTAATGATGCCAGCCGACATTGGTGAATGCAGATCTTTACTCTGACTTCTGATTCAAAAGTTAATCTCTTCTGGAAATACTCTTTTAGATATTCCCAGAAATAACGTCTTACCAGTCACCTGAGGGCCCCTTAATCCTGTCAAGTTGACATACAACATTAACCATCATAAGTCTTAATAAAAATATTAAAATTGTATAAAACATTTTTGGGATACTTTGAAAACTACAAAGTCAAAAATGAGCAGACAAAGAGAAGTTTTGAAGACTAAAGTCTCAGTGTCGGGGAGAGTGACCAATTTCTGAGACTACCTGAGCATAGTCATATTTGACCTTGTCCTCCAAACACAATGATATAGCAAATATATATAAATAATTATAATTAACATAAAATATGAAAAAATTAAATATTATTCTCTTATTATAAAATGTATATTATTTAAACTGAATAAAAACAATAAAACTAGTTAGAATGACAAATGGTAATAATTACTATTAGAACTATTTAAGGATGTGTGAGAAAAATGTAAGTATTTTTATACGTATGTTTTTCTTCTGTTTTAAAATGTTATCACTTTTTCAATTTATTGTATACTCAAATTGTATAGCAAGTGTTTTTTTGTGAATTCCTAAAAGTATATGAGTTTTTTTTTAATTGCAATATAAATATATCAAGTTTTGAATTTAATTTTTAAGTGGCTGTTTTTCTTTCATGATACAATTAAATGTTTGCAATGTCTGCTTCCTTTTCCTATACTGCTTCTCTGAAAGTATAGTACCCTTTCACCTATAGAGCATTCTTCTCTTTAAATGCTTGACAAACTGAATACAAAAATAAAATTCACTTTGCCTTTTAATTTTGCTCTTCTTCAGCCTCTGTGAAACTGATTCCTAGTGCCTTTCCATTCAAATAAGAATAAACTAAATATTTCCTAAGAAAATGATTGAGCGTCCACTGGAATCTTGTTGTTGTTTTTGTTACGTTGTTGTTTTTTATACTGGGTATTCAACTCAGGGGCACTTGACCACTGAGCCACATACATCCCTAGGCCTATTTTGTATTTTATTTAGAGACAGGGTCTCATTGAGTTGCTTAGTGCCTCACTTTTTCTGACTTTGAACACATGATCCTCTTGCCTCAGCCTCCCAAGCCTCTAGGATTATACCTTTGCAGCACTGCACCCAGTTGGAATCTTGATGTTACCAGAAACAGCAGGTTTTTAAACATAAAAGAACAAGTTTTTAGATTTCAAAAAGTAGACATTCTTTCATTTTCCTATCAGCTTACTTTAATGGACCAGTTGTTGTCAATCAAGTCCTCGTCTATAAATTCATAATATAGTCAATCCATGTCCCCATCAGTTTTAAATTGCAGATAAGGTCACATTGGCAAAGGTCATCAGCATCAGTCAGAATCAGCCCTTCAATCCTCTAAAGGTGGACTCAGATTCTGAAATAATATTAGCAATCATGAAACTACAAGCTGGGCACAGTGGTACAAACCTGTAATCCCATCAACTCAGGGTTTTGAGTTCAAAGACAGCCTCACCAACTTAGCGAAACTCTGTCTCAAAATAAAACATATAAAGGACTGTGGATATGGTTTAGTTGTAAAGTGCCCTTGGGTTCAATTCCCTGTACAAACAAAAACAGAAAAAAAAGAAGAAGAAAGAAAACTATCAGAAATACTAAAAATATATTTGCTACCTATAAGGGAAGAAAATTTTGGCATGAAAACATATTTGGAGAAAATAAAACAATTTTATATTCAGTGACTGAATTAAATTCATAGCTGTAGCTTTTATGTTTGGAATCTTTTATTTGAATCCTTTAGTTAAGTATGGATTTCTTTAAATGTGTTTCCTTGAAAGGACTAGAACACATAATTACTCAATGTTAGATTATATTTTCAATTTTCACATAAAGTTTATGACTTTAGAATTAAAAATATAGACTTCAAAAGGCATAAATAGCCATGCTAATTTTGTTCCTTTATGACAAATAAAACATATGTTTTCTATTTTCAATCTTTTTATTTCAAAGCACCTTAAGTGTCTAAGGCAATTAGAATAATCATTCTCATTTGTATAAAGAAAACTGAAATTAACAGGGTAAAGTTATCTCCACAAAGTCCTGTCATTTTCAAGTAGTAAATAGTCAATGTAATCAATAATGATTAAGCAGGTACTTATATGCCAAGCACTTTTATAGAGGCTACATAAAAATGATCAATAAGATGGATAAGATCCACACCTTCGTAGAATTTTCATTCTGGTAAAAACTAATGGTAGTAGACAGTGTTATAAAATAAATAAATAATTTATTTAATCAATGCTGTGTCATGATTTCCAGTTAGATGTAAATAAAAAGTTAGTTGAGTAATATACTAAATGGAAGTTATATTACATTGGGTAATTTAAAAAATCTCTCAATGGAGACAGTTCCATCTATCATTTTAATGAAGACCTCAATGAAATATAAGCATCCAGGGAAGGTATCTGATTCTTAAGCAAAAAGAAAATACACTTGGTATTTTCAAAAGCAAAAGAGATAATGGCTGAGGTTGTAGAAAATTGAGCAAGATACTGAAAGATGTGAGAGAAACTGGAGCCCTGACAGATAGATCAAGGAAGTGAGTTTATGAGATTATGAGATTCTATCTTCTCAATGCCCTCCCTCTCTTTTAGAAGTATGCATGGATTAATTATATTTCTCAGCATTAAAAAAAGTAAATTGCCTCTGAAGAAAGTTATGTGTTCTCCTTATTATTAAAATTTCTTCGTTTATATTAACCATTCCATTCTTATTGCTACAATCAGACACTCTATGGCTTCTATGTTTTATTCAAAGAATAAGCCAAAGACACAGGTAAGTGAAGATTAACTCAAGAATCAACAACATTGATATTTATATGCAAGTTCAGAATGATAAAACTTGATTTGACTCAGCAGAATGGCTCACATGCTCTGCCAAAATAGAGGGATCAGACTAATTGCAAGAAAAGTCTAGTTTCCTAATCATATAGAAGATCAGTCATAATATAAGATTGAAGACAAGATATAAAACATGTTATATTTGGTTGGCAAATAGATCTATAGTTTATTTTGCCTTTAAGATGAGTTTTTCAATTGCAATATTTTACTTTAAGCACAAAAAGTTTATTGTAAAGCCATATGTTTTAAAATATTATAAAGCCTCTCTGTATAAGACATCCCCACTCCTCTGCAAAAGTATCATTACTGAAGAACAACTGAAATTCAATATAATTTGATAAATATTAACATGTAAACATACTTTTGAAACCAAGGTCAATACCATAACCCTCAATCAGAAAGTTTCGTTGTGCTCCATCATAATCCTTACCTCCCACTCCTACCAGGACCCCCTCCACTGCCCAAGGCCATCACTGGCCAGCTCTCTAGTCAAGCACAATGTTTGATGAAAGAACTATATTTTTAAAAAAACATAGTGCACAAAAGTAATAGAAAATAGTGTTTGCTTCAAATATGTTATTGTCCTTACATGTTATTTACATAAATATATTCAAACTATGAGATACACACATTTTTAAATGTCCAAGAGGTAAGAGGTATAGTTTAGTGTTATATCATTTGTCTAGCATATGTGAGGCCTTGTGTTCAATCCCCCTACAAAAAAAAAAAAAAACTACATAGCGTAAATTTATAAAAATAGAAAGAATACTAAAACATTTTTTATTTCAAGAATTATAACAGGTGCAATTATCAAAGCCGTGTGGTGTTGGTGAAAATATATACCTATAGTTCAATGGAATAGAACAGAAATTTCAGTAATCTATCTGCATACATAAGATCAATAAATCATCCCCCCAACCAAGATGAAACAAAAATATAATTTTAAAAAATAATGATGAAAAATGTCTATCTGTATGTATTTTTAAATATGTCAATATCAGTTATTATTTAGAAACTGCTTCTTAAAAAACATGAACCAACACTGTTAAGATATCAAGAAGAAAATTTCCACCACTTTAGAATAGGCAAAAATTTCCTAGGAAAGACATGGAAAAGTGCAAACTACAAAGAAAAGAACAATGTTAGGAACTAAAAAATATTTTAAAAAATTACTGGTCTTCGAAAGTCATACTCAAGGAATTAGAACACAAACATTGGAAAAGAGAAGTGTCTTTTTCACAGAATACATAAGATTTTGTAATATTAGATAAGGGAAACTTTATAACTCATTAATGAAAATAGCCTGCCCAACTACAAATGACCAAAATATTAGAAGATTTAAAACAACCAATAAATATGTAAAAATGCTCAATATTTAAAATTAAATTGCAAAATCAAATGTCAGTGAGAAATTGCTACATGCATTAGAATGACTAACATTAGATAGTTGATCACACTAAGCACTGAGAAGTAGTGCACACCTGTAATTCCAGTGCTTTGGGCTCTGAAGGATGAGGCAGGTGAGTTCAAAGCCAGCCTCAGCAAAAGCAAGGCACTAAGCAACTCAGTGAGACCCTGTCTAAATAAAATACAAAATAGGATTGGGGATGTGGTTCAGTGGTCAAATGCCCCTAAGTTAAATCCCCCCGCCCCCAAAAAATGATAGTTGATAAGACTAAATTTTGTTAAAGATGTGTTGGAACTGGAATTCTCATTCAGTTATGATGGGACTGGAAAATGATGTGAGCACTGTGAAAATCAGTTCCAGATTGCTTAGAAGAAAACACACACACACACACACACACACACGCACACACACACGCACACGCACACACACACACAAGTTGAAGGCAAGAGACATAAAAAATATATCTAATAAAGGCTTGTTAACATAATCACTTTATTAATAATATCATAAAGCTAAAAAATACATAAAATTGGTCCCAATAGATACATGGATAAACAAATGACATATATTTGACAATACGACACTGATAAATAAAAATGAAGACTCATAGAGGAAACCAAATGAATGAATAAAAATCATTTTACTACATGCAAAAGGGTAGACTTGAAATAATAAATAAATAAGCAAGTTATGTATTAGGTATTATGTGTTAGGTAAAGAAATTTCTATTAAATGTAAACTGAACTCCATTTGTATCATAAAAGTCAATTCTTGTCTTAACCCAGGTGTGGAGATCAGGATGCAATCTAGTGAGTAAAGAGAAAACTTCTGTGATAGGCAGAAATTTTCTGTATTTAGTTTGTAGCAGTGGTTTATGAATGCACAAATCTGTCAAATGACTTAAAATCCATTATTTTAAATAAATGTAGCTCATTGTACCTAGTACATTAATAAATATGCCAAGACATATCTAAAGGTATGGAAGTTCTGCTTCTGGTCTGTCAGAGTTTATTTCTAGAGAAAAGACAACATTCATACAGGCAACAACTATTATGTATTAAAGAAATGTAAAAATACAACAAAACAAAAATCTACCCTGAGTGCACTTAGAAAATGAAAAAAAAAATCAGGCAGATTCTGCTTTGGCAGAAGTTCTTATTTTATCCTTTAATCAAAGTGTAGACTGTAATCATTGTTGTTTGCTACCATGAAGACATAGAAAATACACATTTTTTTAGTCCCAAAAAGCATGGAATAAATTTTGTGGTTATCAAATTTACTGACAGAGGGACAAGCAATAAATGTTATTCATAAGATTATTTGTTTGTACAATACTATGTTTTGTATGATACAATATAATAATAATCGAAGAACAATATCAGAGGATACCAAATCTCTGTAAATATTCTCCAGTGTTCAGGTTTTCAGCTGTATTTTGAAATGCATTCATTTAGCAAACAGTGACCAAGTGAATCAGATCTCCAAAAACTGAATAAAAATACAAACTGCAACCCAATATAATTTGAGTCCAACTTAGAAAATTATCTATAGACAAAAACAATCTATGCTTTTTAAAATATTAAAAAAGCATCAGTATTTCTACAATGTATCTTTCACAATGTTGAAAACGTAATCAAAACTTCTAGTCTTATGAAATAAAACACTGAAAAGAAAACTCAAATAACAGAAATTAATCATGAGAATTCATAGGAGAAAATGATTTTTAAAGTAGTTTCCATAACTATGGGTAATGCTATAAAATAAATCATGATCATGATAAATAAGAAGTTGGTAAAATTTTTGTGAAGAGAGAGACTATAAAGTAGAAATAATCAGAGATTTTAATGCTGAAAATAAAACATCTGAAATAGAGAAAATGCCTACCATATTAACATGGTAGGCATGTTAATATGTCAATTCCTCTCCACCAAAATAATTCCAAGATTTAAGACTAGGACATAAGAATATATAATCTTATCTGAAAAAAAGGGACTTTTCAAATATGATTGTCTTCAAAAATATGATAAAGTTATTAAATTTTAATAGCTTTAACCTTTAATAACCAAACCTTCATAACAGATCACATGTATAAATGATATTCTAATATTCATCAAAATTTATTATCACCTAGAGCATGATTTGTTACATAATTTACAGAACCCAGAGCAAAATGAGAACATATTTCCTCTTGTTAAAAATTATTCAAAATATCAACATTATAACACTGTGGCATTGAATGAAATGGAGGGCTCTTCAGGGCACAGAGACCCATGAACTGCATGGATCAGCCAAATGCCCATGAAGCTGGCCCTGACTTAACAGGTTTTTCGCATCTCATTTTTTCTTTTTCTTTTTTCTTTCTTTTCTTTTCTTTTCTTTTCTTTTTTTTTTTTGGCCCAAGGATTGAACTCAGGGACATTCAGCCACTGAACGACATCCCCACCCCTATTTTGTATTTTATTTAGAGACAGAATCTCACTGAGTTGCTTAGTGCCTTGCCGTTGCTGAAACTGGCTTTGAACTTGCGATTTTCCTGTATCAGCCTCCCTAGCTGCTGGGATTATGAGTGTGAAGCACCGTGCCTCTCCCACATCTCACATTTATAACTGGGAGTGTGCTTACTAGCTTCTCTGTAAGCTGTGAGAGTCAGAACAACATTAATGTGCATGTTATCCACAATTTTTATTTCAGTTAAAAAGATGTAGTGGCAAGATTGGAGAGAGGTGTGGGGAGCAGATAAAATCAGGCTTATGGTACTCAGCCAGACTCAATGGTCCTTTCCTCCTCAACATGCATCAGAGCCCACCTAAGTGCACTCTTCTAGATTTTGTAAGTGCATTGGTTTGAAGAGCTTTTATTTTTTCTGTTCTAACCAGACTACAACCAAATGAAAAATAAAAACTACTCAAATTGAACTTGAAACCAACAGCTTAGTTCTAAGAGCAAAAGAGGAAAAAAGAGAATGAAAGCATGATAAAAGATAAGAAGTTTGCCACAGGGATTTGAAAGACAGAAGTCCTATAAAATGTAATTGTAAATTTAAGAGGAAAAGATTCACAATTATCCATCCAGTTGTCCCTCTGAATATATTTGGTTGGTGAATCTATCATGAAAGGAAAATTAAGTGTTCTTCTTCTTTTTTTCCAGAAGTGACCTATAATGGTGAACTACTACATAAAAATAAAGTATTCAAAAAATGTTGAAAAATGGATTTCAAGGTATGGATTCATTAAAAGAGATTAAAGAGGTGAAGTGACTTGCCCTAAAAAGTTAAGAAGCTATAGAAAGTTTCCCTCCATCAAATTGTAATAAAATACCACCTACTTCATCCACACTGAGAGAACTACAAGGTAAAACAGATCATGGAATTTTACTATGTACTATTATCTCCTGAAGAGTTGGGGATAGGAAGAAAACAGCAAAGAATATTGGACTCTCTTTTTATTATTTATTAATGACAGAGTGGTTCAAGTAATCTGAAACCATGGTAGACATTAATGAATTGAGAATATGAGCACATGCATTTATGTTGTTAAGAGCCACAATTTGCACTGAAATTCAAATATGGGTGGGAGAATATAAGAAATAACGCTAAATTTTTGTTGAAATTGCAAATGAATTTATATGTGTAAATCAATTGTTTTTATATAAATTACTACCTCTAATTTTCCATGTATGTACGCATGTGAAAGCGATAAAAATGTTGATAATATATTGTCTAGAATCTATTTCTCTCTAAATATATATATATATATATATTTATATAATATATATTATATATTCATAAGGCTTTATATAAGCATTCTTCTTTGTTATATTTGAATGCATTTATGGATATTATATATGAAACTATATATGTATGAATTTGTGTGTGTATATGTGCAATTATATGTTCCTTAGTTCTGTCTAATGAAAGTATTTTAAAAAAACAAAGAAATTTTAACTGCTAAGATCCATACCTTCAACATCTTGCCCAGATGTTGGTCTCTGATATCGTTTTTCACTAAGAGGAATAGGATCTCCTTGGAGAAATTGTTTATTTCAGGGAGAGGCAGGCCAATTATGCGTCTTGAATATCTTGTTTTGCCAGAATGTAGGAAATAATATCAAGTCCCACTGGCAAGGGGATTCAACCACCACAACAAATCTAGTCCAGGAATCATTATCTTCCACCCCATAGGCTAGAAATTTCCTTCTTCACTTGGAGGCAACAGGAATCCAGTCTTGGGAAAACTACTTGTCCTTCCAGCCTCAGGCAGCATCATCAAGGGACCATAGGAACCTCAGATAAGGCAAGTAAACCAATATAACTCTTCAAGGAGTCTAAAATTAAACAAGTCTTGAAACTGAAATCCACAAACAAGACTGGGCTCTGGTGCTAAACCTAACTGGGGTTACTTTTTGCTAAAATAAAAGATTTAAATAGGATTATGAGTGTTCGAACATGTAGAGGAAAATCACAACTTGAATGAGAAAAGAAAACCAACCAACACAAGAGCTGAAATAAATCATTATTAGAATTATCTGACACAGATTTTCAAGCAGCCAATTGAACAAATACTGCACGATTGACTATACAATATATTGAAACAATATACAATATACTGAAACAAATGAAAATCTCAGTAAAGACGGGAGGATATTATATAATAATCAAATGGAAACCATAGAACTGGAAAATGTAGTTTAAATAAATTTCAGGTGTGTTCTATAGTAGAATAGAGATAAAAGAGTATAGAAAAAGTAAACTTCAGGAGAGAGAAAAATATCTAACCTAAAAACAACAGAAAAGAGATCCCAAGATAAATAAATGAATAAAACCTCTTGGACCCAAAGGACAATAACAGTTTAATCATTATAATCATCATTTGTGTCACTGGAATTCTAGAAAGAAAGAAGAATATAAATGTCTTTAAAGTAGTCAAAACACTCAGGCAATATATACAGGAGACCGAGAATTTTAATAATTTTTGATTTCTCATATGAATCCATTGACCCCGACAGAAGTGTTGTAACATTTTCCAAGAGCTAAATGTTAAGAGCAAAACAACCATTAAGCACAAATCCTATATTTGTTACAGCTACCATTCAAGGCAAATAAAAAGAATTTGTCACTAACAAATCTACTCTTTAAAAATGGCTGAAGCAAGTGCTTCAAACAGAAAAAAACAAGGATGTAAAGTGAATCTCAGATCATTAGGAAGGAAAAAAAAGACAACAGCAGATAATTGTAATGAACTATTAATTTCCTTATATTTATTTGAAATCATGTGTGATGATTGAAACAAACAACAAAGAAGACACACATCACATGAAAGACAATGATAGCTAATTGTATGGAAAGTAACAGAAGCTAAATTGACTTTTCATACTTCACTCAAATATACTCAGGGGTACCAGCAGACAATACGCCATTTGTGTATATTGTAATTTCCAGAGAAACTACAAGGAAACTATATAAAGAGGCAGACACCACGCAAATAGACACACACACACACACACACACACCACACACACACTTATTGATAGCTATAACAAATCCTACAAAAATGTTCAAGTAACTCACAGTAGCACAAGAAAAGTAAAAGGGATAAAACGTCAGAGGTATATGATAACAATGATAGAATAATAGACAAACTTTAGTTTATTAATATTACCTTAAATGTAAATGTCCTAAATATACAAATTAAATGGCAGAGATAGGCAGAACAAACTAAAAAGCTATGATACTAGTAATTATATGGAAGATGTGCACAATAAAACCTATCAAATAGTAAAATCATATATATAAAAGAATAGCATTTATATATATATATACTCATTGGAATTCTTGAAATAAAGAAGAATATATACATGCTATCCATCATTTATCAGCTATTCCTTTACCAAGAGAGACCATACTTGAAAACATGAAAGTACCGGCAACATATTTACATTATTTGAGAACCAAAGTAGAAATCAACAAAAATAGAAAATAACATTTTTAAATGAAGGAATTAAATAGGACAATTTTAAATAATTCATGAGTTAGTGAAGGTGTTCAAGGAAAGAAAAATTATGTAGACCTGAAATGAAATGAAAATATAATATATAATAATATGTGACATGCAGGTAAACACAGTGCTAACAGGACAAGTTATAGAACTAAATGCTTACATTTCAAATGGGAAAAGTTTTCAATTAGTATGCTAATTTCTTGCCTTAAGATACTTTATAAAGAAAGTAAATTAAACCCAGTGCAAGCACAAGTAAATAAATAAAGACACAAGCAGAAATAATTAAAATTGAAATGGGGAAACAATAAAGTAAATCAATGAAGCAAAGTTTCATTCTTTGAAAGTAGGATGTGGTGGCACCTGCCTGTGATTTCAGTTATTTGGGAATCTGAATCAGGGGAACCACAAACTACAGGCCAGACTGAACAACTTACTGAGATCCGGTTCCAAAATTAAGTTCCAAAGGGCTAAGGAGGTAACTCAGTGTTAGACTACACCTCAATTCAATAACCTACTATATAATAAAAAAAAAGTTCTTGAAAATTAATAAATAAAATTGAAACATAGACCAGCAAAAATAAATAGCAAAGAAGCAGCCATCATCAATCTTAGGAATGAAATAGAAGGTAATTCTAAAGAGTCTGATTCTACTAAAATAAAAATAAGATCATACTAATATTTTAATCATAAACTTAACAACATGAGAGAAACACATTTGATTGCTTAAAAATCAAAATTACCAAAATCAATCAAGGTGAAATAAGAAATTTATATTATCATATACATCCATTAAAAAAATCAAATTTATAATTTAAAAACATCTCTCTAATGACCAGGTTCAGAGGGCTTTAGTAGAGAATTCTTTACTAGAGAATTTATTAGAGAATTAGCACCCAAAATATACAATCTCTTGTAGGTAGATTTCCCAAGTACTTTAGTGGGCCAATATCAGTCTGATTCCAAAAGAAAAAAAAGGCATTGTATAAACAAAAGAAAAAACAATACAGACCAAACTAGCCCATAAATTTAGAGGCACATTTTTAAACAAAATATTAGTAAACCAAATTCAACAATATATTTTAAAAGTTTCTACATTAGCAAATGAGGTTTATTGTCCAGGTTTAAGATCAACATATGATATTTAAAAATAAGTCAATGTGATCCACCACCTTGACATTCAAAAAAAAAGAGAGAGAGAAAGAAAGAAAACAAAAGAAACAAAAAGAAAATTACAGGATCATATCAATTGATGTAGAATTTTTTTAAAGTACCTTTTCATGACAAAAACTATGTTAAATTATGATAGAAATAAATGACTTTGAGTTATAAAAAACAAACAACTTCAGACTAGTTAGCATTGTACTTCTGGTGAAAGATTGAGTAACTTCCCTCTAGGACAGAGAAATAAGGCATGTATGGCTCTTCTTGTTACTCTTATGGTGCTGCATGTTCCAATCAGGGCAATAATGTAAGGAAAGGAAATAATCATATTTAGATTGAAAATAAATGAAGGAAGCTATGTCTGTAGGTGTTGAGTTTCTACACAGGACGATCATAAGGAATCTCCATAGCCAAGAATAAAAACATGGAACTAACATGTCTGATCATAAAGGTTTCAGGACACATGATAAGCACACACACACACACACACACACACACACACACACACACACACACACACAAAACCACCTTTCTTTATAGTAACAATAAACTGGAGAAAATAGATAAATTTGCACCTCCCCAACAATCCCATTCCCAGAGAATTCTCACTATTTGTCTTATTTGGCAACTAAAACTACAAACAGCAGCAACAAGAATCTTTGAGAGAAAGGTAAATCTGATTTTCAGATTTGTTGCATTATCTTTTTAAAAATTTCCAGGTTTTCATATGCAAGAAATACCTGAGACACATAAAGAAATGGAAAAGTATGGTCTGACATACTCCCACAACAACAGAATTAAAGCAAACCAAAATCAGGAACTCTTAAAAAGGATTATGCACTATGGTAGATGGGATTTAACCTGAAAAATGAAAAGTTAATATACTATCTGAAAATTAATTAAGGCAATGTACCATATTATATAACATGAAGTAAAAATATACATTATCATCTCAATAGATGTAGAAAATGACTGCAACATTTCAAAACCAGTTATTAAATACACTTATCAAACTAGAATATAAACAAATCCCTTAATTTAAATAAGGTAATTTTTGAAAAACCTTCAGGGAAAGCACACTTTATGATCCGAGACCAAAGACTTCCCCATTCAATGGAAGGAAAAAGACAAGAATGCAGATCTGTTCTCTGCATGTCTACTCAACATTATACTGAAGTCTGTTCAATGTTTCAACTTGAAAAGGAAAAAAATAAAAGAACATTTGCAGATGACATGATCTCATATATGAAAATCCCTATCTTCCATACACATACACACATGCACATGTGTGCACATGCACACACCTGTAACACACATGCTAAATACTATTTAGACTAATAAAGGAATTCAATGAACAAAGAAAACAAAATAAACATGCAAAACCCATTTTTTTGTATACCCTCAACAAAAGCTTGGTCAAGCTTTAGTAAGCATGTCATTTACCATTGATGGGGATATAAAACATTGCAGCCACTTTGGAAAACAATTTGGTAAGTTCTCAAACAGTTCAGTACAGAGTTATCATATAGCAAAATGTAAGTATATACCCTAGATTAATGAAAACATATCCACACAAAAGTCTTTATAAAGTATTCATAGTGGTATTACTTACAGTTTGTCAAAAGTGGAGAAACCCCAAATATTCATCAACTGACCCAAATGTAATACAGAGATCACATATTCCTTGGCTTTATTAAAAATTGATTAATACGAAATGTCCAGAAGAGACAAGTCCATATAAATAGACAGTAGGCAGCTGAATACCAAAAGCTGGATGATGGGGAAATCAGTTAAGAAGTTTCTTTTGAATTGCCAAAAATGTTCTAAGTTTAGACAGTGCTTAGTGTCTCATATATCTGTGAATTTGAATTGTACACATCACAAGGGTGAAGTTCATGTTATCTAATGATATGTCTATAAAGATATTAATTAAAATATTATCATCAACCATTTTTTATTACTTACTAATGCAATTTCTAAATTCTACTCAAAAGGTTCTGGTCAAGCAAAAGACGAACTTGAATAATGTGTGACTCTGTTATGTTGGAGATGGGCATGGGAAAAGGACTGCCCCTAGGATTCTACCTGAAGGTACTTCATGTGAGGGAAAATTGGGCCATCTTGCAATTAAAGAGAGGAAGCTAGATGACCACAAAGGGAATTGAAGACTATGAAAAGACAGCCTTTACTCTTAGGCAAGTGCAGTAGCCCAAAGGACTGGCCTAGATTTAACTTTTTTCTAGCAAACATATTATTAGCATTGTGGTTTGCTCCTGTTTCTGTGTACTTTGGGGTGTGAGGAGTTACACTCCGGCAATAGAAAATAAATTATGTAAAATTCAGCTGTCAATCAAGGTGCCAATCAACCCCAGTTCCACCCAGGAGAGAAGAGGGACAATTAGCACAGCCCAATTTAAAAAAAAAAAAGCTGGATAGACATGGCATTAAGGTACTTCTCAGCGTGACCCACTCAGCTTTCCAAGAGAGTTACTTTTGCTTTCAGTAAACCTCTGACTGGCATGCCACTGAATTTTTTTCTCTGAACAAAAAGAACCTGGACCTGAAACCTGCTGGGCACTCCTGTTCTTGTGCCAGTAACATTTGTTTTATATCTGCTGCTAAGCCTATGTATTTTGGCTTAATCTTTCTTTTAAGCTTATTGAATTTTATTGATTTTTAATTCTTTGGCTATAATTTTCCCTATTATCATTTGCTTTTCTTGAAAACATTATAATAACTTCCTTCCAAAATTACCTTCAATACAGTTGATATTCATAGTGATAGAATTCCCTCCTATATCATAGTAGGACTTAACTGTACAATGAATTTGAAACTAATATACATTATTTCCTAGATTAGTTCATATCAGAGACTGAGCTTCAGTACAAGCCGCCATCTTCTACATAGCTCACTCATTCTGGGGGAAGACATCTGGGTTTGTCATGAGCCACACATAGGGGAGAAAGTGAAGGTTTATCTCAACAGCCTCCTGAGGGATATTGGAATTGGATCATCCAACTTCTATCAAACATTCAGTTTCAAGCAGTATGTGAATGACACCCCCAATAGCGCATTGGTTACCTTGGAAACAGATTATCCAACGGTGGTCAAGCCTTCAGTTGACTATATCCTCAAAATAATTGCAAACTCATGAGACATCTCATGCCAGCTTTTTTTTTTTTTTTTTTTTGTAACTCTCAGAAACTGTAAGATAATGTTTGGTGTTTAATATGACTGTTTTTGAGAATATTTGTTATGCCACAATAGTTAACTAATATGTATGCTGTAGCATAGAGTCCCTTGAGTATACACATGCAACAACAATTTACTTCTTAATTTTCCCATTCATATTTTCATATATCTGAATATGCCGCAAAGTTTCCTAGCAATAATTTTTTTTTCTGTAATATTTACTTTATACTTTAAAGGAAGCTCACTTAGCATTTGTTCTCTAGTAGATTATATATTTTTTAAATATACTAACATGCCACTCTTATCCATATATATATCCACATATATATCCATATGTATATTCATATATATCCATATCTATCTATATCTATCTATCTATATATCACAAATCTTTGATTTTAAAGTAGTGCTGCATTTTAAAAGAGTACTTATTTGTGGTACCTGATTTTTTATATGCATGCACAAAGAGAAGACAATACTCTGGGAAGAATTCTATTTTTCAGATTATAGAATGAATATTTGGTTAATGTCATGTTAAATCACTTTGCACTCTGAGATACTGAGGAAATGAGAAGAAAAAGAAATACTTTAGATATAGTTAAGACTGTTTAAATTGTCTGTTAATGGCTCATTCTAATTTTGTCACAACCAAAAATATCCTAGATTACCTTAGAGGAAGATAAGAGCTAGTTAAGCATTTAATGTTGAAAATAAAATAGGTTAGTCCTACACAATTAGTAAGATCTTGATGAAGATAACAAGCTATAGTTGCCACTGTAATTAGCTTTTAAAATACTCAAATGACACAAATATATTAAGACAGCTATCACAAAGGCCCAATATCATGTACTCTTTATTTTTGAATTTGATGATTAAGCTAAATGCAAATTTAACGCTCCTTGTTTTTTTTCTTTTCATTACTAAACACAAGCTCTATCATGTAATGTATTGAATATTAAATTATATTTTCATATTACATTATTAGCATCTGTGAATCAACATATTTTGTGATAATTTTGAATATTTTTGTTCAAAGTAAAAATGTCAGTGGCAAAATTGACAAAATTTTGTTATTTAAGCCCAACACATTTTCAGTTAGGGATACTGTGGAACATGGTTGATTCTTTTTTTTCTTTATTCTACGAAGCCAATAGATTAAAGCTTTAAATGTGTTCTTCTCTCCATCATTATTATTTATTTCTGTTTTTATTTGTTTGTGTCTTTGATTGTCTTTTTGTATCAGGGATTTAACCCAGGGGTGCTTACTACTGAACCATGTCCACATCCTCTTTTATTTATTTATTTACTTTTTTTGGGGGGGGGACAAGAGTCTTGCTGTTTTGCATAGGGTCTTGCTAAATTGCTGAGACTGTCTTTGAACTTGAGATCCTTCTGCCTCAGCCTCCCAAGCAGCTGGGATTACCTGGGGATGCCATTGTGCCTAGCTTATTTGGACCTTTTTCTTTATATAAATAACTTCTGTTTTTTTAAACATCTCCCTGGCCTCAGCTTTAAATTTACCTTCATCTCCTCTCTATAAGTTTAGTTTTAAATCTTCACCCTATTATTTGCTGTTGTGTACAGCAATCACTTCTTGCTTTAGCACTCTCATTTACAAAATAGGAACTACAATAGTACCTGCCTTATGGGGATGCTTAGTGCTTGAAACTAGGTGTGGCTTAGTGTAATTGTTCAATAAATGTAAGCTATTATAATTATTGCTAATATTGTTTTAATTAAAAACACAGTCATGTGTTTTTAAATCCTTTAGAAATGTCCCTTGATCTTCGAGTAATGTCAAAATCATATAATGTATAAAATTTCCTTATTCTGGCTTCTGTATATAACTCCTGTCTTATCTCTTCAAAATCGTAAGCCTAATAATAAAGTATTATTCTATTTCTAAAAATCCTACATTTTGGGTGAGAGGGGGTTTCCTTGTTATCTGGTTTGGAAGACCTTCAAAAATTTTCTAAACTATTCTTTCACCCCTTATTCACCTCAAGTTATATTCTATCAGAATTTTCCTGAAACCACCCACCCAATTTTTTGAGTACTTTTAGATGTTGTGATTTATGTATTCCTTTAATAATCTATATACAGATTATTTTTTTCTTACTAAATATTCTCCAATGTCCTTCCAAACCGTGTTCTCACCTGCAGCATGAACTGGGAGGCTACCCTCCTAACACTTCCCAGTTAGGTTCAATTATTCAAAACTGGAAAGTATGAGAAGGGGAAGAGAGTGAGGTAGGAGTGTTCATTCCCTTAACATTTGCCCTTCAGATGCACCTTCTCAAGGTGCATCTGCAGGGCAAATTCTCAATTTTTTTTAGATTCTGGTAAAGATTTACTTGCATATCATGCCTGTAGATATTAATCGTCCAATCAGATTTTATCCCTGGTCTACTGAACCATCACTTGTCATTCCTTATACTCTATGGTATTTGTAAATGATTCCTTTCTTCAACTTTTCTGAAATTTCCACTTTGACAACGCCATGTGTTTCTTGCTAAGAACTTCATAGTAATGTGAAGTACTATGTGTGTAACAGTAAGAACAGTTTGGTTATGTTGTGATAACAAAAAAGCCTCAAAGTCTCAGGAACTTAAAATAAGCCCAAGTATTTTTTCTTCTCATGGTGGCTGCAGTCCAGTAACGGAGGAAGGCCCCAAGTGTCTATGCTTCCATAATATTCGAGCAAGGAAAAACAAAATGTGCAGATCACACATGAGCTCCTAGAAGCTTCAGAAGTGAAACATAGCTTTCTGCTGATTCTTCACCAGCCCACTCAGTATCCTAGAAATATGTCTTTCAAAAAAGTAAGAAAATGAATGAAAGGAAAATGAGGGGTACTGATGAAAACATTATGATTTCTTTACTTTACAGTACAAAAGCTTTCCAATCTCCAGGTAAAACAGGAAGGGCCTTTCTTTCTTCATCTCCAAGCCCCCATGATCAAGCAGTGTGCTTAGAAAATCTTATAATTTCTTAGTGAATGAATAAATAGTTTTGCTCTGTACAAATAAAATAGTAATTAATAAAATAAATTAAATCAAGCAATTTTAAACACAATTTACAATAAAGCTATTCTGCCATTGTCATAATATAAATGAGCCAAAATAGCTTCATTACCCTTTATGATTCAAAACAGATGACATTTTCCAAATATTGCAATATTCAGGAAAATAGGCTCTGAGTTTATATTTAAGAAATCTGGATTTAACAGTCAACCTCAAAATCAACCATAATGTAATTCCAAATGCATTTTTTAAATGATATATTTTTATTTAAAAAATACCTTCAGGTTGTTCCTGGTGGCACACACCTGTAGTCCCAGCAGCTCTGGAGAATGAGGCAGGAGGATCATGAGCTCAAAGCCAGCCTCAGCAAAAGCGAGGTGCTAAGCACCTCAGTGAAACCCTGTCTCTGAAGAAAATACAAAAAATAGGGCTGGAAATATGACTCAGTGGTCCAGTGGTCCGGAATTTAACCCCCAGTATCATCTGCCCCCCCCCCCAAAATGTACCTTCAGATTTAAAATTGAGTATTTTAGTGTGGAATTACATTCTTTCATGGAACGTAACAGGTAGCAATGCACTTGATTTTTTTTGCATTTTGATAATCAAAATGATGACCCAGTATCACTTTCAAATTCATGCATCAGATGAGATATGGAAATATTAAATGAACCAGCATAATAATCAATCTTGATCTATACCAGATACTGAATTTGGCATGCTGTTGGTCAAGATAACACTTTTCTTCCTGTCATATTTTTTTCTCTGGCTGTGAACAGATATAGTTAATTCTGAAAATTTATTTTAAAAATACAAATCAGGCTGGGAAAAATCCTTTCAAAAATGCTGTGATGATGACAGCTTGTTTTTTCTTTATGTTGTTTTAGAGTGTAGCATACCTGGATACATGTATTAAAACATTATCCATAGATTTGCTGGCTCATCAGGAAAGGCATTGGCTTCTTCTGATTGTTATGACATAACTTGCTTCTTTCAGGAAGAGAGCTGTTGTCTCATGTTATACTGAACACTACATATTCATTTAGAAATCATCATTGTTTCTGATTATAATCCATGATGGTGAAGAAATCTCACCTGAAATCATATGCAAGATTTTCCCACAAGGCTATTGTGACTGCAATGAGCTATCTCGACTCTGGTTTTATCAAATCCTATAATACTCTGCAGTTATCATTCTTAGCATTATCAGACCTATAAATTTTTATGTAAGCATACACTTAATAACTTTGAGAACACTTCAGTTTTAAGCATTCCACTTGTATTTACTAAGTAAAACATATTTTTAAGATAGATATTTTAGTCAATCCATGGGTTCAGATTTATCAACTAAATTGTTGATATAATGATTTGCTTTCCTTTGGAAACAATAACTATATATCTTCTCAGTACAGTTTATGAAAAGGTTGAAATTTATATCAGTGTTCCTTTTCAATAAATATAATGAATTTACTTCCTTGGACACCAAAACAGAATTAAAAATAAATAAATAAATAACCCATTCTTTTAAGAAAGAGAAACAAGGAAATTCAAAAACAAGAATTTAAAAATAAATGCTTCTTAGGCATTCTAGAAACTAACAAAAATTAACCAAATTCTGTTGCCACCACTTCTCATATTGAGTAAATCTATAAAACAATACTAATTGTTTATAAAGGCAAATTGATCATATTATAAGAGCATCATAAAAGTTTTTTAAAACTATTAAATGTGCTTCCCTAAAGAAAGCAAAATATCATTGTCAACCATTTTTGTATGGATTTTACATTTGTTATGAATGTTTAGAGCAAGAAGAGCTCCTTGATTTCTCAAGATCAGAGAGGCTGCTGGTATAATACCTTCTCTGTTTCCTTACTGTGCGTAATCAGCCTGGCAATGAGAACAATTCAGATTGTACTTTCACATAGCATTTTTTTTTTTTGCCAATAGGTGGGGGTACCAGGGATTGAACTCATGGGCACTCAACCACTGAGCCACTTCCCCAGCCCTATTTTGTATTTTATTTATTTAATTTGTATTTTATTTATTCACTGAGTTATTTAGCACCTCACCTTTGCTGAGGCTGGCTTTAAACTCAGGATCCTCCTGTCTCAGCCTCCAGAGCCACTGGGATTACAGGTGTGCACCACCACGCCCAGCTATTCACTTAGCACTTTATATAACAATAACTAGTTAGTCTAAATACCATAGTGATAGCATTTTTAGCTCTTTCTTTCTTCCATATGTTTCTATCTCCTCTCTGCCATGTGGCTCTGACCTCAGTGCTTTTTTTTTTTTTTGCACATTTCTCACTCTTCTGTAACTCCATACTGATGAAAACAAATCTCCATTTCTAAATCTAATTCTATACCTAAATACAAAATGCACACACAGTACTTCATACCTGTTTCCTTTGACAATTAAGGGTTACCTCAAAAACATACCCACCTTCATACTTTGAAAGATCCTTTTTTTGTAAAATAAAATAGAGATGTATAAAACCATGGGAAACAAATGCATGAATGGATATGGATATTGCTATAAGGGAACCCTTGTAATGACCACCTAGATCAAGATAGAACTTTGTTATTAAATAACTCAAGTAGATATCTCAAATATCTCTATAAACACTGTTATTTAATCTTAATGTCCTCAACTTCTGCAAATAACCATTATTCAGATTTATATAGTAACTACTTGCTGATGACTTTTAAATTATTTTATCACACCTATGTGCATCAACATACATTGTGGGTTTGTGTAAATTTAGTGAAGATGTTACAATCTTTTTTTTAATGTTGTCTTCCCAGTATGGTTTGCATTTGGTCACAAAAGTCATTTTGCCCAAGATTTACAAGCTGAAAGTAAGGACAAGCCAATATTTTACTGTTGCACTCAGTGAAATAAACAAGGCTCTTTAGAAAAACCAAAAGGTTGGGTTGTTGGTTTCTTCTTGATGGGAGCTTGTTTCTAGGACTTTTCAGTTGGAAAGAGAGATGATAGAAAAATAATTGATGAAACTGATTATATTGCTATTTCTCATTCAAATTCAGGACACTAGAGTATTTATTTAATCTTCTTTATATTACATCTATATCAGTTTTTTCTTTCTATACCAAGTGTTGGTTTTCAGATTGCAGGGAACAGTATCATTATAGCTCTAATTCCTCATTTTCTGATTCATACTTTACACAGACAAGCACAGCAAAAGAAGACTCTTGCTATCAACACTAATTATTACTGAGAGCAAAAAAAATGTTTTTACTGAGAGCAAAAAAAAGTTTGCCGGTGCTATCTTCACTCCCCATTTGTTTGATGCACTCTGTGTATGTTGTTATGGCAACATGGCCATTTCACAACATATTCTTTTTCTCTAATTTCTCATTTAGTTGAGTTCTATAAGCAAGCATGTATTTATTACTCACTGTTAGTCCATATGTTGAAATCTTTTTATTTTGGTTGGCGTTTATTTTGTAGTAATTTTCTTTATTTATTTATATGTCAAGCCTTACAGCAGCACCACATCGTGTGGGTGAGGGAGCTTTGTAGTAATATTTGAAATCAGGCAATGTGAGTTCTCCAACTTTGTTCTGATCTTCAACATTGTTTGGAATCCTTTGCATTTCTCGGATGAAATTGTTTATTTCTGCAGAAAACAAGTTGGAACAGGAGATTGAATATGGCATGTGTTGAGTCAAATCGCTTTTGGGAAGTGTTGGCCTGTTATCAATGTTACATTTCCAATTCACAAATGTAGGAACCTTTCCCATTTATTTTGGTATTCTTTTATTACTTTCAACAATGTTTGGTACTTTTAAGTATGCAAGTCTTGTGAGTATTGAGTGAAATTTATTGCTAAATCGTACGTTTTGATGTTTACAGATGGAATTGTTCTGTCTCCTTGCATCATTATTTATTGTTAATGTGTGGCAATACAACTTGTTTTGTTCATAGATACTGAATAGTACAACTATGCCCAACATGTTAATGAGTTCTAATTCTATTTTTGTGTATTCCTTTAGTTTTTCTATAAAGAACATAACCTCTTCTGAGAATATTTATCATTTCACTTCTTTTCAATCTGTATGCTTTTCATTTCTTTTTCCTGCCACTAGCTAGCACTTCCCATAAAAATGTTAAATAGAAGTAACAAATGCAGACAGAAACTCTTGTTTCTTGATGCCCGTGAAGAGCTTTTACTTTTCAACATTGACTATGAGATTAGGTTTTTAAAAATTTTTTTCTAGATAATCCTTCTTAAGGATGAGGAAGTTCCTTTTCATTCCTTGTTTGTTGAATGCTCTTATGACAGGGTGATGACATTTGGCATATTTTTTCATATCTAAGAAAATGATCATATGGCTTTTCTCCTCGGTTATAGAAATATTGTATATTACACTGACTGAATTTCACATCTGGAGCCAAACTTGCCCTAGTAAATCCCACTGACTAAAGTGGAATTTATATTTATATTCTTTTTATATATGGCTAGACTCAGTTTGCTAGTATGGTGTTGAATATGTACGTATCTATGTTTAAAAGAGATATTAGTCTGTACTTTTCTTTTGTGATCTTTGACTTTTTCAGGTATCAGGATACTATTGGTTTTACACAATTTGTTGGGAAGATTGTCTCACCTCCATTATTTGAACAGTTTTTAAGAGTTGGAGTTAAGTTATATTTGATAGACTTCACCAGGATAGCCATCTGTTGTTTTTTTTTTATTACATATTAAATTATGTTACTTGTTTTAATTCTGTTCAGATTTTCTAGTTCTTCTGGGGTCAGTTGAGGTACTTTGTGTATTTCTAGAAACCTGTCAATATTTCTAAGTTTTCTAATCTGTTACCACATAATTATCTCAAGTATTCTCTTATAATTTTTAATATTTCTATAGTTAATAGCAATGTGTTCTCATTTATTCCAGATCTAGTTAATTTGAATATTTTATCTTATTTTTTGGTCAAACTAGCCGAAACTTTCAATTTTGTTCACATTTTCAAATAGTTGTCCCATTTATTAATTTTCTTCATTGTTGTGATATTCTCACTTATTAATGATCTATTTTTATTATTATTTAATTTTTCTTTGTTTGAGTTGTTTGCTCTTTTTTACCACTTCTCAAAGTGAAATGATGTTAATTTAATATCTTCACTCTAAATTATAAGTGTTTACAACTGTACATTTCACTCTCAACATGATTTTGCAGAATAGCTTTTATATTTTGTGTTTATTGCTTTCATATATCTTAAAGTATTTTATAATTTCCAATGTGATTTCTTCTTTGATTTGTTTCTTAGCTAGGACTATGTGGTTTATTTTTCATGTATTTCTGAATTTCCATGTTTCCTTCTCTTAATGATTTCTGATTTTATTCCATGTGGTTAGAGAACATCCTTTGAATAACTTTAATTCTTTTAATTTATTGAGGCTTGTATAGCCTAGCATTCAGTCTATTATAAAAAATGCTCTGTGTGTATTTGAGAACATATATACTCAGTTATTAAAGTACAAGAGAGGTTCATTTGTTCAGTTGATTTATGGTGACATTCCTTTTTCTATTTTATAAAATCTATCTTTTGTCTCATTTTTATCAATTAACAAAATGGGGTATGGAGGTTTCCATTTATTACTCTTGAAATTTTCAAATTTGCTTCAAATTTATCAATTTATGCATCATGTATTTTGGGGCAAACTGTAATATTAGGTCCACATATTTGTTAATTGTAACAATTTTATATTTATAACTTTACAAATAATTATCACAAAATAAAATGTCTTTCTTTATCTAAATTAAATTATTTGTGTTAAAATGTATATTCCTATCTTAATATGGACATTCCAATAGCTTTTGGGCATAGTGTGCACATTTTCTCTGTTTATCTTTTACTTTCAATTTATTTGTACCTTAAAATCAAAAGTTGCATTTTGTACACAGTATAGAGATGGACTATTTTTAAAAATAATAATAAATTATAATTTAAAATGTCTGTGTTTTGAATCAAGTAATCAATTTTTATATTTAATGTAATTGCTGATAAGTTAGTTTATTTTTGTTGTTGTTGTTTTGTGCTGGGGAGTGAACCCATGGGTACTTCTTCCTTAAGTACACCCTTAGCCTTTTATATTTCATTTATTTATCTATCTATTTATTTATTTTTTGAGACACAATCTCTCTTAAGTTGCTGAGACTGACCTACAACTTGCAATTCTTCCCTCAGTTTACTAAATTTCTTGAATTACAGGAATGTGCCACAGGACTCAGTTAAAGTATTATTTTATTTATTTTTAATTAATTTATTCATTTTAAATAGGTATATATGACAGCAGAATGCATTTTGATTCATTGTACACAATCGCAACACAACTTTTCATTTCTCTGGTTGTACAAGATGTAGCATCACATCATATGTGTAGTCATACATGTACCTAGGGTAATGATGTCCATCTCTTTCTACCATTTTTCCTGCCCCATACCCCCTCCCCACCGCTCCTTCCCCTTTGCCCAAAGTTCTTCCATTTTTCCCATGCTCCCCCCATTATGGATCAGCGTCCACTAAAGCTACCATTAAAAAAGTGTTTTCTTTGTACCTTCAGTTCTTTTTTTTTTAATTCTTCAACTAATATTGTTTCCTGTGTTAAGTGAGTGAGTAGGTTTTTTCTCACATATAATTTTAACATTTCCCATTGTTTTTCTTTTTCTTGAAGGCTTTGAATTTTTTCTTTTTCTTTTTTCTTTTCTTTTAGTGATTGCCTTGGGAATTGGAGTTGATACCAATAATATTGTTTGGATAAAGACCAACTTAGCTTCAATAGCTCACTAACACTGTGTTCTCCATTAATGTAACTTCATGGCTTACCTTTCCTTAGTGTTAATTTTTTGAGAGCCACAGAGGAGTCGGAATGGCCCCTGGCATTTTGCCAGAAGCAATGGTTGAGAGGCGAGCCATTAAGATGATGCTGGATTGATTCAATTGCATATTAGACCTTTACTGTCCAGTAATAGGATGGCTCTTGCTGCGTTGGGCGCTGGCTACTTTGGAGTTCCCATTGAATTCTCAAGGGGTTCCGAGAGAGAGTGCCAGAGTGAGTGCATGCACAGCCTGGGGGAGGAAGTTCTGGTTGGTGCGTGGTGTGTTCCTGGAGGAGCAGCGTGGGTGGCATTCTGGAGAATTCCCAGGGAGTGTGTGTGGAGTGTGCTGGTGGAGTTCAGGAATAAAATTTGTTCCTGCTTGAGTGGCTCGTGATTTGTGCCCAGCCAGACTACGACATTAATTGTATTGCCATAAAATTACATCTTTATGCATAAAACTAAGAGATTATCATTTTGTACAAGTTGGCTTTTGCATGAAAGTGAAAAAAAATTTAAACCAAATTTCATTGAGATTTTCTCAAATGTTTACCTGCATATTTATTTTTACTGGTGATTTTTACTTTTTCTTTTGAGGAGACTCTCTTTAATATTTATTAAGATTTAATATTTTCTGTAGGATATGTCTGCTGATAAATATTATCAGTTAATGCTTGTCTGAATTATTTTTTTCTTTACTTATAAATGTTATTTTGCTAGGTATAGAATTTGTTGTTAACCTCCTTATATTTCTATGTTTCAATGCTTTAAATATGTCATTCTTGTGTCTCCTGGGTTTTATTCATTCTCATGCCAATTCATCTGATAATAGGATTCTGAATGCTGTACTAATGGGTCACTATTTTGTCTTTGATTTTCATTAGTTTAACTTTGATATGTCTATGATTGGAATTATTTTAGTTTATATTACTTTGAGTTTATTGAATTTTTTTGAATATGTCTATTAATATTTTTCACTAGATGTGTAAACTTTTCAGAAATTATTTCTTCAAATAGTCTTTTCTCTCTCTTTCTCATTTCCTTCTGAGTCTTTGATTCTATACAAAGTGGTAGAATTCATGGTTTCCACAAATCTCCCGAGGCTCTGCTTTCATTGTTCAAATCTTTTTTTGTTCTTTTATTTTTTTTACATTAGATAACTCAATTGTCTGTATTCAAATCCATTGATCTTTTTATTTTCTGGAGATTCACTACTACAGAACCTCTCTAGAGAATATCTTATTTCATTTATACTTCATTACAACTTTGGAGTTTCAATTTGGTTCACTCCTTTTTTTAAAATTTTGCTTTTTATTGGGTGTCTCAGTCTCATATGACATCATTCTCATACTTCCAGTTAGTTTTCTAAACATGGCTTCCTTCATTTTTTTTTTGGACATATTTGCAATGGCTTTTGTCTACATCTTTATCCAGTAAACCCACATGTGGTATTCCTAGGGAATGGTTTCTCCTTACTTCCTTTTTCCTATGTGTGATCATACTTCCCTTATTCTCTCAATAGTATATTCTAAAGTCTTACAAAAATTTAAGGGAACTAATATTTTAAATTTTATTATTGTTTATTTTGGAAATCAGTCTCTTTTTTACTTAAGATGGTAGTTTTACCTATTAGTTGTTGCTACTTATGTGTTGGTTTGTCTAGCAAATTTCTTGGAATAACTTTGCATTATCTGTGTTATTTGTCCTGTGAGGGTGATAATTAAAATAATTTCTTTAAAATTTTGAACCAATATTTCTCTCACTAGTGCTAACAGGCTCATTATTTTGGCAGACAGAACACAGTGTCCTTAGTCTTCAATTTCAGTTTTATGGAGTTTCAATTTTAGCCAGTATGGAGAGATTGGGTTTTTTTAGTGTCCACTTTGCACATATATACAGTTCTGAACATGTGTTTACTTTTCTAAGTTCGCCTGTATATGCTGAGGCTATTAAAATCCCCCTATCAATATCTCATTCCTGTTTTTCCCTTTATTTTATTTATTTATTTATTTATTTATTTATTTATTTATTTATTTATTTTGCCAGCCTCTTGTTAGCCCTACTTGTATTACTGCCTTAGACAGCTGAAATGTTAAAAATGTGCCACTAATCATTTTTGACAAATTCCCTGTGGGTAGTGCTGTTTGCACAGAGTAAGCTTGCCAAATAGAGACAAGACCTGGGAATGGAGCTTGCCAGAGTTGTTGACACATGTTAAGTAGGACCAGCTCTCTGGGGAAGCTTTTAGTTAGCTCCAAACTTATTTTCCTCTTTACTCCATACTTTTTTTTTTTTGGACAGCTATTCTAGCTGGGAGGCTGTTAGTTTTTAAGACTACTATGGAGCTGTAGAGAGCAATAGGAATTAAAAAGCTCAAAATTCAGATATAGAGCACTACTTAGGTGGTCAAATATTTTAGTTACTTTCCAGATCTTTAGAAATATAATTTTTGACATTTTTGACAATTTTGATATGTTCTTATTGCTCTTAGATAAAAGTAGGTTTGCAGAGATTGTAACTCTGTTGTTCCCAAAGTTAGCATCCTGAATTTCTTGTCAAAGAACCTTTAATTTCTGTATCTTATAATTCTTTGTCGACCTTAAATATGATTGCCATTTATTTTGTAAAATATGAAATGATGATGATAAAATACAGAGTAAGAAGAGAATAGAAGCATGATCTATTCCTCTTGAAATATTTCAGCTGGTGGGTGCAGGAAAATTAGACATACAAAACAAGATAAAGGTAAGATTAGTGAGTAGACAGAAAAAAGAGATTATGTTATCGCAGAGATCACAGGAAAGTCATTTTTAATATAAAAATGTCAATTTTTAAAGCCAATGAAAGATCAAGTAAGCTCTGAAGTGACCACACACTTTTCAACATGTAGTCATTGAACACAGTGAGAGCAATTCTGGTTCTGTGATGGTGACAGATGCCATACCCATGGGTTAGTGTCATTGAATGTGAATATTTATTGGTCCACTTTCTGTGCTAATAACACAATACCACAATATATTTCAAAATAAGAAGTTTATTTGGGGTCATGATTCTTCTTGACATCCAAGGTTGAGGGACTCTTTCTTATGATAGCTGCTTTGCTGGCTTGTCCTGAGGCAGTGCAAAGGTCACCTTGAAGGAGGGGGTGTGGACATTTAAGTGTTGGCTTCTTGTCTCTCTCAGGTTTTTTGTAAAGTCACATCTACCCTTTTCTCAATCACCTCCCAAAAATACCACCTAGAAACAGCACAGCTAGATTATATTCCCATCCTCTTAATTTCTCACAATAATGTTTAGACTCTGGCAGGAGTTTTGGAAGGGATGAGTCATGAACAGTCATGAAAATTAATGGAGAACACAGCCAAATATTTTATAAAAATCCAATTTAAATGAACAATGAGAGATAGAAAAGTGCCTGAGGCACTTTGGTCAATTATCTATACCTTTTAAAGATTAGATTTTTTAAAAAAGTAACCTTCCTGGGTATAGAGACTGATGCCTGTAATCCCAGCAATTTGGGAGGTTAAGGCAGGAGGATCAAAATTCAAGGCCAGCCTGGGTAATTTAATAAAGACCCTGTCTCAGTATAAAAGGCTGGGGTGTAATTCAATGGGTTACACATCTCTGGGTTCAATTCCCAGTAAAACACATACACACACACACACACACACACACACACACACACACACACACAGCCTTAACATCAAGGCCAGATGTCCTGACAATGTTCTTTTACTTTATTTTTCATCAGCACTTAATACCCACACACCACACTCTATTGTATTTCAATTATTATAGTGGATACCTGGATGCACATCTTTTTGTTTTCTTTTATAAACTTTTCTGAATATATAGTGTTTCACCTTTAGCTATTATACTATGGATTATGTATCAGACACATAATAAAATTCTTCAGGACTTTCTGATAACAAATTGACTCAGCCAGTCTTTTATTTAACTTGTGTTCACTTGTATAGTTACAAGTGAGGCTTAACACTATTTTTTTTTCTATGGTTAATTGTTTTTCTGTTCAATAAGCTCATGCCTAGACACACCTACCTACCTTTAGGCAATTTGATTTTCCTGGAAAGAAAGAGGCAAGTGCTCAAAAATTGTTGAGTTTAAATTAATATTACTTGAAAATCTAAATGTCTGAATTCTGTACAGAAGAGATAAAGTTTCAGATGCTCTTTCTTCCTGACTCTCCAGAAACCTTATGTAAATGTTATATACTAGGGAATAAAAGATTATCTTTGTTACTGTCTAGCTGCCTAAGTTCCCTTAAGTTATTTTATACATTTTTAGTTCGGTTTCTATGAATTTAACATGGAAATTATAATTTTCTAAAGTGCTCTTCATAGATCGAAGACTACACAAATTTTATCTATTTCATTATTGTCATTATAATAAAATCCTTACTACCACTATCATAAACCCTTATCATTGAAAAATATTTATGCTCTAATATTAACTTATTTTAAATTGCTACTATTTTTTTTTTCATGAGTATTGACTCAACCTTACCCCGACAAATCATCAAGAACTCTTGTGTGTGTTTATGAATCAAACCACAGAATATAAGTGAAAGCTGAAGTTCTGGAGTCAAACTTTATACTTGTAATTCTTAGGTTACCATTTAATAATTTTGTCACACTGATGAAGCTATGTATTCCTCTGCTTCATTCATTAACAATCTAGAATATGGAAATAGCTTTATTATATATACGTTAGAATACATCAGGATTAAATAGATGAGTACATGTAAAGGACTTACAATAATGTCAATAATTAGTCTATGATCCCTTGGAAGACAGAAAAGTAAATGCTTCACATGAGAAATTAACCAGTTTTAAAACAATGACTTTTTCCCTTATTTTGGTCTTAACCAAGAAGATAGAACTTGGTAAAAACATGACCATTTGAACAAAATCCTATAAACATGGCCCACAGTAGTAAACGCTTAAAAATATAACCCTTAAGCCACAATAGTAAAATATGCTATAATTTCAGAATTATTTTATTCATAATAATCCTTTTTTAATAATAACTATTGAATTACTTATTGAGAATAGCGGTACCATTTTCCTATACTTACTTTATCTCAAATTTTTAAAACTTTATTGATACATAATTTATGCATCATATAATTTATTAATTTAAAATGTTCAATTCAAAGATCTTCAATACAAGTAAACAGTTTCGAACATTTTCATCACCTGTGAAGGAAACTCTGAGCCTCCTAGCTACCACTACTCTTTCTCTGGCAGTCTCCATCCATCTCTCGATGAACATTGGTCTGTCACTGTAGCTGAACATAAATTTATTTGAAATACAGAGAGGTAAATAAGAATTTTTTATAAATATATAACAATAATTTGAAAAAGAAAAATCTACAATTTATTCTTGGTTCATTTAAAAAAAATTCATAGACCTTCTCTTAATTAAAGTAACATAAAAAGTTCAGAAACTTGTGGACTAGGAATCAGGTACATCCAAATAAATGTGGGACAGGATACAAGATGACCACATTAAAGAAATAAACCACTTTTAGCATTGGGTATGATTTACCTTGCTACATTATTTTAATATAAAATTGGTAATACTTCATCTTCCAGTGAAGAATATTAAGAGAATGATTGAAATTAGAAAAATAAAAACAAGTAGAAGTATCTTAAAACTCTTTCATATAAACAACTCATATTCAAAATCATTTGAGTATTATGGTCTAGCTTGCTTCATCTTCAGTTTTTTTTTTCTCCCTATAGTGATGGGGATCAAACCCTAGGGCCTTGTGCATGCGAGGCAAGCACTGTACAAACTGAACTTTATCCCTAGCCCCAGCTTCATTCTTATATAGAGCCTATATGTGATAAGATGGCTTTAGTTAATTTCATAAAATTTCCTCCTGTGATTGGTAAATCAGTTTTTCTCTGAAGATTTGAGGACTTTCAGTATTTTACATTTGTATATTTCACTATTACTTGAATGACCTAGTTTTATTTTGTTAAAGCATTTAATTGCATTTACACACAACTACTAACACATATATACATTTATTTTATATTTATAAGCCTGTAATAATTCACTAATAGATATATTCATGTAATCATCCGAGTATAATATATGTGTCAATTCACTATTCATATAAATATCTGTATTTTTTATACAACACCACTTACTAGGTTATGAGAGTTTCTGTCTGATGACCAGAACCTAAAAGAATAAATCACAAAAGAATAATTATTAGATATTCTACTGATTAGTACAATATACTAAAAGATAAATGCCATGAATATATAAAAATGTTAAAAATATGTAGTTTCTGGTTTAGTAGTCTCTTGGTGTTTTGAAAGAATTTGTAATTAATTTTAAAAATATGAAAAATTAATAAACAATTAGATAAACTTTAATCTTTAAGGACACTAAGTGCTGAATTTACTAAAGATAAAGGTAGTCAATCTACTAAGTTCAAAGCAATGCTACACTTCTGCATCTAATACAAATATACTGCTAACTAACTCATTTTTTGTAAATGCACTTCTATTTTAGAATAAAAGTTCAAAAAGTAATATTAATAATTGAAATGTATTGTTTTAAAATGTAAGTCTATGTATACATAAAATTATGTATACATAAAACTGTTCATAGTGAAATTCCATGACAAAGTTGACACTGAAAAAAATGATGGCTATAAAATATAGTTCATCAGCCTCAGCAAAAACAACATGGTAAGCAATTCAATGAGACCCTGTCTGTAAATAAAATGCAAAATAGGCCTGGAGATGTGGCTCAGTGGTTGAGTGTCCCTGAGTTCAATCTCCAGTATCAATAAATAAACTAATTAATTGAATTAAAAAATATATAGTTCAGCAATGAATGAAAATTGATAAGTGACCTCAAACAATCTTTTGATTTTTAAATATTCTTGGTTTATACTTCTGAAAAATGAGAACTCTACATACCTTGATTCTAGTAACTTACTTTGACTTATAAAGTCTTATAAATAACATTCATTTACATTCTTTCATCTGATCCTGACTACAATTCACTGAGCAATACCTATTGTTTCTATTTTGTAGATAGGAAAATTGAGTCCATAATCCAACTTGTTTGCTCCTGTTTATATGGTAATAAATAATAATAACTGGTAAAGAGCAAGGTGTGTTGATGCCTGAATAAATTCCTTGAATTCATATTTAAGTCACCTTTGACCATTATTAAGAACTATGATGTATAGATGATTTCTTTTGGAGGAAATGGAAAGACTTGAAACATACATTTATAATCCAGTTGAGAGGACTTTCACTGTGCTGCTGTTGAAGACTTTTCTATGATATTATTTGGAAACAATTTTTGCTCTAAGTGCTAATATGTGGAAAACCCACTACACTTGGAGTCATATCCATTAAATAGTCACATTTTGATTTGTGCACTCCTTCAATCACTTTGTGTCTCAATCCTTGTTGATATAAGTTAAAGGTGTTTTGTAATTATTGTATTCATGTTTTGATTTTGTTCAACTTATGGTAAGGAATCATCCTCTATTTTGTAAGCTAAAATGTGTTTTTAAAAAACCTGTTAATACATTGAGGGAACACACATCACATATCTATGACATGCTGGAAAGGTCACTTAGGGTGAAACCAGAAGTTCAATATCCAGTCCTTTGAGCCAGTTTTAGGCCTTTAGGTTTCTAATTTCTTTATTCTGTAAATGGGGTCCTTTTACCCCTAAAAGGTAAATTCTAGAATTCTGTGATGTTTTGGAAATAACTAGAATAATTATAAGAAATACATGAAGATCTTTTTCAAATACTCATTCTTTAACTTACAGGAGTCTCTGTATATCTATATTAATTTGCCTATGATTTGTGTAGTAATTGCTGCTTAGTTTATCATAATTTTTCATGCCTTTAAGATATTTATATTTTATTCCCTGAACTGAAGGCAAGGGGTAAGGGAAGAAAGTACAAAGAAATTAAAGACAGATGAAGTTGCATTATAAGCAGAATATATATTATGTAGAAAATATCCTTAATAAAGCATCATTATCTTTTTCAGAAATTATATTGTTATAACTACAACACAGAGGAACAGTTATTAGATATTCTAGTTAAATAATGAGCATAATTTTATTTTTTTAATTCATTATTTGTATTATTTGCTTTTTCACATAATTAACATTTCTATGAGTTCAAGAGGATCATCCACTATTTCTTTTATTCTCTCTTATTTTAATAAGCCAAATATATATTTTAACCTCCAAAGATTATTAAAAAACTAGTCAAGTGAATATGGACAACATTTTGCCTACCTGAATTTATTTTAAGCTTCCCCAATTCTAGCTTAAATGTGTATTTTATCATTTTCATAGTATTTCATACAATTCTTTATATCCTTAATTTATGTGTAAAATGCTTGATTATTTTCTTCTGACATTTTGTCATAGTATTTAAAGGTCACTCAGAAGAACACCATTAAATCAGTTTATCTTCAAAATGACATAACTCTGAGGTTATTAAAAGAATGCCTCATTAATGTCACTTCATAATAAAGTCTATTCTACAGGCTGACTTTTTTCCCATAGGATTATTCTTCATTCATGGTTTTGAAAATAATATTTGCTTTGGTAAAAGTAGCACAGTACCAGCATTTTCATAAACTTCATCAAAGATCAGGATTGTTTGTATTTTGTTTAATGGTAGCACTCAGTCATGAACTTCTTTGGAATCACACTGGAGTGCTGCAATATTCTGTATACATACTACATAATTATACATCTGAATCTAAATTTGAAATAGAAATTTCCAGTGACTTTACAGCTTAGAGTTCTGTGAAGAAAGCAGAATGTGGTCATTTGAAGTTCAAGAGGACTTTATCAACTAGATAAAAAGGGCAACATTTGCCCTCAGTTAGTGACTTGTACCTCTTTTATCTTCCCTAATGAGAAGAGATGGTTAAGAATGTAAAGTCTTTACTTTAATTATGCAGACTGGCTTTGAGTCTACTCTATGCTGAATACACTACATGTATAACTCAAGTCAGGCTGACTGTATCAGTCTTAGCCTGCCTTTCCTCATCTGTAAACGGGAACACTGTATTTAATTAGTTGAGAGAGAGAACTTGCAAAACAAATGGAAATTTCTTCACACAGTGTCTATAACAAAAATGATGCTAACAAGATTTGTTATGATTAATATAAAAGTATGAGGATACTGTTTTATTGAAGTGTTTAAACTACATTGTCACATACATTTTCTTTATTCAACTTGTCATGTTCTGTTATTTGAAGAATGTACTCTTTTCAAAATTCTCAAGACTTTAAGGAAGGTAGGAACCTAGTAACTGAGTAATAGGATAAAAATGTGGGCAAGTTCAAACTCTATCTTTAGTCTGCCTCAAGTTCAATTTCTATCTTCTTCAGTCTATTTCAGAAATTCTTGACTGACTGGCCATGCAGCATATGTTTAGCTCAAGGAAGTCCATTATTTTGGACAGTTCTGTTAATAAGTTCTCACTCAGGCTGAGCCTTTGGAGCAACACATGGCAGTCTCTTAAATCATCAAGGAACATTCTACACCTTCACCTCCTTTGATGATACAAGCTTCTCTCTAAATATACATTCTTCAAGTATATATTATCTTTTTTAAAAAATAACATATTTTAAAGAACTCACACAAATAAGATTTTTTTAAAAGATGTTAATTTCCATTTATTGAACCAAACCTGTATCCCTGGGATGAACTCCACTTGATCATGGTACACTATTTTTAAAATATTTTTGAATGCAATTTGTCAGAATTTTATTGAGGATTTTTACATCTATGTTCATCAGGGATATTTTTCTGAAGTTTTATGTCCTTGATGAGTTTTTGTCTGGTTTTGGTATAAGGGTGATATTAGCTTCATAGAATCAGTTTGGAATGGTTCCATCCTTTTCGATTTCATGGAATACTTTGAGGAGTTTTGGTATTAATTCTTCTTTGAAAGTCTTGTGGAACTCAGCTATAAGTACATCTGGTCCTGGGCTTTTCTTGGTTAGTAGGATTTTGATGGCATTTTCTATTTCATTACTTGAAATTGATCTGTTTAAATCATATATAACCTCCTCATTCAGTTTGGGTAGGTTATATGTCTCTGGAAATTTGTTGATGTCTTCGACATTTTCTATTTTACTGGAGTATAAATTGTCAAAATAGTTTCTAATTATCTTCTGTATTTCAGACATGTCTGTTGTGATAGTTCCTTCTTCATTTAGTATTTTAGTAATTTGAGTTTTCTCTTTTTCTCTTTGTTAGCATGACTAGGTGTTTATGTATTTATTTATTTTTTCAAAGAACCAACTTTTGATTTGTCAATTTTTTCAATTATTTCTTTTGGTTCAATTTCATTGATTTCATCTCTGATTTAAATTATTTTCAGTCTTCTGCTTTTGGTGTTGATTTGTTTTCTTTTTCTAGAACTTTGAGATGTAGTCATAGGTCATTTATTTCTTGACTTTTTGTTCTTTTAATGAATGTGCTCAATGCAACAAACTTTCCTCTTAGTACTGCCTTCATAGGGTGCCAAGATTTTGATATGTCTTATCAGTGTTCTTATTTACCTCTAAGTATTTTTTAATTTCATTATTGATTTTTCTACTGTCCATTCATCATTCAATAATGTATTATTTATTCTCCATTTGTTAGAGTAGCTCTATTTTTTATTTTGTTGTTGATTTCTAATTTCATTTCATTATGAACTGATAGAATGCAGGATATTATCTCTGTTTTTTTTGTATTTACTAAGATTTTCTTTGTGGAATAATGCAATTCGTCATATTAATAGACTTAAAAAAGAATCAGATGATCATATAAATAGATGCAAAAAAATTGACAAAATATAGAATAATTTCATGTTCAAAACACTAGAAAACCTAAAGACAGTAGGAACATACCTCAACATCCAGAAAACTGTATATGCTAAACCCAAGGCCAGCATCATTCTAAATGGAAAAAAAAATGAAAGTATTCCCTCTAAAAACTGGAACAAGACAAGAATGTCCTCTTCCACCACTTCTAATCAACATCATCCTTGAAATTCTAGCCAGGGCAATTAGAAGAAAGAAATTAAAGGGATACAAATAGGTGAAGAACTCAAACTAATACTATTTGCTGATGACATGATTCTTTATTTAGAAGATCCAAGAAATTCCATCAGAAAACTTCTAGAACTAATACATAAATTCACTAAAGTAGCAGGTTATAAAATTAGTACCCATAAATCAAATGCAATTCTACATATCATCAATGAATCCAGTTAAAGAGAAATTAGGATAACTACCCCATTCACAATAGCTTCAAAAATTATAATAAAAATAAGAATACCTGCGAATCAATCTAACAAAAGAGGTGAAAGACCCCCTACAATTAAAACTACAGAACACTAACGAAAGAAATTGAAGAAAACCTCAGAAGATCTCCCATGCTCCTGGATAGGTAGAATTAAGACTGTCATATTAATGGCCACACTACCAAAAACACTTTACAGATTTAATGTAATTTGTACAAAATCCCAATAACATTCTTCATAGAAATAGAAAAGCCAATCATGAAATTTATTTGGAAAAATAAGAGACCAAGAACAGTCAAAACAATCCTTAATAAGAAAAGTGAAGAAGGAGGTATCACAATACCAGACTTTAAACTATACTACAGAGCAATAGTAACAAAAGCAGCATGATATTGGCACCAAAAAAAACTGGTAGATCAATGTACAGAATATATGACACAGAGACTAACCCACAATAATAATTGTCTAATAAGACAATTATCTTATCAATTATCTTATATTAGACAAAAGTTCCGAAGACATGCATTGGAGAAAAGATAGCCTATTTAACAAATGGACCTGGCCTAACTAGAAGTAGTGAAATGAAATTAAACCTCTATCTCTCACCCTGCACAAAAATAAACTCAAAGTGATCAAAGACTTATGCACTAGAACAGAGACCCTGTGTCTATTAGAAGAAAAAGTAGGCCTAAATCTTCACCATGTTGGCCTATTATCTCACTTCCTTAACAAGACACCTAAAGCTCAAGAAGTAAAATCAAGAACCAATAAATGGGATGGATTCAAATTAAAAAGCTTCTTCTCAGCAAAGTAAACAATCAATAATGTAAATAGAGAGCCTACAGGTTGGGAGAAAATCTTTACCACATGCACCTCTAATAAAACATTAATCTCTAGGATATATAAAGAACTGAAAAACCTAATACCAAAAAACAAACAACCCAATAAAATGGGCTTAGAAACTGAACAGATACTTCACAGAAGAAAAAAATACAGTCTATCAATAAATAAATGAAAACAGTGTCCAACTCTCTAGCAATTAGAAAAATGCAAATCAAAAATACACTAAGATTTCATCTCACTCCAATCAGAATGGCAATTATCAAGAATACAGGCAAGGATAAATGTTGGCAAGGATATGGGGAAAAAGGTACATTCAAACATTACTGGTGGGATTGCAAATTTGTACAACCACTTTGGAAAGCTGTATGGAGATTCCTCAGAAAACTTGGAATAGAACCACCATTTGATGGAGATAGCCCATTCTTCAGTTAATACCCAAAGGACTTACAATCAGAAAACTACAGAGATGCAGTCACATCAGTGTTTATTTCAGCTCAATTCAAAATAGCTAAACTAGGGAATCAACCTAAGTGTACTTCAATAGATGAGTAGATAAAAAAAATGTGTTATACATAGTCAGTGGAATATTACTCAGCTTTAATGAAGAATGAAATATGGCATTTGCAGATAAATGGATAAAGTTGGAGAGTGTCATGCTAAGCAAAATAAGCCAATCCCAAAAAACCCATGGCCAAATATTTTCTCTAATAAGCAGATGATAATTCACAATGGGGGGGGCACTAGAGAAAAACAGAGTTACCTTAGACTAGGTAGAGGGAAGTGAAAGGAGAGAAGGGGAGGGGATGTGGGGATAGAAAGGATAGTAGCACAAAAGAGACATTATTACTTTATGTGTATAGATGACTGCATGACCCTTGTGATACTACGATATGTACTCTCAGAAAAATGAGATATTAAATCCCATCTATGTATGACATATCAAAGTGCATAACTGCATTCTACTGTCAGATATAACTAATTAAAACAAATTAAAATTTAAAAAAAATAATGTTAGTTTGCCAACAGCATTGTTATCATGACATGCAATAAAATCCAATATTCAGAGAAGGGCATGCTGCCTTGTTTTCCATGTAGTCCATGACCAGAGTCTCTGGCATCATCTGTGTGATTCTTAGAACACATAAATTCAAGTGTTGACCCTGGCTTGCTGAGTCAGCAGCATTGTTTTACAATGTGATTTTAACCCTTTACCTTAACAGGCACACTGTAACAACCACACTGTTTGATATTGCATTTAGTCATTTAGAAATGGAATCTAAACACTTCCTCACACTGAAGGATTTAACCTAAAATCTCCAATCTTTTTTTCTCATAAATTATTCTTAGTTAAGTTACTTAAATGTCAGAGCTATAGATACTATTCTGAACACTCTTTTATGTTACTGTATCTTCTAAATATGATTGACTATCTATTATAAAATATTGTTCTAATTATGTTACTCATTTTTGTGAATCAAAATATATCTAATTTACTATGGCAATAAAGTTGAAAAGAAAGTATATTAGGATTAAATCATATCAAAACTAACTCTCAGTAGGCATCAGGCATTTACTTACCACAGCTAATGCATAATATAAATAAATGATAAGACACTATTTTGGTTGAAAAAGCATATATGTTTTCCTTATTCTTTACATAGTGCTTTGATCCAAAATAGAAAAATGGTCAAATAAATGAAATCTAGGAAAAGGAGTTCTTAATGAAATGATAATTATTACAATTTTATCTTAATGATTTGAATAGGATGCCACTTTCTTTTTTGTATAAAAGCACTGATATTATACTTATGACCATTCTTAAATATACTCGAGAGAACCCACTAACTCTGATTTTATTCTAATCTGACTTCAAACGTAATACAAGAAGCACAAGAAAGCCCTAGTAGAACAAATGAATGAAAAAATGGCTACTCTCAATATCAATGCTACCTACATTCCTAGGGATGAACATAATTTTACCTAGAACACAAAGCCTGGATTACTTCCAGATATAAATTTCCATTATGCCCAAAACATTTTATGCCATATAATTGAATGCTTATGAAAAATCAGAATGTTTATATTAAATTAAATTAAATCATATTAGAAACTAATCAAGTTTTTGTTAGCTTTTCAAAATACATTTTGGATGACTGAACTATTTATTTAATAAGTAAAAATGACTGTAATGACAGTGAAAAGTGTTCAAATATATTCCCTTAACAGCACTAAATGTGAAAACCCAGTTGAATTCTTTTTTCACCATTTTACAAAAGCCTTAACTTCTGAGTAACAAGATTTGTGAAGAAATCACAAATATCTCCCTGAGACATATATGGGTCAGAAAACACAATACCTATCATTAGGTAATAGCACCTGCTTTCTAACAATACTGTTTTGGAGATTAATGATAAAAAAATCAGTTTGGAAAGTGTTAAGAAGAGTAAAGTTAAAATAAGGTTTGCTGTAGATTTATTTTGATATTGAAAAATAAGTGAAATGGTGAAATATTTGTCAGGAAGCAATGAATATTTTAAAATGTACACCTAAGTCTACTGGTTGTTGGATACAACTGTTGCAAGCCATCCATGGGCTGTGTGTGTGAGCTATGTGCATTTAAGTGTTTGAGGGGACTGGTCTGGCATTGCACATTGATTGGGTTGTGCAACACAAATGTGCCTTTTCCTCTTACTCTGCCTGTGATCCCACACAGCACCCGAGATGGGTGTGACTTACCAAGATGTGAATCAATCTTGAACACTTCTCACTGTCATTACAGTCATTTTTACTTATTAACTGAATAGTTCAGTGATCCAAGACATCACCAAGCAAGACTCCACCCTTCAAAATCCTACCCCTTGCCTTATTTGGGTGGAATATTCTATCGAATGTCTTCTCCCCAATAAATAAGGGGGTTTCGGGTGGGCTTGGTCTCTTGCTCTTTCCAGTGCTGTCCAGCATGGAGCTGACCCTTGGGGTCACAGAGCTGTCCTTCCCTTGTTGTTAAAAACTCATGTTTGTGTGCTGAGTGGCTTCTTCACCGTTTTCTTAGATATTGATAGAGCCAGCTCCTTTGAACACAGCTCATCTCACCAGCCAGGCCAGCTGGTGACACACAACAGCATTTTGTGTTAAGCTGAGCAATAATGAAATGAAAGAAAAATGTAATGCAGCAGAATAATGAAAAAAAAACAAACAAATTGTAGGAATTTGCTCAGATTTATCTTATCTAGCTATATGTACATGGAAATTGATTTTAAGCTTAACATCTACAAATGTCTAAAAAAGTTGTAGATGCTCATGATCAAAATATTCTGAAGTAAATTTATCCACTTAAGTGATATCATCTTATATAATTAAAAGACGAATAAATATCTGTAAGACATTTTACATATTGAGATTAAGGATATCAACATTTTTTATATCACAGCATTTAAAAATGAGTTTCTGGGGGTCATTATACAGAGAGTCACTGAGTTTTCATCAGATTGTAATTGATATGTATTCATTGGTTTGATAGCTCATCAAATACCACTGTTATAGAACTAAATTAGTCAAGACTAATAATTAATGAATCCATAGTCTTCAATCCAGCTACTTGGCTTGCACTTATTCTTTAAGGTATTGTCTGATCCTATTTCTCTCTCAGTTTACTTCTTTTCATTCCAGACACATCTAGTATATCCAAGCTCTTCAATATGAAACCATCATTTCTTTAGAGTCCATTTTCATCATCAGTTCCAGAATTTCTAAATGCTATTCATAAAGCAGTGTGATAGTCTAAAGTGCTATTTTTTTCATTAAAGTAAATGAATTTATCCTGTCTTTGCAACTTAAGAGCAATTCAAGGAAAATCAAATACACAACATGAATTAAACAACAACCATGACAAAACAAAGCAGAACACTCAAAAACAGGATGTTTAAAGAAGCCTATGTCCATAAAAAGAAAGTATTTGTGTTGAACCTCTAGGACTGTGGGTACTTCAGAAAGTAAAGTACTTTAAGTCAAACAGAGAAATAAGAAATAGGATATGTCAATAGGAAATAGAGATTTCTTCTGCTTTTATTTAAAAAATGCATTTTGTTTTAAGTAATTAATTGTGCTTAATTTGTGTGGGGAAAAAATGAGAACAAATATGGCATTTGTACCATCCCCAAAATCTAAGCTTAAATACTACTCAGTATTTTTCAAGTCTCTGAGATAGGAGACCAGAAGCTAAGAGTTTAACAACTCTCTTCTAGTAGCCTCTACATCTGTGAGGATGCAAGGGTGGGGACAGCTTGAGGATGATGTGAGATGTTTTAAAGGTCAGATTGGAAGCAGCAGCATACATCATTTCCACTCATGTTTTACTGACAAGAACTCAATCACGTGTCCCCATGTCATGCCAAATTGACCTGACATGAAGTTAAGGATTGGATCTAAAATTAAGATGAAAAATGAAGATGTTGGTATTTACTTGCAGTCTGTGCTAAACACAAATTGGGCCTTGTAAGTGACCCCATTTCCAATATTTCTTATTAATGTGCAGACAATTGTGCAGGCTGCTACTGTGTTGCAAAATGAATGGCATAAATTATGACCTCTGTCAACCACACATGCAGCTGGGAGTATGAGTGTAGTTAAAAGACCCTACAATATAATTTCAAATAGCATTATAAATCTGAGAATATGTGTTTGTGTTTGGGAATAGTGTGTGTGTGTGTGTGTGTGTGTGTGTGTGTGTGTGTGTGTGTGTGTTTTAATTAATAATTAAATTTTGAGTTGATGAAAATTTGATAAAATTTCTATAATCTCATGATGACTTAAATTGGTGATGAGCTTCATTTTCTCTTTCATTAATAGACAATGCTAAAATCTTTCCAATTACAGCTAAACCCACACTTGCATGTTCCGCAGGGCCACCTTCTTATTAAATGTATTATGGAGGATTTATGTGTCCTATTGTTTGTTTGGATGAAAAGGAGTGGAATAAAGGACAAATTGTATACTCAGAACAATATCTATTGGTGACAGTGGGGTACATTTCATCAAAGGGGAGAGCAAAAGTACCTTAGAGTTTTCAAAGAGGAAAATGGTTCTTTGGATGAGTGAGTTGAGTACAGAGAATTAAGTTTAGATTGGAGAGCACATCTTTGCAGTCTGTATATAAGTAATATTTTACCCTTTGTATTCAGAGTATTATTTTAATTTCACTTTTTCCTTCTACTCCCAAGTACCCGACTACATTGTCACTTTACCTCATTGGTAAAGGTAAGTAAGCTATATGGAAATGTGCCTGATAGTGTGGGGAACAGTGATGTGGCAGTAAAAGGAGTTGCTTTTTTCATGCATCCTGTTCAGAGGTGGTGATGTTTCAAGTGGCAACGAACAAATAAGCTGAATGGTCCACAGGACTGGAAATTGTTAGGCAAGGGACACAAAGCTTTTGTTGAATAACATGAAAGCTAAATTTCCAAAAAGATGACAAAATGGGGCCTCTGGATTAAGGGAAGTAGTACTGGCTGAGATTCAGTCTAGCCAAGATTTGTGGTAGAAGGGGACAGAGACAAATAAAGCATATTACAAAGTGAAGAAGAAAAACTATCTAAAAATTAAAGGAGAAAAAAAAAGAGTAAGAAGTCCCATTCTGTGTTTAATGGATAATGTTTTCTTTTGTAATTGAGAATTTTTGATAAACAGCAAGTTGGATATGTGTGTAGATATGCAGAGCTTTGTTTTGGTTATGTGGGAATTAAATAGTATTTGAGCTTTTCCTTTTCTTTCTTCCCCCCTCCCACATTTAATCCTGTTATTATGAAAGAGGTTGATTAGCTTTTCATCACTGACTATAATACTTGACAAGAATATTCTAGCTGATGAAAAAGGTTGTTTTGGTTCACAGTTTCAGAGGTTCAGTCCATGGTCCACCAACTCTTTGTTCTGGGTCCTAGGTGATAGGAAACATCATGGCACCAGGGAATGGCAGAGGAAATCTGCTCAGCACATTGCAACTAGGAAGCAGAGTGACAGAAAAAAAAAGAGAGAGAGAGAAATGGGGCCAAGATATAATCTCCAAGGGCATGTCCCTCAGTGACCAACTTCCTCCATTCACTCCCCACCTGGCTATAGTTATCCCATTTCTTTCAAAATATTAATCCTTCAAATGGGTTAAATGAATTAACCCAGTGATTAGATTAAAGCTGCTTGATTAAATCATTTCACATTTGAATGATCCTGCATCAAAATAGAAGATTTTAAAAGACACTTCATATCGAAGCTATAATAATAGATCTAAAAATTGTGCCCACTTTTTTGTAAATATGTTATTACATCTATTTGTAAATCAACTCATTTTAATATTCTGACTCTACTCACCAGTCAACAAAATTTTTCTTGACTGTCTTAGCAATGGTATATGTGATTGCAATTAAGAAAATAGTACTTACTATACCATGTTTTAAACAAACTTACCCTTAAAAAAGCAAAAATTAAAAGAAAGATTGTTTAACAAGTTGCTTTTCCTTTAAAAAGGAAATGGTGTGGTATTTTTAACTTATAAGTCCTCTTTTAAAATAATAATTAACTGAAAAAAGATTGAAACTTTTTGAAACTCATCAATGAGAAACAATGTGAGTAGATATACAAAGCTAGTAAAATGAGTAAACTTGTGAATAAAATATATAAAATATAATTTCAATATTGAGATAAAATTTTTATTTTTAAATTAAAATCATACTTTTTTGGCAATATTTCCATAAAACTTTGGCTCTTATAAGTTAGATAGACTTTATGCTTTTAAAATATTTATTTCTAAAGAGATTTCAATTATTAGGGAAAAGAAAATTTAATGACTACATTTGGGAACACAGTCCCACATTGTGTGTTCAGTATTAGAAATTCTCAGGAGTCTTTAAATTAAAGCACATTAAAGAAAGCGAATTTTCAGGAAGGGGACATGTTGAATATTAAGTATACCTGGGAGAGATAAGCTGTCAACTTAAAATGATAAACAATAATAATTAAAGCAAAATAAGAATCAGCACTATTTTCAGGATATCCATGGCATATACTTTGGGCTGTACTTTGAAATTATGACTACAAGAGATCTATCATTCTCTAAACTGTGTGTGTGTGTGTGTGTGTGTGTGTGTGTGTGTGTGTGTGTGTTTGTGTGTGTATAACCTACTAAGTCTTGGTACCATGATTATTTACTGAGATCTTCTTTGGAAAGATCACTAAATATTGTTAAATATCTAGCTCCTCAAAAGGACAGTGTATATTTTTGTGTATTCCATATATAATCCCCAGCTCTTTAAAAAAATTCAATTAATTAGTTTTTGTTTCATACTGGCAATATATCTATGCTAATCTAACTAAATAAGGAGTCTGGTCTTTTATAAGACCAAAAAAAAATTAAAATGAAGCAAAAAAACACTTTCTTGCATAACTGTTAAGTGCTAAGAGTAGAATAGTAAAAATCTGGAGTCAAGTTTGGTATATTAAGATATTGGAATATACAGAGATGTACAAAACTTATTCACAATAATTATTATATTGTAAGCAATAGATTCACAGGAGGTATTCACCAAGTAGCCTAAAGAAGGAAAATGTGTAAAATCATGAAGAGTGTCTAATTCTTCTGAATCCAGTCCCCAGGGTAAGCCGGAGATTGTGTATAATTTTGTGCCACTAAATAAAGAGGTAAACAAAACACATGCGATTACTAATGGTTATAGTAATTGTTCTTTGCATACCAAGATTTTCTGTTGGAATTTATGTAATGAATTCTGTGAGAGCAAGGCCGTAGTTTTTTAGTCTTTTGTTGCTAGGACTCAGCACTGTGTAAGAATAGGCACATCCATTTTCCCAGCAGTTTGAAGTGGGCTTATGACCTCTACTGCCTCCTTTCCTTCTCCCAATGCTATTAGCAGGTTCTGTGCAACAGCCAAAGGCCTGTTAAAAGGCTGAAATGTGATTTTGATCTTTTTAGTTTCTCACTAAATTACAGAATCAGTTCTCTGGTTGGCAGCTGCTGACAATTTTATAACAGTTTATTTTTCAGTACCTCTCTGAAAAGCACCAATTTATGGTTTAAGGTGCTCATTTATATCAAGACAGAATCCTCAGTGGTTAGATGGGTCATTCTTGTAAACATTTGGCTTGCAAGTGACCTTCATGCTTGTAGTTTTTTTCTTTGTTTTGTTTTGTTTTTTTTATTCAGAACAAGAGAAAAATTAAATGTGTTTTAATTTCATTTTTATTTTTAATAGAGACAGATATAGTTGTTAAAACGTTCAAGTTTTCTATCCCCAGGGAGGAAGAATTACTCTTAAAAAAAGAACATATAAGCTCTTAAAAATTAAAGCTGTGAAGTTGGATATCTACTTAAAAATATTAGAGTCAATACAAATTACCTCAATGTGACTCTTTCCCAGAGTTTCATATTTTAGAAGTAATAAAACTTATTCATTTTTCTTCTCACAAGATAACTTTGACATTTTATTTTCCTTGTTGCTAAAAATAAACTCCTTCTGAAAACATGTTTATATATATATATATATATATATATATATATATATATAGAGAGAGAGAGAGAGAGAGAGAGAGAGGTAGATATATATATAGATATATATAGATATAGATATATAGATATAGATATACATATATTTCTTAACTCGATGTTTAAAAATGTCCATAAAAGTTAGACATTTTATAATTCTATCATATGCTATTCATTATTGTTTAATTCTTTTTTCTAAAACACATATTAATACAAATGAAAAATCATAAACTTTATGTATCAATGATATGATACTCTTCATTAAAATTTGTTTTGGTGTTAAATTACTAAGACTAAACAAATGTGCTGTTTATACATGCAAATAGAAGTACATTATTATCTTAAAGTTCAACCAAAGTATATTGAACATTAGTTACATTCATGAAATATTCTAAGTCTGATCTTTTTAAGGGAATGTTATTTGGCCCCAGAGGAGTATCCAATAAAGTAGTTAAGACAGCATTATTTAACAGTTTTAAGATAATTTAATGTCATTAAATTACAATAAATTTTATGCTGTGCATATGTAAAAGATGCTTACAGAGAACTGAAAATAATAAATATTCTAGTCATTATAGCTCAGCAAAGATTTTCTGTTGAAAATAACAGCTGACCAGTAATGTACAAAATTGAGGGGAGTTAACCAAATGAAGAGTTTTTTCAAATGAAAGAGCATAGGAATAAATCATTGACCTATAAAATAAAATAGGATGTGTTGGAAACTACAGTAAAAAGCACAGGGCATAGAGGGCAGATGCTGAATTAATTCATCTGGTTTACTTCATCAAGGGCCCCTATAAAAGATTAAGAAGATTAAGCACTTCCTTCAGTGAGTGGGGAGCAACTAAGGATTTCTAAACAAGGGAATGTGTAACACACTCATTTTATTTAAAAAGGATGAGTCTGATTGCAATTTAGAAGATCATCTCAACAGTGACAAAACTGGATAAAGGGAGATCCTAAAGGTCCAGGTGACAGATCAACAGAGAGATGAACTAAGGAATGAGAGAAATAGGGATAGGATGGTTTAGGTTTGGTGTCCCCCAAAAGCTCACCTGTAAGACAATGCAAGAAGGCTCAGAGGAGAAATGATTGGGTTCTAGCCTTAAACAAATCAGTGACTTAGTCTCTGATGGGATTAATTGAGTAGTAACTGGAGGCAGGTGGGTGGGACTAGAGGAAGTTGCTCATTAGAGGTGTGGCTGAGGGATATATATTTTGTATCTGGAAAGCCAAAAGCCTCTCTCTGCTTCTTGATCATCATGGTGTGATCTGCTTGCCTCCACCAAACTCTTCTGCCATGATGTTCAGCCTCACCTAAAGCCTTGAGGAATGGAGCAGACCTTCTATGGACTAAGACCTTTGGAACTGTGAGCTCTCAAATAAACTCTTCCTCCTCTACATAGCAGCAAAAAAGCTGACTAAAATAAATTGTTTTAAAAGTAATAATCAGAAAGAAAATTCTGTAAGACTTGATAAAAAGTCAAATGAGGGTGAATGGAGAACAGAGAGAAATTTGGACTGATTATTAGATGTCTGCTGTTTATTACTGAATACATCATAGAAGTTCAGGATTATGTGGGTGATAGGGACGGGAGAATATGAATAACAATTGTATTGTTTAGGAGTCAAATTCAGATGTGGACAAACCAAATTTGAAAAACCCAGTGATATTTGTGAATACATTTCATTGAGCATTTAATTATGTTTTTATCTCTAGTGTTGGTTGTATGAAATTCATTAAACCAAATGTTTGATCATTAAGAATTGAGAGATATCCTCATGCTAAAAGAAATAAATTATGTTAGGTAATTTTTAATTTATACTACATAATTCTTCCCAGAGGAAATGTTTCTGTACTTACTTTAATATTTCCCCTGTATTTCTTCTAGGTTAAAAATGATAAGCCAGTTATTAATTGTATTAAACATGATTAATTAAGCTGCTTAAGACTTTGCTTTCATTTTCATTCTTCTAGTGAGTGAGTGCAAATCATTATTGTGGTTGGTTTTGATGATAAAATGTCCAATGTATAGACAATGTCTGTGTTTTTACAGGTATCTCTATTTTCTATCATACTTAGAAAACTCATTGTTGTAAGTCAAACATTTGACATAAATGATTAGAATATTAAATTCTAAAAAGAATATATAGGTTAGTTATATTCAATATTTATATTAAAAATAAATTCTCCAAAAGGAACCATTTGGCATTATGATATATTACAGAAAATGTGCTTAATATTGGGAATCTAAAGTCATAAGAGTTATAAAAATTGTTTTAGCCTTATGTTTCATCCATTTTAATTGTTACATTCCATCTGTTTCAATTATAATCTCTGAATAGTGAACTCAGAATTCAAAGCTGTTATTGAGAAAGCTAATTTTGAATAAAGAGCCCAGTCTGGATTAAGATCACAAATCTGCCCTGCACTGACTTTGTGACTGTGGTTATGCCATTTAACTGTATGCCACAGTTTCCTCTGTTGTCTCACCTTGACACATAGTACGGGCTGTGTAAAGATTTCATAAATACATAAGAGTGATTTTGATAATATAGAAGAAATAAAATTGTTACAAACATTTATAATTAACAGATTTTAAAAAGTTGAGAAAAAATACATTTGAGAAAAATAAAAATTTAAAATCGTATCATATCTTCTGCATGTGGACCTGAGCATAGTTATCGTGGCAACATATAATTGATATCAAGACAGAAGGATCACCAAAAATATGTCACATATTAGAAACCTTCTAGCTCTTTTCTCATTTGTTAAGTAGGAATAATATATGCTCCACTTAATAATGATATTTTATTGATGATGCAGTTTATGTAGTTTCTCACTGACCTAGTAAAACAGCTTATTATTCAGCAGAAGAGAAATTTAAAAAGAGAGTTTGGGTCATGAGTTATTTTTTTCAATGTAGCACTGCCTTAATGGCATATTTGAGCATTAGTCCTGACTGAAAGTATGTGTTAGAGTCTGTGAACAAGTCTGGATGGCGCCTGGCATTTTGCCAGAGGGAGTGGTTTTGTGAAGTAACACCAGCGAGCCATTAAGTGTGGAGATTCCTTATTGGTTGACTGCTGTATCTAGTTTATGTTAATTAATATAAGCTGTGTGGAATGTATAAATACCTCTGTTGTCCTACAATAAATGGCTTACACTCCTGCTGTATCAATCTACACAAGTTGCTCGTCACCCCCCAGTTATTCTGCCAAAGTCTGCTTAGCACATCTGGGCATATCTGGGGTTGTGCTACAGAGAGAAAACCCAGACTGGATACACTGGAAATACTGGAGTGTGTTTTGGATAATGCCCCATTTGTTATAATCACCAGAGACTGTGGAGGGTAAGTAATTTTTCTGTTTGAATGGACAAGTAACAACTAGTTTTCTTAATAATATGGAGACCACTAAGCAACTTTAATTCTTTCCTTCACTATACCTTAACTGTAGTAATTAAAGACACTAACAATTTAACTTCTATTTTGTTAAGTATTCCATTTTTTTCTTCCTTATGTGATCTTGAGAATAATTGAGACAGCATTAAAGTTAACATGTTTTATTTATAACTCTTTTGTAGGAAGTTTTTTCATAGATATTCAGACAATTGGAGAGGAAATGAGGGAATTTTTATAAACCTTATTTTTGAAATTGAATTTAGTAGGTCCCTTGATGACAACTCAGGTGTCTATTACTTAATAGCCATTCTTGTAATCTTATACCTTTTTTTAACAATTTCATTTTGTACATGTATATTTGTTTGGTTATATGTTTTAAATTCTAGTTTCTATTATCAGATAGTAACTATCTATAATTGTGCCTCTACTATATGTTAATGTCTAATACAGTGCCTAGAAGAAGCTAAATAAATATTCGTAGAATGAATTCAAGAAAAATCAAATCCTCTGGAAGTATATCTGATGATTTGTGACTCAGACACACAAAGAATACAAGCAAAAGCTGGCTGGTATTTCATAAATTGAGACCAAGTCAATTATATTGGGTCTTCCAGGATATACACTGGATGCTAGATTACACAAAGTAAAACAAGTTATTATTATGTTCATTCTTACCTATGGACAATGGGACCAGTATAATTTTTAATAATAATTAATTCCTGTTAATAAGCAGGGCATTTTCCTAACTAGTATGTTGCTACAACATATATAAAAAGAAAATAATAGATAAAATATCTACGGTTATTTTTGCCTCAGGTTGCCTCTAGCTCCCTGTACAACCCATGGAAAACTTACAGCAATGGAAACATGCAAACTTCCCTTCTCAGTGTATTTTTTTCTCATCAGAAAAAAAAAGAATAAGAATAACTAATTCTGTGAAAAGAATCCATCTTAACAACTTTGGTTGAGTAAACACAGACCTTTTTTAGTATTATGACCAAGCTAAAGGTTTACTGAAAATAGAATAGCCTCCAAAGCACTAAATTGATAGGTTTAATAGTAATAAGAAAAAAATCCTACTCATATTAAATATGATATGAAACATCGATACTGATACATTGTTACTAACCAAATACTATGCAAAGATTACATTATGGTTAACTTTGTGCTGTCCATTCTATGGGTTTTGACAAATACATATAGAATAGTTTCTCTACCCTAACAATACCCCAAGTTCCATATCCTCTTTCTTCTTTGGTGCCTCCCAAACCACTGATTTTTTTCTTTTATTTTCTACATTGCTTTGCCTTTTCCAGAATATCTTAGAGTGGAATATACTTTGTCTTTCTCAAGTTAGTTTCCTTTACTTCACAATATGTATTTAAGGTTCCAACATGTTTCTCCATGGCTGATGACCCATTTCATTTTATCATTGAATTTCATGAATTTCATCCATTGCAACTATAAATAAGACTTCCATGAATATTCATGTGCATTTTTTGTGCACATAACTTTTCAGATTTGGTGGCTAAATACCAAGGACTATCATTGTTGGATCATATGATAAGAGGACACTTAGTTTTGTTATGAACTGCAAACTCTTCCAAAGTAGCAGTTCATTTTTGTAATCCTACCAACAATGAATGAGAATTTCTGTTGTTCCACAACTTTGCCATATCGGTGTTGCCAGTATTTTACATTTTATTCATTCTACTGGGGATGTAGTGCTGGCTTTGAATTTTTAAAAATGTTTAGCTCTCTAATGATGTAGCATGAAACATTTTTCACATGTTTATATATTTATGTATAGATAGATATCATATATATACATATATATCTGTATCTCTGTGTGTATATATAATATATTATATATACGTATATACATATATATGATATATATATATATTATATATATATATATATAATCATCTTTGGCAAGGTATCAGTTTAAATCTTTTTTGTTCATTTATTTATTTTTTCTTGTTGAATTTTAAGAGTTACTTTAAAAAGCATTGGGCAGCAGTTCTTTATTAGATGTGATGTTAGGAGACTCTAAGTCTTATTTAAACTACATTATTCTACTAGGAAGTCATATTCTTAGATTTAGCACACAATTTTACATTACTACTTTGTGGACTGTGGTTCTGATGACATCCTAATTTTTGGAGCCTTTATAGAGCTAGACTTGTTTGGTAAGCATCTGCTGTGATTTGAATTCTCCTGTCTACCCTGAGTCTTAGGATAACTTTTAGTTGGGGTAGAAGGGTCTATGGTTCCATAAGAAGAGGCGTTTCATGGGCCATGACCTCACCTTTCTTGGCATTCCAATGGCTACAGAGTATCTCTCTGGGTGGAGTCTTCATTAGCCAAAGAGGTTCCTGGCAAGAGGCTACTTGTGGATCCTTGCAGCTAATGACCCTTGTTATCATGTCTCTGTGGGGAGGAGGCATGAGAATTTTCCCCTTTGTTTACTGCATATACTTATAGTGAAATTTTACTCATAGATCCTCATTGCTAATATTATTCATGGGAGTCCATTTCATCCAGGGGAGGAGTGAGCCCACCTTACTTATTCTATCCTTGTTACTGAATTAAAGGCTGGTAAATGCTAGGTATGGGTTGTCTTGTTCTGTTAGATGGTTACTCATAAAAGTACTGCTTTGTTTTTACTCAACTTCTCAGATATTTACTTAATTGGTTTACCTTCTCACCATCTTTT